>NC_092375.1:678733-1018100 GCF_030028105.1 Mobula birostris | reverse complement strand
TCACCAGTCACTCTCTCCCTCACCATCCATCACCAGTCACTCTCTCCCTCACAATCCATCACCAATCACTCTCTCCCTCACCATCCATCACCAATCACTCTCTCCCTCACCATCCATCTCCAGTCACTCTCTCCCTCACCATCCACCACCAATCACTCTCTCCCTCACCATCCATCACCAATCACTCTCTCCCTCACCATCCACCACCAATCACTCTCTCCCTCACCATCCATCACCAATCAGTCTCTCCGTCCCCATCCATCACCAATCAGTCTCTACCTCACCATCCATCACCAGTCACCCTCTCCGTCACCATTCATCACCAATCACACTCTCCGTCACCATCCATCGCCAATCACTCACTCCCTCACCATCCATCACCAATCACTCTCTCCCTCACCATCCATCGCCAGTCACTCTCTCTATCACCATTCACCACCAATCACTCTCTCGTCACCATGCATCACCAATCACTCTCTCCCTCACCATCCATCACCAGTCACTCTCTCCCTCACCATCCATCACCAGTCACTCTCTCCCTCACAATCCATCACCAATCACTCTCTCCCTCACCATCCATCACCAATCACTCTCTCCCTCACCATCCATCTCCAGTCACTCTCTCCCTCACCATCCATCACCAATCACTCTCTCCTTCCCCATCCATCACCAATCAGTCTCTACCTCACCATCCATCACCAGTCACCCTCTCCGTCACCATTCATCACCAATCAGACTCTCCGTCACCATCCATCGCCAATCACTCTCTCCCTCACCATCCATCACCAATCACTCTCTCCCTCACCATCCATTTCCAATCACTCTCTCCGTCACCATCCATCACCAATCACTGTCTCCGTAACCATCCATCACCAATCATTCTCTGCCTCACCATACATCACCAATCACACTCTCCCTCACCATTCACCACCAGTCACTCCCTTCCTCACCATCACCACCAATCACTCTCCCCCTCGGCATCAATCACCAATCACTCTCCCTAACCATCCATCAGCAAACACCCTCTCCCTCACCATCCATCACCAATGATTCTCGCCGTCACCATTCACCACCAATCACTCTCTCCCTCACCATCCATCACCAATCACTTTCTCCCTCACTATCCATTACCAATCACTCTCTCCCTCACCATCCATCACCAATCACTCTCTCCGTCACCATCCATCACCAATCACTCTCTCCCTCACCATCCATCATCAATCACTCTCTCCGTAACTATCCATCACCAATTACTCTCTCTCTCACCAACCATTACCAATCACTCTCTCCCTCACCATCCATGACCAATCACTCTCTCCCTCACCATCCATCACCAATCACCCTCTCCGTCACCAGCAATCACCAATCACTCTCTCTGTCACCATCCATAACCAATCACTCTCTCTGTCACCATTCGCCACCAATCACTCTCTCCATCACCAATCACTCTCTCCCTCACCATCCACCACCAATCACTCTCTCCGTCACCATCAATCACCAATCACTCTCTCCTTCACCACCCATCACCAATCACTCTCTCCCTCACCATCCATCGCTAGTCACTCTCTCTGTCACCATTCACCACCAATCACTCTCTCGTCACCATGCATCACCAATCACTCTCTCCCTCAACATCAATCACCAATTACTCTCTCCGTCACCATCCATCACCAATCACTCTCTACCTCACCATCCACAACCAATCACTCTCTCCCTCACCATCCCTCAGCAATCACACTCTCCCTCACCATCCATCGACATTGACTCTCTCCATCACCATTCACCACCAATCACTCTCTCCGTAACCATCCATCACCAATTATTCTCTCTCTCACCAACCATTTCAAATCACTCTCTCCCTCACTATCCACTACCAATCACTCTCTCACACACCATCCATCACCAATCACTCTCTCCCTCACCATCCATCACCAATCACTCTCTCCCTCACCATCCGTCACCAATCACTCTCTCCGTCACCATTCACCACCAATCACTCTCTCCCTTACCATCCATCACCAATCACTCTCTCCCTCACCATCCATCACGACTCTCTCCCTCACCATCCATCACCAATCACTCTCTCCGTCCCCATCCATCACCAATCAGTCTCTCCCTCACCATCCATCACCAATCACCCTCTCCGTCAACATTCATCACCAATCACAGTCTCCGTCACCATCCATCACCAATCACTCTCTCCCTCACCATCCATCGCCAATCACTCTCTCTGTCACCATTCACCACCAATCACTCTCTCGTCACCATGCATCACCAATCACTCTCTCCCTCAACATCCACAACCAATCTTCTTCTCTTTCACCATCCACCACCAATCAATCTCTCCCTCATCATCCATCACCAATCACTCTCTCCGTCACCATCCATCATCAATCACTCTCTCCCTCACTATCCATTTGCAATCACTCTCTCGGTCACCATCCATCACCAATCACTCTCTCCGTAACCAATCATTCTCTTCCTCACCATACATCACCAATCACACTCTCCCTCACCATTCACCACCATTCATTCCCTTCCTCACCATCACCACCAATCACTCTCCCCCTCACAATCAATCACCAATCACTCTCCCTAAACATCTATCAACAAACACCCTCTCCCTCACCATCCATCACCAATGATTCTCGCCGTCACCATTCACCACCAATCACTCTCTCCATCACCATCCACCACCAATCACTTTCTCCCTCACTATCCATTACCAATCACTCTCTCCCTCACCATCCATCACCAATGACTCTCTCCGTCACCATCCATCACCAATCACTCTCTCCCTCACCATCCATCACTAATCACTCTCTCCGTAACTATCCATCACCAATTATTCTCTCTCTCACCAACCATTACCAATCACTCGCTCCCTCACCATCCATGACCAATCACTCTCTCCCTCACCATCCATGAGCAATCACTCTCTCCCTCACCATCCATGACCAATCACCCTCTCCCTCACCATCCATAGCCAATCACGCTCTCCGTCACCATGAATCACCAATCACTGTCTCCGTCACCATCCATAACCAATCACTCTCTCTGTCACCATTCGCCACCAATCACTCTCTCCCTCACCAATCACTCTCTCCCTCACAATCAATCACCAATCACTCTCTCCTTCACAACCCATCACCAATCACTCTGTCCGTCACCATCCAGCACCAATCGCTCTCTCCCTCACCATCTATCGCCAGTCACTCTCTCTGTCACCATTCACCACCAATCACTCTCTCGTCACCATGCATCACCAATCACTCTCTCCCTCAACATCAATCACCAATTACTCTCTCCGTCACCATCGATCATCAATCACTCTCTCCCTCACCACCCATCACTCTCTACCTCACCATCCACAACCAATCACTCTCTCCCTCACCATCCATCAGCAATCACACTCTCCCTCACCATCCATCGACAATGAATCTCTCCATCACCATTCACCACCAATCACTCTCCCCGTAACCATCCATCACCAATTATTCTCTCTCTCACCAACCATTACCAATCACTCTCTCCCTCATATCCACTACCAATCACTCTCTCCCACACCATCCATCACCAATCACTCTCTCCCTTACCATCCATCACCAATCAATCTGTCCGTCACCATCCATCACCAATCACTCTCTCCCTCACCATCCATCACCAATCACTCTCTCCCTCACCATCCATCACAAATCACTCTCTCCCTCACCATCCACCACCAATCACTCTCTCCCTCACCATCCATCGCCAGTCACTCTCTCCCTCACCATCCATCACCAATCACTCTCTCCGTAACTATCCATCACCAATTATTCTCTCTCTCACCAACCATTATCAATCACTATCTCCATCACCATCCACCACCAATCACTTTCTCCCTCACTATCCATTACCAATCACTCTCTCCCTCACCATCCATTACCAATCACGCTCTCCATCACCATCAATCATCAATCACTCTCTCCATCACCATCAATCAACAATCACTCTCTCTGTCACCATCAATCACCAATTACTATCTCCTTCACAACCCATCACCATTCACTCTCTCCCTCACCATCCATCGCCAGTCACTCTCTGTGTCACCATTCACCACCAATCACTCTCTCGTCACCATGCATCACCAATCACTCTCTCCCTCACCATCCATTTCCAATCACTCTCTCGGTCACCATCCATCACCAATCACTCTCTCCGTAACCATCCATCACCAATCATTCTCTCCCTCACCATACATCACCAATCACGCTCTCCCTCACCATCCGTCACCAATCACTCTCTCCGTCACCATTCACCACCAATCACTCTCTCCCTTACCATCCATCACCAATCACTCTCTCCCTCACCATCCATCACGACTCTCTCCCTCACCATCCATCACCAATCACTCTCTCCGTCCCCATCCATCACCAATCAGTCTCTACCTCACCATCCATCACCAATCACCCTCTCCGTCAACATTCATCACCAATCACACTCTCCGTCACCATCCATCACCAATCACTCTCTCCCTCACCATACATCGCCAGTCACTCTCTCTGTCACCATTCACCACCAATCACTCTCTCGTCACCATGCATAACCAATCACTCTCTCCCTCAACATCCACAACCAATCTTCTTCTCTTTCACCATCCACCACCAATCAATCTCTCCCTCATCATCCATCACCAATCACTCTCTCCGTCACCATCCATCATCAATCACTCTCTCCCTCACTATCCATTTCCAATCACTCTCTCGGTCACCATCCATCACCAATCACTCTCTCCGTAACCAATCATTCTCTTCCTCACCATACATCACCAATCACACTCTCCCTCACCATTCACCACCATTCACTCCCTTCCTCACCATCACCACCAATCACTCTCCCCCTCACAATCAATCACCAATCACTCTCCCTAAACATCCATCAGCAAACACCCTCTCCCTCACCATCCATCACCAATGATTCTCGCCGTCACCATTCACCACCAATCACTCTCTCCATCACCATACACCACCAATCACTTTCTCCCTCACTATCCATTACCAATCACTCTCTCCCTCACCATCCATCACCAATGACTCTCTCCGTCACCATCCATCACCAATCACTCTCTCCCTCACCATCCATCACCAATCACTCTCTCCGTAACTATCCATCACCAATTATTCTCTCTCTCACCAACCATTACCAATCACTCGCTCCCTCACCATCCATGACCAATCACTCTCTCCCTCACCATCCATGACCAATCACTCTCTCCCTCACCATCCATGACCAATCACCCTCTCCCTCACCATCCATAGCGAATCACGCTCTCCGTCACCATCAATCACCAATCACTGTCTCCGTCACCATCCATAACCAATCACTCTCTCTGTCACCATTCGCCACCAATCACTCTCTCCCTCACCAATCACTCTCTCCCTCACCAATCACTCTCTCCCTCACCATCAATCACCAATCACTCTCTCCTTCACCACCCATCACCAAACACTCTGTCCGTCACCATCCAGCACCAATCGCTCTCTCCCTCACCATCTATCGCCAGTCACTCTCTCTGTCACCATTCACCACCAATCACTCTCTCGTCACCATGCATCACCAATCACTCTCTCCCTCAACATCAATCACCAATTACTCTCTCCGTCACCATCGATCATCAATCACTCTCTCCCTCACCACCCATCACTCTCTACCTCACCATCCACAACCAATTACTCTCTCCCTCACCATCCATCAGCAATCACACTCTCCCTCACCATCCATCGACAATGACTCTCTCCATCACCATTCACCACCAATCACTCTCCCCGTAACCATCCATCACCAATTATTCTCTCTCTCACCAACCATTACCAATCACTCTCTCCCTCATATCCACTACCAATCACTCTCTCCCACACCATCCATCACCAATCACTCTCTCCCTTACCATCCATCACCAATCTGTCCGTCACCATCCATCACCAATCACTCTCTCCCTCACCATCCATCACCAATCACTCTCTCCCTCACCATCCATCACAAATCACTCTCTCCCTCACCATCCACCACCAATCACTCTCTCCCTCACCATCCATCGCCAGTCACTCTCTCTGTCACCATTCACCACCAATCACTCTCTCGTCACCATGCATCACCAATCACTCTCTCCCTCAACATCCACAACCAATCTTCTTCTCTTTCACCATCCACCACCAATCACTCTCTCCGTCACCATCCATCATCAATCACTCTCTCCCTCACCATCCATTTGCAATCACTCTCTCGGTCACCATCCATCAGCAATCACTCTCTCCGTAACCATCCATCACCAATCATTCTCTCCCTCACCATCCATCACCAATGATTCTCGCCGTCACCATTCACCACCAATCACTCTCTCCCTCACCATCCATCGCCAGTCACTCTATCCGTCACCATTCACCACCAATCACTCTCTCGTCACCATGCATCACCAATCACTCTCTCCCTCAACATCCACAACCAATCCTTTTCTCTTTCACCATCCATTTCCAATCACTCTCTCCGTAACCATCCATCACCAATTATTCTCTCCCTCACCATACATCACCAATCACACTCTCCCTCACCATTCACCACCATTCACTCCCTTCCTCACCATCACCACCAATTACTCTCCCCCTCAGCATCAATTACCAATCACTCTCCCTAATCATCCATCAGCAAACACCCTCTCCCTCACCATCCATCACCAATGATTCTCGCCGTCACTATTCACCACCAATCACTCTGTCCATCACCATCCACCACCAATCATTCTCTCCCTCACTATCCATTACCAATCACTCTCTCCCTCACCATCCATCATCAATCACTCTCTCCGTCACCATCCATCATCAATCACTCTCTCCCTCACCATCCATCACCAATCACTCTCTCCGTAGCTATCCATCACCAATTATTCTCTCTCTCACCAACCATTACCAATCACTCGCTCCCTCACCATCCATGACCAATCACTCTCTCCCTCACCATCCATGACCAATCACTCTCTCCCTCACCATCCACCACCAATCACTCTCTCCCTCACCATCCATCACCAATCACTCTCTCCCTCACCATCCATCGCCAATCACTCTCTCCCTCACCATCCATTATCAATCACTCTCTCCGTCCCCATCCATCACCAATCAGTCTATACCTCACCATCCATCGCCAATCACTCTCTCCCTCACTATCCATCACCAATCACTCTCTCGCTCACCATCCATCACCAGTCACTCTCTCGCTCACCATCCATCACCAGTCACTCTCTCCCTCACCATCCATCACCAATCACTCTCTCCCTCACCATCCATCACCAATCACTCTCTCCGTCACCATTCACAACCAATCACTCTCTACCTTACCATCCATCACCAATCACTCTGTCCGTCACCATCCATCACCAATCACTCTCTCCCTCACCATCCATCACCAATCACTCTCTCCCTCACCATGCATCACCAATCACTCTCTCCCTCACCATCCATCACCAATCACTCTCTCCCTCACCATCCATCACCAGTCACTCTCTCCCTCACCATCCATCACCAGTCACTCTCTCCCTCACAATCCATCACCAATCACTCTCTCCCTCACCATCCATCACCAATCACTCTCTCCCTCACCATCCATCACCAATCACTCTCCCTCACCATCCATCACTAATCACTCTCTCCCTCACCATCCATCACCAGTCACTCTCTCCCTCACCATCCATCACCAGTCACTCTCTCCCTCACAATCCATCACCAATCACTCTCTCCCTCACCATCCATCACCAATCACTCTCTCCCTCACCATCCATCTCCAGTCACTCTCTCCCTCACCATCCACCACCAATCACTCTCTCCCTCACCATCCATCACCAATCACTCTCTCCCTCACCATCCACCACCAATCACTCTCTCCCTCACCATCCATCACCAATCAGTCTCTCCGTCCCCATCCATCACCAATCAGTCTCTACCTCACCATCCATCACCAGTCACCCTCTCCGTCACCATTCATCACCAATCACACTCTCCGTCACCATCCATCACCAATCACTCTCTCCCTCACCATCCATCACCAATCACTCTCTCCCTCACCATCCATCGCCAGTCACTCTCTCTATCACCATTCACCACCAATCACTCTCTCGTCACCATGCATCACCAATCACTCTCTCCCTCAACATCCACAACCAATCTTTTTCTCTTTCACCATCCACCACCAATCAATCTCTCCCTCACCATCCATCACCAATCACTCTCTCCGTCACCATTATCATCAATCACTCTCTCCCTCACCATCCATTTCCAATCACTCTCTCCATCACCATCCATCGCCAATCACTGTCTCCGTAACCATCCATCACCAATCATTCTCTCCCTCACCATACATCACCAATCACACTCTCCCTCACCATTCACCACCATTCACTCTCCCCATCAGCATCAATCACCAATCACTCTCCCTAACCATCCATCAGCAAACACCCTCTCCCTCACCATCCATCACCAATGATTCTCGCCGTCACCATTCACCACCAATCACTCTCTCCCTCACCATCCATCACCAATCACTCTCTCCTTCACCATCCATCACCAATCACTCTCTCCCTCACCATCCATCACCAATCACTCTCTCCCTCACCATCCATTATCAATCACTCTCTCCGTCCCCATCCATCACCAATCAGTCTCTACCTCACCATCCATCACCAGTCACCCTCTCCATCACCATTCATCACCAATCACACTCTCCGTCACCATCCATCGCCAGTCACTCTCTCCCTCACCATCCATCACCAGTCACTCTCTCCCTCACAATCCATCACCAATCACTCTCTCCCTCACCATCCATCACCAATCACTCTCTCCCTCACCATCCATCACCAATCACTCTCCCTCACCATCCATCACTAATCACTCTCTCCCTCACCATCCATCACCAGTCACTCTCTCCCTCACCATCCATCACCAGTCACTCTCTCCCTCACAATCCATCACCAATCACTCTCTCCCTCACCATCCATCTCCAGTCACTCTCTCCCTCACCATCCACCACCAATCACTCTCTCCCTCACCATCCATCACCAATCACTCTCTCCCTCACCATCCACCACCAATCACTCTCTCCCTCACCATCCATCACCAATCAGTCTCTCCGTCCCCATCCATCACCAATCAGTCTCTACCTCACCATCCATCACCAGTCACCCTCTCCGTCACCATTCATCACCAATCACACTCTCCGTCACCATCCATCGCCAATCACTCACTCCCTCACCATCCATCACCAATCACTCTCTCCCTCACCATCCATCGCCAGTCACTCTCTCTATCACCATTCACCACCAATCACTCTCTCGTCACCATGCATCACCAATCACTCTCTCCCTCACCATCCATCACCAGTCACTCTCTCCCTCACCATCCATCACCAGTCACTCTCTCCCTCACAATCCATCACCAATCACTCTCTCCCTCACCATCCATCACCAATCACTCTCTCCCTCACCATCCATCTCCAGTCACTCTCTCCCTCACCATCCATCACCAATCACTCTCTCCTTCCCCATCCATCACCAATCAGTCTCTACCTCACCATCCATCACCAGTCACCCTCTCCGTCACCATTCATCACCAATCAGACTCTCCGTCACCATCCATCGCCAATCACTCTCTCCCTCACCATCCATCACCAATCACTCTCTCCCTCACCATCCATTTCCAATCACTCTCTCCGTCACCATCCATCACCAATCACTGTCTCCGTAACCATCCATCACCAATCATTCTCTGCCTCACCATACATCACCAATCACACTCTCCCTCACCATTCACCACCAGTCACTCCCTTCCTCACCATCACCACCAATCACTCTCCCCCTCAGCATCAATCACCAATCACTCTCCCTAACCATCCATCAGCAAACACCCTCTCCCTCACCATCCATCACCAATGATTCTCGCCGTCACCATTCACCACCAATCACTCTCTCCCTCACCATCCATCACCAATCACTTTCTCCCTCACTATCCATTACCAATCACTCTCTCCCTCACCATCCATCACCAATCACTCTCTCCGTCACCATCCATCACCAATCACTCTCTCCCTCACCATCCATCATCAATCACTCTCTCCGTAACTATCCATCACCAATTACTCTCTCTCTCACCAACCATTACCAATCACTCTCTCCCTCACCATCCATGACCAATCACTCTCTCCCTCACCATCCATCACCAATCACCCTCTCCGTCACCAGCAATCACCAATCACTCTCTCTGTCACCATCCATAACCAATCACTCTCTCTGTCACCATTCGCCACCAATCACTCTCTCCATCACCAATCACTCTCTCCCTCACCATCCACCACCAATCACTCTCTCCGTCACCATCAATCACCAATCACTCTCTCCTTCACCACCCATCACCAATCACTCTCTCCCTCACCATCCATCGCTAGTCACTCTCTCTGTCACCATTCACCACCAATCACTCTCTCGTCACCATGCATCACCAATCACTCTCTCCCTCAACATCAATCACCAATTACTCTCTCCGTCACCATCCATCACCAATCACACTCTACCTCACCATCCACAACCAATCACTCTCTCCCTCACCATCCCTCAGCAATCACACTCTCCCTCACCATCCATCGACATTGACTCTCTCCATCACCATTCACCACCAATCACTCTCTCCGTAACCATCCATCACCAATTATTCTCTCTCTCACCAACCATTTCAAATCACTCTCTCCCTCACTATCCACTACCAATCACTCTCTCACACACCATCCATCACCAATCACTCTCTCCCTCACCATCCATCACCAATCACTCTCTCCCTCACCATCCGTCACCAATCACTCTCTCCGTCACCATTCACCACCAATCACTCTCTCCCTTACCATCCATCACCAATCACTCTCTCCCTCACCATCCATCACGACTCTCTCCCTCACCATCCATCACCAATCACTCTCTCCGTCCCCATCCATCACCAATCAGTCTCTCCCTCACCATCCATCACCAATCACCCTCTCCGTCAACATTCATCACCAATCACAGTCTCCGTCACCATCCATCACCAATCACTCTCTCCCTCACCATCCATCGCCAATCACTCTCTCTGTCACCATTCACCACCAATCACTCTCTCGTCACCATGCATCACCAATCACTCTCTCCCTCAACATCCACAACCAATCTTCTTCTCTTTCACCATCCACCACCAATCAATCTCTCCCTCATCATCCATCACCAATCACTCTCTCCGTCACCATCCATCATCAATCACTCTCTCCCTCACTATCCATTTGCAATCACTCTCTCGGTCACCATCCATCACCAATCACTCTCTCCGTAACCAATCATTCTCTTCCTCACCATACATCACCAATCACACTCTCCCTCACCATTCACCACCATTCATTCCCTTCCTCACCATCACCACCAATCACCCTCCCCCTCACAATCAATCACCTATCACTCTCCCTAAACATCTATCAACAAACACCCTCTCCCTCACCATCCATCACCAATGATTCTCGCCGTCACCATTCACCACCAATCACTCTCTCCATCACCATCCACCACCAATCACTTTCTCCCTCACTATCCATTACCAATCACTCTCTCCCTCACCATCCATCACCAATGACTCTCTCCGTCACCATCCATCACCAATCACTCTCTCCCTCACCATCCATCACTAATCACTCTCTCCGTAACTATCCATCACCAATTATTCTCTCTCTCACCAACCATTACCAATCACTCGCTCCCTCACCATCCATGACCAATCACTCTCTCCCTCACCATCCATGAGCAATCACTCTCTCCCTCACCATCCATGACCAATCACCCTCTCCCTCACCATCCATAGCCAATCACGCTCTCCGTCACCATGAATCACCAATCACTGTCTCCGTCACCATCCATAACCAATCACTCTCTCTGTCACCATTCGCCACCAATCACTCTCTCCCTCACCAATCACTCTCTCCCTCACAATCAATCACCAATCACTCTCTCCTTCACCACCCATCACCAATCACTCTGTCCGTCACCATCCAGCACCAATCGCTCTCTCCCTCACCATCTATCGCCAGTCACTCTCTCTGTCACCATTCACCACCAATCACTCTCTCGTCACCATGCATCACCAATCACTCTCTCCCTCAACATCAATCACCAATTACTCTCTCCGTCACCATCGATCATCAATCACTCTCTCCCTCACCACCCATCACTCTCTACCTCACCATCCACAACCAATCACTCTCTCCCTCACCATCCATCAGCAATCACACTCTCCCTCACCATCCATCGACAATGAATCTCTCCATCACCATTCACCACCAATCACTCTCCCCGTAACCATCCATCACCAATTATTCTCTCTCTCACCAACCATTACCAATCACTCGCTCCCTCACCATCCATGACCAATCACTCTCTCCCTCACCATCCATGACCAATCACTCTCTCCCTCACCATCCATGACCAATCACCCTCTCCCTCACCATCCATAGCCAATCACGCTCTCCGTCACCATCAATCACCAATCACTGTCTCCGTCACCATCCATAACCAATCACTCTCTCTGTCACCATTCGCCACCAATCACTCTCTCCCTCACCAATCACTCTCTCCCTCACCAATCACTCTCTCCCTCACCATCAATCACCAATCACTCTCTCCTTCACCACCCATCACCAAACACTCTGTCCGTCACCATCCAGCACCAATCGCTCTCTCCCTCACCATCTATCGCCAGTCACTCTCTCTGTCACCATTCACCACCAATCACTCTCTCGTCACCATGCATCACCAATCACTCTCTCCCTCAACATCAATCACCAATTACTCTCTCCGTCACCATCGATCATCAATCACTCTCTCCCTCACCACCCATCACTCTCTACCTCACCATCCACAACCAATTACTCTCTCCCTCACCATCCATCAGCAATCACACTCTCCCTCACCATCCATCGACAATGACTCTCTCCATCACCATTCACCACCAATCACTCTCCCCGTAACCATCCATCACCAATTATTCTCTCTCTCACCAACCATTACCAATCACTCTCTCCCTCATATCCACTACCAATCACTCTCTCCCACACCATCCATCACCAATCACTCTCTCCCTTACCATCCATCACCAATCTGTCCGTCACCATCCATCACCAATCACTCTCTCCCTCACCATCCATCACCAATCACTCTCTCCCTCACCATCCATCACAAATCACTCTCTCCCTCACCATCCACCACCAATCACTCTCTCCCTCACCATCCATCGCCAGTCACTCTCTCTGTCACCATTCACCACCAATCACTCTCTCGTCACCATGCATCACCAATCACTCTCTCCCTCAACATCCACAACCAATCTTCTTCTCTTTCACCATCCACCACCAATCACTCTCTCCCTCACCATCCATCACCAATCACTCTCTCCCTCACCATCCATCACCAATCACTCTCTCCGTCACCATCCATCACCAATCACTCTCTCCGTAGCTATCCATCACCAATTATTCTCTCTCTCACCAACCATTACCAATCACTCGCTCCCTCACCATCCATCACCAATCACGCACTCCGTCACCATCAATCACTCTCTCCGTCACCATCCATAACCAATCACTCTCTCTGTCACCATTCGCCACCAATCACTCTCTCCATCACCAATCACTCTCTCCCTCTCCATCCACCACCAATCACTCTCTCCCTCACCATCCATCAAAAATCACTCTCTCCGTCCCCATCCATCACCAATCACTCTCTACCTCACCATCCATCACCAATCACTCTCTCCCTCACCATCCATCGCCAGTCACTCTCTCTGTCACCATTCACCACCAATCACTCTCTCGTCACAATGCATCACCAATCACTCTCTCCCTCAACATCCACAACCAATCTTTTTCTCTTTCACCATCCACCACCAATCAATCTCTCCCTCACCATCCATCACCAATCACTCTCTCCGTCACCATCCATCACCAATCATTCTCTCCCTCACCATACATCACCAATCACACTCTCCCTCACCATTCACCACCATTCACTCCCTTCCTCACCATCACCACCAATCACTCTCCCCCTCAGCATCAATCACCAATCACTCTCCCTAACCATCCATCAGCAAACACCCTCTCCTCACCATCCATCACCAATCACTCTCTCCCTCACCATCCATCACCAATCACTCTCTCCGTCACCATTCACCACCAATCACTCTCTGCCTTACCATCCATCACCAATCACTCTGTCCGTCACCATCCATCACCAATTATTCTCTCTCTCACCAACCATTACCAATCACTCTCTCCCTCACTATCCACTACCAATCACTCTCTCCCACACCATCCATCACCAATCACTCTCTCCCTCACCATCCATCACCAATCACTCTCTCCCTCACCATCCGTCACCAATCACTCTCTCCGTCACCATTTACCACCAATCACTCTATCCCTTACCATCCATCACCAATCACTCTCTCCCTCACCATCCATCACCAATCACTCTCTCCCTCACCATCCATCACCAATCACTCTCTCCGTCCCCATCCATCACCAATCAGTCTCTACCTCACCATCCATCACCAATCACCCTCTCCGTCAACATTCATCACCAATCACACTCTCCGTCACCATCCATCACCAATCACTCTCTCCCTCACCATCCATCGCCAGTCACTCTCTCTGTCACCATTCACCACCAATCACTCTCTCGTCACCATGCATCACCAATCACTCTCTCCCTCACCATCCATGATCAATCACTCTCTCCCTCACCATCCACCACCAATCACTCTCTCCCTCACCATCCATCACCAATCACTCTCTCCCTCAGCATTCATCACCAATCACACTCTCCGTCACCATCCATCGCCAATCACTCTCTCCCTCACCATCCATCACAAATCACTCTCTCCCTCACCATCCACCACCAATCACTTTCTCCCTCACTATCCGTTACCAATCACTCTCTCCCTCACCATCCATCACCAATCAGTCTCTCCGTCACCATCCATCACCAATCACTCTCTCCCTCACCATCCATCACCATTCACTGCCTCCCTCACCATCCATGACCAATCACTCTCTCCCTCACCATCCATCACCAATCACTCTCTCCCTCACCATCCATCTCCAGTCACTCTCTCCCTCACCATCCACCACCAATCACTCTCTCCCTCACTATCCATCACCAGTCACTCTCTCCCTCACCATCCATCACCAATCACTCTCTCCCTTACCATCCATCACCAATCACACTCTCCGTCACCATTCACCACCAATCACTCTCTACCTTACCATCCATCACCAGTCACTCTGTCCGTCACCATCCATCACCAATCACTCTCTCCCTCACAATCCATCACCAATCACTCGCTCCCTCACCATCCATCACCAATCACTCTCTCCGTCCCCATCCATCACCAATCACTCTCTCCGTCCCCATCCATCACCAATCACTCTCTACCTCACCATCCATCACCAATCACTCTCTCCCTCACCATCCATCGCCAGTCACTCTCTCTGTCACCATTCACCACCAATCACTCTCTCGTCACAATGCATCACCAATCACTCTCTCCCTCAACATCCACAACCAATCTTTTTCTCTTTCACCATCCACCACCAATCAATCTCTCCCTTACCATCCATCACCAATCACTCTCTCCGTCACCATCCATCATCAATCACTCTCTCCTTCACCATCCATTTCCAATCATTCTCTCCCTCACCATCCATCACCAATCACTCGCTCCGTAACCATCCATCAGCAATCATTCTCTCCCTCACCATACATCATCAATCACACTCTCCCTTACCATTCACCATCATTCACTCCCTTCCTCACCATCACCACCAATCACTCTCCCCCTCAGCATCAATCACCAATCACTCTCCCTAACCATCCATCAGCAAACACCCTCTCCCTCACCATCCATCACCAATGATTCTCGCCGTCACCATCCATCACCAATCACTCTCTCCGTCACCATCCATCATCAATCACTCTCTCCGGAACTATCCATCACCAATTATTCTCTCTCTCACCAACCATTACCAATCACTCGCTCCCTCACCATCCATGACCAAGCACTCTCTCCCTCACCATCCATGACCAATAACTCTCTCCCTCACCATCCATCACCAATCACGCTCTCCGTCACCATCAATCACCAATCACTCTCTCCGTCACCAATCACTCTCTCCATCACCAATCACTCTCTCCCTCACCATCCACCACCAATCACTCTCTCCGTCACCATCAATCACCAATCACTCTCTCCTTCACCATCCATCGCCAGTCACTCTCTCTGTCACCATTCACCACCAATCACTCTCTCGTCACCAGGCATCACCAATCACTCTCTCCCTCACCATCCATGATCAATCACTCTCTCCCTCACCATCCACCACCAATCACTCTCTCCCTCACCATCCATCACCAATCACTCTCTCCCTCACCATCCATCACCAGTCACCCTCTCCATCACCATCCATCACCAATCACACTCTCCGTCACCATCCATCGCCAATCACTCTCTCCCTCACCATCCATCACAAATCACTCTCTCCCTCACCATCCACCACCAATCACTTTCTCCCTCACTATCCATTACCAATTACTCTCTCCCTCACCATCCATCACCAATCAGTCTCTCCGTCACCATCCATCACCAATCACTCTCTCCCTCACCATCAATCACCATTCACTCTCTCCCTCACCATCCATGACCAATCACTCTCTCCCTCACCATCCATCACCAATCACTCTCTCCCTCACCATCCATCTCCAGTCACTCTCTCCCTCACCATCCACCACCAATCACTCTCTCCCTCACTATCCATCACCAGTCACTCTCTCCCTCACCATCCATCACCAATCACTCTCTCCCATACCATCCATCACCAATCACACTCTCCGTCACCATTCACCACCAATCACTCTCTACCTTACCATCCATCACCAGTCACTCTGTCCGTCACCATCCATCACCAATCACTCTCTCCCTCACAATCCATCACCAATCACTCTCTCCCTCACCATCCATCACCAATCACTCTCTCCGTCCCCATCCATCACCAATCACTCTCTCCGTCCCCATCCATCACTAATCACTCTCTACCTCACCATCCATCACCAATCACTCTCTCCCTCACCATCCATCGCCAGTCACTCTCTCTGTCACCATTCACCACCAATCACTCTCTCGTCACAATGCATCACCAATCACTCTCTCCCTCAACATCCACAACCAATCTTTTTCTCTTTCACCATCCACCACCAATCAATCTCTCCCTCACTATCCATCACCAATCACTCTCTCCATCACCATCCATCATCAATCACTCTCTCCCTCACCATCCATTTCCAATCACTCTCTCCGTCACCATCCATCACCAATCACTCTCTCCGTAACCATCCATCACCAATCATTCTCTCCGTCACCATACATCACCAATCACACTCTCCCTCACCATTCACCACCATTCATTCCCTTCCTCAGCATCACCACCAATCACTCTCCCCCTCAGCATCAATCACCAATCACTCTCCCTAACCATCCATCAGCAAACACCCTCTCCTCACCATCCATCACCAATCACTCTCTCCCTCACCATCCATCACCAATCACTCTCTCCGTCACCATTCACCACCAATCACTCTCTACCTTACCATCCATCACCAATCACTCTGTCCGTCACCATCCATCACCAATCACTCTCTCCCTCACAATCCATCACCAATCACTCTCTCCCTCACCATCCATCACCAATCACTCTCTCCCTCACCATCCATCTCCAGTCACTCTCTCCCTCACCATCCACCACCAATCACTCTCTCCCTCAACATCCACTACCAATCACTCTCTCGTCACAATGCATCACCAATCATTCTCTCCCTCAACATCCACAACCAATCTTTTTCTCTTTCACCATCCACCACCAATCAATCTCTCCCTCACCATCCATCACCAATCACTCTCTCCGTAACCATCCATCATCAATCACTCTCTCCTTCACCATCCATTTCCAATCATTCTCTCCCTCACCATCCATCACCAATCACTCTCTCCGTAACCATCCATCAGCAATCATTCTCTCCCTCACCATACATCATCAATCACACTCTCCCTAACCATTCACCATCATTCACTCCCTTCCTCACCATCACCACCAATCACTCTCCCCCTCAGCATCAATCACCAATCACTCTCCCTAACCATCCATCAGCAAACACCCTCTCCCTCACCATCCATCACCAATGATTCTCGCCGTCACCATCCATCACCAATCACTCTCTCCGTCACCATCCATCATCAATCACTCTCTCCGGAACTATCCATCACCAATTATTCTCTCTCTCACCAACCATTACCAATCACTCGCTCCCTCACCATCCATGACCAATCACTCTCTCCCTCACCATCCATGACCAATGACTCTCTCCCTCACCATCCATCACCAATCACGCTCTCCGTCACCATCAATCACCAATCACTCTCTCCGTCACCATCCATAACCAATCACTCTCTCTGTCACCATTCGCCACCAATCACTCTCTCCATCACCAATCACTCTCTCCATCACCAATCACTCTCTCCCTCACCATCCACCACCAATCACTCTCTCAGTCACCATCAATCAGCAATCACTCTCTCCTTCACCGCCCATCACCAATCACTCTGTCCGTCACCATCCAGCACCAATCACTCTCTCCCTCACCATCCATCGCCAGTCACTCTCTGTCACCATTCACCACCAATCACTCTCTCGTCACCATGCATCACCAATCACTCTCTCCCTCACCATCCACCACTAATCACTCTCTCCGTCACCATCAATCACCAATCACTCTCTCCCTCACCACCCATCACCAATCACTTTCTACCTCACCATCCACAACCAATCACTCTCTCCCTCACCATCCATCAGCAATCACCCTCTCCCTCACCATCCATCGACAATGACTCTCTCCGTCACCATTCACCACCAATCACTCTCTCCGTAACCATCCATCACCAATTATTCTCTCTCTCACCAACCATTACCAATCACTCTCTCCTTCACTATCCACTACCAATCACTCTCTCCCACACCATCCATCACAAATCACTCTCTCCGTCACCATTCACCACCAATCACTCTCTCCCTTACCATCCATCACCATTCAATCTGTCCGTCACCATCCATCACCAATCACGCTCTCCCTCACCATCCATCACCAATCACTCTCTCCCTCACCATCCATCACAAATCACTCTCTCCCTCACCATCCATCACCAGTCACTTTCTCTGTCACCATTCACCACCAATCACTCTCTCGTCACCATGCATCACCAATCACTCTCTCCCTCAACATCCACAACCAATCTTCTTCTCTTTCACCATCCACCACCAATCAATCTCTCCCTCACCATCACCACCAATCACTCTCCCCCTCAGCATCAATCACCAATCACTCTCCCTAAACATCCATCAGCAAACACCCTCTCCCTCACCATCCATCACCAATGATTCTCGCCATCACCATGCACCACCAATCACTCTCTCCATCACCATCCATCACCAATCACGCTCTCCGTCACCATCAATCATCAATCACTCTCTCCGTCACCATCAATCACCAATCACTATCTCCTTCACCACCCATCACCAATCACTCTCTCCGTCACCATCCAGGACCAATCACTCTCTCCCTCACCATCAATTACCAATGACTCTCTCCCTCACCATCCACAACCAAGCACTCTCTCTGTCACCATCCACCACCAATCACTCTCTCCCTCACCATCTACCATCAATCACTTTCTCCCTCACCATCCATCACCAATCACTCTCTCCGTAACTATCCATCACCAATTATTCTCAATCTCACCAACCATTACCAATCACTCGCTCCCTCACTATCCCTTGACCAATCACTCTCTCCCTCACCATCCATGATCAATCACTCTCTCCCTCACCATCCACCACCAATCACTCTCTCCCTCACCATCCATCACCAATCACTCTCTCCCTCACCATCCATCACCAGTCACCCTCTCCATCACCATTCATCACCAATCACACTCTCCGTCACCATCCATCGCCAATCACTCTCTCCCTCACCATCCATTACAAATCACGCTCTCCCTCACCATCCACCACCAATCACTTTCTCCCTCACTATCCATTACCAATCACTCTCTCCCTCACCATCCATCACCAATCACTCTCTCCGTCACCATCCATCACCAATCACTCTCTCCCTCACCATCCATCACCATTCACTCTCTCCCTCACCATCCATTATCAATCACTCTCTCCGTCCCCATCCATCACCAATCAGTCTCTACCTCACCATCCATCACCAGTCACCCTCTCCATCACCATTCATCACCAATCACACTCTCCGTCACCATCCATCGCCAATCACTCTCTCCCTCACCATCCATCACCAATCACTCTCTCCCTCACCATCCATCACCAATCACTCTCTCCGTCACGATTCACCACCAATCACTCTCTCCCTTACCATCCATCACCATTCAATCTGTCCGTCACCATCCATCACCAATCACTCACTCCCTCACCATCCATCACCAATCACTCTCTCCCTCACCATCCATCACAAATCACTCTCTCCCTCACCATCCATCACCAGTCACTCTCTCCCTCACCATCCACCACCAATCACTCTCTCCCTCACCATCCATCACCAATCACTCTCTCCCTCACCATCCATCACCAATCACTCTCTCCGTCACCATCCATCACCAATCACTCTCTCCGTAGCTATCCATCACCAATTATTCTCTCTCTCACCAACCATTACCAATCACTCGCTCCCTCACCATCCATCACCAATCACGCACTCCGTCACCATCCATCACCAATCACTCTCTCCGTCACCATCCATCACCAATCACTCTCTCCGTAGCTATCCATCACCAATTATTCTCTCTCTCACCAACCATTACCAATCACTCGCTCCCTCACCATCCATCACCAATCACGCACTCCGTCACCATCAATCACTCTCTCCGTCACCATCCATAACCAATCACTCTCTCTGTCAGCATTCGCCACCAATCACTCTCTCCATCACCAATCACTCTCTCCCTCTCCATCCACCACCAATCACTCTCTCCCTCACCATCCATCAAAAATCACTCTCTCCGTCCCCATCCATCACCAATCACTCTCTACCTCACCATCCATCACCAATCACTCTCTCCCTCACCATCCATCGCCAGTCACTCTCTCTGTCACCATTCACCACCAATCACTCTCTCGTCACAATGCATCACCAATCACTCTCTCCCTCAACATCCACAACCAATCTTTTTCTCTTTCACCATCCACCACCAATCAATCTCTCCCTCACCATCCATCACCAATCACTCTCTCCGTCACCATCCATCATCAATCACTCTCTCCCTCACCATCCATTTCCAATCACTCTCTCCGTCACCATCCATCACCAATCACTCTCACCGTAACCAACCATCACCAATCATTCTCTCCCTCACCATACATCACCAATCACACTCTCCCTCACCATTCACCACCATTCACTCCCTTCCTCACCATCACCACCAATCACTCTCCCCCTCAGCATCAATCACCAATCACTCTCCCTAACCATCCATCAGCAAACACCCTCTCCTCACCATCCATCACCAATCACTCTCTCCCTCACCATCCATCACCAATCACTCTCTCCGTCACCATTCACCACCAATCACTCTCTACCTTACCATCCATCACCAATCACTCTGTCCGTCACCATCCATCACCAATTATTCTCTCTCTCACCAACCATTACCAATCACTCTCTCCCTCACTATCCACTACCAATCACTCTCTCCCACACCATCCATCACCAATCACTCTCTCCCTCACCATCCATCACCAATCACTCTCTGCCTCACCATCCGTCACCAATCACTCTCTCCGTCACCATTCACCACCAATCACTCTCTCCCTTACCATCCATCACCAATCACTCTCTCCCTCACCATCCATCACCAATCACTCTCTCCCTCACCATCCATCACCAATCACTCTCTCCGTCCCCATCCATCACCAATCAGTCTCTACCTCACCATCCATCACCAATCACCCGCTCCGTCAACATTCATCACCAATCACACTCTCCGTCACCATCCATCACCAATCACTCTCTCCCTCACCATCCATCGCCAGTCACTCTCTCTGTCACCATTCACCACCAATCACTCTCTCGTCACCATGCATCACCAATCACTCTCTCCCTCACCATCCATCACCAATCACTCTCTCCCTCACCATCCATCACCAGTCACCCTCTCCATCACCATTCATCACCAATCACACTCTCCGTCACCATCCATCGCCAATCACTCTCTCCCTCACCATCCATCACAAATCACTCTCTCCCTCACCATCCACCACCAATCACTTTCTCCCTCACTATCCATTACCAATCACTCTCTCCCTCACCATCCATCACCAATCAGTCTCTCCGTCACCATCCATCACCAATCACTCTCTCCCTCACCATCCATCACCATTCACTCTCTCCCTCACCATCCATGACCAATCACTCTCTCCCTCACCATCCATCACCAATCACTCTCTCCCTCACCATCCATCTCCAGTCACTCTCTCCCTCACCATCCACCACCAATCACACTCTCCCTCACCATTCACCACCATTCACTCCCTTCCTAACCATCACCATCAAATCACTCTCCCCCTCAGCATCAATCACCAATCACTCTCCCTAAACATCCATCAGCAAACACCCTCTCCCTCACCATCCATCACCAATGATTCTCGCCATCACCATGCACCACCAATCACTCTCTCCATCACCATCCATCACCAATCACGCTCTCCGTCACCATCAATCATCAATCACTCTCTCCGTCACCATCAATCACCAATCACTATCTCCTTCACCACCCATCACCAATCACTCTCTCCGTCACCATCCAGGACCAATCACTCTCTCCGTCCCCATCCATCACCAATCAGTCTCTACCTCACCACCCATGACCAATCACTCTCTCCCTCACCATCCATCGCTAGTCACTCTCTCTGTCACCATTCACCACCAATCACTCTCTCGTCACCATGCATCACCAATCATTCTCTCCCTCAACATCAATCACCAATTACTCTCTCCATCACCATCCATCACCAATCACTCTCTACCTCACCATTCACAACCAATCACTCTCACCTTCACCATCCCGCAGCAATCACACTCTCCCTCACCATCCATCGACATTGACTCTCTCCGTCACCATTCACCACCAATCACTCTCTCCGTAACCATCCATCACCAATTATTCTCTCTCTCACCAACCATTACCAATCACTCTCTCCCTCACTATCCACTACCAATCACTCTCTCCCTCACCATCCGTCACCAATCACTCCCTCCGTCACCATCCATAACCAATCACTCTCTCCCTTACCATCCATCACCAATCACTCTCTCCCTCACCATCCATCACCAATCACTCTCTCCCTCACCATCCATTATCAATCACTCTCTCCGTCCCCATCCATCACCAATCAGTCTCTACCTCACCATCCATCACCAATCACTCTCTCCCTCACCATCCATCACCAATCACTCTCTCCCTCACAATCTACCATCAATCACTTTCTCCCTCACCATCCATCACCAATCACTCTCTCCATAACTATCCATCACCAATTATTCTCTCTCTCACCAACCATTACCAATCACTCGCTCCCTAACTATCCCTTGACCAATCACTCTCTCCCTCACCATCCATGATCAATCACTCTCTCCCTCACCATCCATCACCAATCACTCTCTCCCTCACCATCCATTATCAATCACTCTCTCCGTCCCCATCCATCACCAATCAGTCTCTACCTCACCATCCATCACCAGTCACCCTCTCCATCACCATTCATCACCAATCACACTCTCCGTCACCATCCATCGCCAATCACTCTCTTCCTCACCATCCATCACCAATCACTCTCTCCCTCACCATCCATCACCAGTCACTCTCTCCCTCACCATCCATCACCAGTCACTCTCTCCCTCACAATCCATCACCAATCACTCTCTCCCTCACCATCCATCACCAATCACTCTCTCCCTCACCATCCATCACCAATCACTCTCCCTCACCATCCATCACTAATCACTCTCTCCCTCACCATCCATCACCAGTCACTCTCTCCCTCACCATCCATCACCAGTCACTCTCTCCCTCACAATCCATCACCAATCACTCTCTCCCTCACCATCCATCACCAATCACTCTCTCCCTCACCATCCATCTCCAGTCACTCTCTCCCTCACCATCCACCACCAATCACTCTCTCCCTCACCATCCATCACCAATCACTCTCTCCCTCACCATCCACCACCAATCACTCTCTCCCTCACCATCCATCACCAATCAGTCTCTCCGTCCCCATCCATCACCAATCAGTCTCTACCTCACCATCCATCACCAGTCACCCTCTCCGTCACCATTCATCACCAATCACACTCTCCGTCACCATCCATCACCAATCACTCTCTCCCTCACCATCCATCACCAATCACTCTCTCCCTCACCATCCATCGCCAGTCACTCTCTCTATCACCATTCACCACCAATCACTCTCTCGTCACCATGCATCACCAATCACTCTCTCCCTCAACATCCACAACCAATCTTTTTCTCTTTCACCATCCACCACCAATCAATCTCTCCCTCACCATCCATCACCAATCACTCTCTCCGTCACCATTATCATCAATCACTCTCTCCCTCACCATCCATTTCCAATCACTCTCTCCATCACCATCCATCGCCAATCACTGTCTCCGTAACCATCCATCACCAATCATTCTCTCCCTCACCATACATCACCAATCACACTCTCCCTCACCATTCACCACCATTCACTCTCCCCATCAGCATCAATCACCAATCACTCTCCCTAACCATCCATCAGCAAACACCCTCTCCCTCACCATCCATCACCAATGATTCTCGCCGTCACCATTCACCACCAATCACTCTCTCCCTCACCATCCATCACCAATCACTCTCTCCTTCACCATCCATCACCAATCACTCTCTCCCTCACCATCCATCACCAATCACTCTCTCCCTCACCATCCATTATCAATCACTCTCTCCGTCCCCATCCATCACCAATCAGTCTCTACCTCACCATCCATCACCAGTCACCCTCTCCATCACCATTCATCACCAATCACACTCTCCGTCACCATCCATCGCCAGTCACTCTCTCCCTCACCATCCATCACCAGTCACTCTCTCCCTCACAATCCATCACCAATCACTCTCTCCCTCACCATCCATCACCAATCACTCTCTCCCTCACCATCCATCACCAATCACTCTCCCTCACCATCCATCACTAATCACTCTCTCCCTCACCATCCATCACCAGTCACTCTCTCCCTCACCATCCATCACCAGTCACTCTCTCCCTCACAATCCATCACCAATCACTCTCTCCCTCACCATCCATCACCAATCACTCTCTCCCTCACCATCCATCTCCAGTCACTCTCTCCCTCACCATCCACCACCAATCACTCTCTCCCTCACCATCCATCACCAATCACTCTCTCCCTCACCATCCACCACCAATCACTCTCTCCCTCACCATCCATCACCAATCAGTCTCTCCGTCCCCATCCATCACCAATCAGTCTCTACCTCACCATCCATCACCAGTCACCCTCTCCGTCACCATTCATCACCAATCACACTCTCCGTCACCATCCATCGCCAATCACTCACTCCCTCACCATCCATCACCAATCACTCTCTCCCTCACCATCCATCGCCAGTCACTCTCTCTATCACCATTCACCACCAATCACTCTCTCGTCACCATGCATCACCAATCACTCTCTCCCTCACCATCCATCACCAGTCACTCTCTCCCTCACCATCCATCACCAGTCACTCTCTCCCTCACAATCCATCACCAATCACTCTCTCCCTCACCATCCATCACCAATCACTCTCTCCCTCACCATCCATCTCCAGTCACTCTCTCCCTCACCATCCATCACCAATCACTCTCTCCTTCCCCATCCATCACCAATCAGTCTCTACCTCACCATCCATCACCAGTCACCCTCTCCGTCACCATTCATCACCAATCAGACTCTCCGTCACCATCCATCGCCAATCACTCTCTCCCTCACCATCCATCACCAATCACTCTCTCCCTCACCATCCATTTCCAATCACTCTCTCCGTCACCATCCATCACCAATCACTGTCTCCGTAACCATCCATCACCAATCATTCTCTGCCTCACCATACATCACCAATCACACTCTCCCTCACCATTCACCACCAGTCACTCCCTTCCTCACCATCACCACCAATCACTCTCCCCCTCGGCATCAATCACCAATCACTCTCCCTAACCATCCATCAGCAAACACCCTCTCCCTCACCATCCATCACCAATGATTCTCGCCGTCACCATTCACCACCAATCACTCTCTCCCTCACCATCCATCACCAATCACTTTCTCCCTCACTATCCATTACCAATCACTCTCTCCCTCACCATCCATCACCAATCACTCTCTCCGTCACCATCCATCACCAATCACTCTCTCCCTCACCATCCATCATCAATCACTCTCTCCGTAACTATCCATCACCAATTACTCTCTCTCTCACCAACCATTACCAATCACTCTCTCCCTCACCATCCATGACCAATCACTCTCTCCCTCACCATCCATCACCAATCACCCTCTCCGTCACCAGCAATCACCAATCACTCTCTCTGTCACCATCCATAACCAATCACTCTCTCTGTCACCATTCGCCACCAATCACTCTCTCCATCACCAATCACTCTCTCCCTCACCATCCACCACCAATCACTCTCTCCGTCACCATCAATCACCAATCACTCTCTCCTTCACCACCCATCACCAATCACTCTCTCCCTCACCATCCATCGCTAGTCACTCTCTCTGTCACCATTCACCACCAATCACTCTCTCGTCACCATGCATCACCAATCACTCTCTCCCTCAACATCAATCACCAATTACTCTCTCCGTCACCATCCATCACCAATCACTCTCTACCTCACCATCCACAACCAATCACTCTCTCCCTCACCATCCCTCAGCAATCACACTCTCCCTCACCATCCATCGACATTGACTCTCTCCATCACCATTCACCACCAATCACTCTCTCCGTAACCATCCATCACCAATTATTCTCTCTCTCACCAACCATTTCAAATCACTCTCTCCCTCACTATCCACTACCAATCACTCTCTCACACACCATCCATCACCAATCACTCTCTCCCTCACCATCCATCACCAATCACTCTCTCCCTCACCATCCGTCACCAATCACTCTCTCCGTCACCATTCACCACCAATCACTCTCTCCCTTACCATCCATCACCAATCACTCTCTCCCTCACCATCCATCACGACTCTCTCCCTCACCATCCATCACCAATCACTCTCTCCGTCCCCATCCATCACCAATCAGTCTCTCCCTCACCATCCATCACCAATCACCCTCTCCGTCAACATTCATCACCAATCACAGTCTCCGTCACCATCCATCACCAATCACTCTCTCCCTCACCATCCATCGCCAATCACTCTCTCTGTCACCATTCACCACCAATCACTCTCTCGTCACCATGCATCACCAATCACTCTCTCCCTCAACATCCACAACCAATCTTCTTCTCTTTCACCATCCACCACCAATCAATCTCTCCCTCATCATCCATCACCAATCACTCTCTCCGTCACCATCCATCATCAATCACTCTCTCCCTCACTATCCATTTGCAATCACTCTCTCGGTCACCATCCATCACCAATCACTCTCTCCGTAACCAATCATTCTCTTCCTCACCATACATCACCAATCACACTCTCCCTCACCATTCACCACCATTCATTCCCTTCCTCACCATCACCACCAATCACTCTCCCCCTCACAATCAATCACCAATCACTCTCCCTAAACATCTATCAACAAACACCCTCTCCCTCACCATCCATCACCAATGATTCTCGCCGTCACCATTCACCACCAATCACTCTCTCCATCACCATCCACCACCAATCACTTTCTCCCTCACTATCCATTACCAATCACTCTCTCCCTCACCATCCATCACCAATGACTCTCTCCGTCACCATCCATCACCAATCACTCTCTCCCTCACCATCCATCACTAATCACTCTCTCCGTAACTATCCATCACCAATTATTCTCTCTCTCACCAACCATTACCAATCACTCGCTCCCTCACCATCCATGACCAATCACTCTCTCCCTCACCATCCATGAGCAATCACTCTCTCCCTCACCATCCATGACCAATCACCCTCTCCCTCACCATCCATAGCCAATCACGCTCTCCGTCACCATGAATCACCAATCACTGTCTCCGTCACCATCCATAACCAATCACTCTCTCTGTCACCATTCGCCACCAATCACTCTCTCCCTCACCAATCACTCTCTCCCTCACAATCAATCACCAATCACTCTCTCCTTCACAACCCATCACCAATCACTCTGTCCGTCACCATCCAGCACCAATCGCTCTCTCCCTCACCATCTATCGCCAGTCACTCTCTCTGTCACCATTCACCACCAATCACTCTCTCGTCACCATGCATCACCAATCACTCTCTCCCTCAACATCAATCACCAATTACTCTCTCCGTCACCATCGATCATCAATCACTCTCTCCCTCACCACCCATCACTCTCTACCTCACCATCCACAACCAATCACTCTCTCCCTCACCATCCATCAGCAATCACACTCTCCCTCACCATCCATCGACAATGAATCTCTCCATCACCATTCACCACCAATCACTCTCCCCGTAACCATCCATCACCAATTATTCTCTCTCTCACCAACCATTACCAATCACTCTCTCCCTCATATCCACTACCAATCACTCTCTCCCACACCATCCATCACCAATCACTCTCTCCCTTACCATCCATCACCAATCAATCTGTCCGTCACCATCCATCACCAATCACTCTCTCCCTCACCATCCATCACCAATCACTCTCTCCCTCACCATCCATCACAAATCACTCTCTCCCTCACCATCCACCACCAATCACTCTCTCCCTCACCATCCATCGCCAGTCACTCTCTCCCTCACCATCCATCACCAATCACTCTCTCCGTAACTATCCATCACCAATTATTCTCTCTCTCACCAACCATTATCAATCACTATCTCCATCACCATCCACCACCAATCACTTTCTCCCTCACTATCCATTACCAATCACTCTCTCCCTCACCATCCATTACCAATCACGCTCTCCATCACCATCAATCATCAATCACTCTCTCCATCACCATCAATCAACAATCACTCTCTCTGTCACCATCAATCACCAATTACTATCTCCTTCACAACCCATCACCATTCACTCTCTCCCTCACCATCCATCGCCAGTCACTCTCTGTGTCACCATTCACCACCAATCACTCTCTCGTCACCATGCATCACCAATCACTCTCTCCCTCACCATCCATTTCCAATCACTCTCTCGGTCACCATCCATCACCAATCACTCTCTCCGTAACCATCCATCACCAATCATTCTCTCCCTCACCATACATCACCAATCACGCTCTCCCTCACCATCCGTCACCAATCACTCTCTCCGTCACCATTCACCACCAATCACTCTCTCCCTTACCATCCATCACCAATCACTCTCTCCCTCACCATCCATCACGACTCTCTCCCTCACCATCCATCACCAATCACTCTCTCCGTCCCCATCCATCACCAATCAGTCTCTACCTCACCATCCATCACCAATCACCCTCTCCGTCAACATTCATCACCAATCACACTCTCCGTCACCATCCATCACCAATCACTCTCTCCCTCACCATACATCGCCAGTCACTCTCTCTGTCACCATTCACCACCAATCACTCTCTCGTCACCATGCATAACCAATCACTCTCTCCCTCAACATCCACAACCAATCTTCTTCTCTTTCACCATCCACCACCAATCAATCTCTCCCTCATCATCCATCACCAATCACTCTCTCCGTCACCATCCATCATCAATCACTCTCTCCCTCACTATCCATTTCCAATCACTCTCTCGGTCACCATCCATCACCAATCACTCTCTCCGTAACCAATCATTCTCTTCCTCACCATACATCACCAATCACACTCTCCCTCACCATTCACCACCATTCACTCCCTTCCTCACCATCACCACCAATCACTCTCCCCCTCACAATCAATCACCAATCACTCTCCCTAAACATCCATCAGCAAACACCCTCTCCCTCACCATCCATCACCAATGATTCTCGCCGTCACCATTCACCACCAATCACTCTCTCCATCACCATACACCACCAATCACTTTCTCCCTCACTATCCATTACCAATCACTCTCTCCCTCACCATCCATCACCAATGACTCTCTCCGTCACCATCCATCACCAATCACTCTCTCCCTCACCATCCATCACCAATCACTCTCTCCGTAACTATCCATCACCAATTATTCTCTCTCTCACCAACCATTACCAATCACTCGCTCCCTCACCATCCATGACCAATCACTCTCTCCCTCACCATCCATGACCAATCACTCTCTCCCTCACCATCCATGACCAATCACCCTCTCCCTCACCATCCATAGCGAATCACGCTCTCCGTCACCATCAATCACCAATCACTGTCTCCGTCACCATCCATAACCAATCACTCTCTCTGTCACCATTCGCCACCAATCACTCTCTCCCTCACCAATCACTCTCTCCCTCACCAATCACTCTCTCCCTCACCATCAATCACCAATCACTCTCTCCTTCACCACCCATCACCAAACACTCTGTCCGTCACCATCCAGCACCAATCGCTCTCTCCCTCACCATCTATCGCCAGTCACTCTCTCTGTCACCATTCACCACCAATCACTCTCTCGTCACCATGCATCACCAATCACTCTCTCCCTCAACATCAATCACCAATTACTCTCTCCGTCACCATCGATCATCAATCACTCTCTCCCTCACCACCCATCACTCTCTACCTCACCATCCACAACCAATTACTCTCTCCCTCACCATCCATCAGCAATCACACTCTCCCTCACCATCCATCGACAATGACTCTCTCCATCACCATTCACCACCAATCACTCTCCCCGTAACCATCCATCACCAATTATTCTCTCTCTCACCAACCATTACCAATCACTCTCTCCCTCATATCCACTACCAATCACTCTCTCCCACACCATCCATCACCAATCACTCTCTCCCTTACCATCCATCACCAATCTGTCCGTCACCATCCATCACCAATCACTCTCTCCCTCACCATCCATCACCAATCACTCTCTCCCTCACCATCCATCACAAATCACTCTCTCCCTCACCATCCACCACCAATCACTCTCTCCCTCACCATCCATCGCCAGTCACTCTCTCTGTCACCATTCACCACCAATCACTCTCTCGTCACCATGCATCACCAATCACTCTCTCCCTCAACATCCACAACCAATCTTCTTCTCTTTCACCATCCACCACCAATCACTCTCTCCGTCACCATCCATCATCAATCACTCTCTCCCTCACCATCCATTTGCAATCACTCTCTCGGTCACCATCCATCAGCAATCACTCTCTCCGTAACCATCCATCACCAATCATTCTCTCCCTCACCATCCATCACCAATGATTCTCGCCGTCACCATTCACCACCAATCACTCTCTCCCTCACCATCCATCGCCAGTCACTCTATCCGTCACCATTCACCACCAATCACTCTCTCGTCACCATGCATCACCAATCACTCTCTCCCTCAACATCCACAACCAATCCTTTTCTCTTTCACCATCCATTTCCAATCACTCTCTCCGTAACCATCCATCACCAATTATTCTCTCCCTCACCATACATCACCAATCACACTCTCCCTCACCATTCACCACCATTCACTCCCTTCCTCACCATCACCACCAATTACTCTCCCCCTCAGCATCAATTACCAATCACTCTCCCTAATCATCCATCAGCAAACACCCTCTCCCTCACCATCCATCACCAATGATTCTCGCCGTCACTATTCACCACCAATCACTCTGTCCATCACCATCCACCACCAATCATTCTCTCCCTCACTATCCATTACCAATCACTCTCTCCCTCACCATCCATCATCAATCACTCTCTCCGTCACCATCCATCATCAATCACTCTCTCCCTCACCATCCATCACCAATCACTCTCTCCGTAGCTATCCATCACCAATTATTCTCTCTCTCACCAACCATTACCAATCACTCGCTCCCTCACCATCCATGACCAATCACTCTCTCCCTCACCATCCATGACCAATCACTCTCTCCCTCACCATCCACCACCAATCACTCTCTCCCTCACCATCCATCACCAATCACTCTCTCCCTCACCATCCATCGCCAATCACTCTCTCCCTCACCATCCATTATCAATCACTCTCTCCGTCCCCATCCATCACCAATCAGTCTATACCTCACCATCCATCGCCAATCACTCTCTCCCTCACTATCCATCACCAATCACTCTCTCGCTCACCATCCATCACCAGTCACTCTCTCGCTCACCATCCATCACCAGTCACTCTCTCCCTCACCATCCATCACCAATCACTCTCTCCCTCACCATCCATCACCAATCACTCTCTCCGTCACCATTCACAACCAATCACTCTCTACCTTACCATCCATCACCAATCACTCTGTCCGTCACCATCCATCACCAATCACTCTCTCCCTCACCATCCATCACCAATCACTCTCTCCCTCACCATGCATCACCAATCACTCTCTCCCTCACCATCCATCACCAATCACTCTCTCCCTCACCATCCATCACCAGTCACTCTCTCCCTCACCATCCATCACCAGTCACTCTCTCCCTCACAATCCATCACCAATCACTCTCTCCCTCACCATCCATCACCAATCACTCTCTCCCTCACCATCCATCACCAATCACTCTCCCTCACCATCCATCACTAATCACTCTCTCCCTCACCATCCATCACCAGTCACTCTCTCCCTCACCATCCATCACCAGTCACTCTCTCCCTCACAATCCATCACCAATCACTCTCTCCCTCACCATCCATCACCAATCACTCTCTCCCTCACCATCCATCTCCAGTCACTCTCTCCCTCACCATCCACCACCAATCACTCTCTCCCTCACCATCCATCACCAATCACTCTCTCCCTCACCATCCACCACCAATCACTCTCTCCCTCACCATCCATCACCAATCAGTCTCTCCGTCCCCATCCATCACCAATCAGTCTCTACCTCACCATCCATCACCAGTCACCCTCTCCGTCACCATTCATCACCAATCACACTCTCCGTCACCATCCATCACCAATCACTCTCTCCCTCACCATCCATCACCAATCACTCTCTCCCTCACCATCCATCGCCAGTCACTCTCTCTATCACCATTCACCACCAATCACTCTCTCGTCACCATGCATCACCAATCACTCTCTCCCTCAACATCCACAACCAATCTTTTTCTCTTTCACCATCCACCACCAATCAATCTCTCCCTCACCATCCATCACCAATCACTCTCTCCGTCACCATTATCATCAATCACTCTCTCCCTCACCATCCATTTCCAATCACTCTCTCCATCACCATCCATCGCCAATCACTGTCTCCGTAACCATCCATCACCAATCATTCTCTCCCTCACCATACATCACCAATCACACTCTCCCTCACCATTCACCACCATTCACTCTCCCCATCAGCATCAATCACCAATCACTCTCCCTAACCATCCATCAGCAAACACCCTCTCCCTCACCATCCATCACCAATGATTCTCGCCGTCACCATTCACCACCAATCACTCTCTCCCTCACCATCCATCACCAATCACTCTCTCCTTCACCATCCATCACCAATCACTCTCTCCCTCACCATCCATCACCAATCACTCTCTCCCTCACCATCCATTATCAATCACTCTCTCCGTCCCCATCCATCACCAATCAGTCTCTACCTCACCATCCATCACCAGTCACCCTCTCCATCACCATTCATCACCAATCACACTCTCCGTCACCATCCATCGCCAGTCACTCTCTCCCTCACCATCCATCACCAGTCACTCTCTCCCTCACAATCCATCACCAATCACTCTCTCCCTCACCATCCATCACCAATCACTCTCTCCCTCACCATCCATCACCAATCACTCTCCCTCACCATCCATCACTAATCACTCTCTCCCTCACCATCCATCACCAGTCACTCTCTCCCTCACCATCCATCACCAGTCACTCTCTCCCTCACAATCCATCACCAATCACTCTCTCCCTCACCATCCATCTCCAGTCACTCTCTCCCTCACCATCCACCACCAATCACTCTCTCCCTCACCATCCATCACCAATCACTCTCTCCCTCACCATCCACCACCAATCACTCTCTCCCTCACCATCCATCACCAATCAGTCTCTCCGTCCCCATCCATCACCAATCAGTCTCTACCTCACCATCCATCACCAGTCACCCTCTCCGTCACCATTCATCACCAATCACACTCTCCGTCACCATCCATCGCCAATCACTCACTCCCTCACCATCCATCACCAATCACTCTCTCCCTCACCATCCATCGCCAGTCACTCTCTCTATCACCATTCACCACCAATCACTCTCTCGTCACCATGCATCACCAATCACTCTCTCCCTCACCATCCATCACCAGTCACTCTCTCCCTCACCATCCATCACCAGTCACTCTCTCCCTCACAATCCATCACCAATCACTCTCTCCCTCACCATCCATCACCAATCACTCTCTCCCTCACCATCCATCTCCAGTCACTCTCTCCCTCACCATCCATCACCAATCACTCTCTCCTTCCCCATCCATCACCAATCAGTCTCTACCTCACCATCCATCACCAGTCACCCTCTCCGTCACCATTCATCACCAATCAGACTCTCCGTCACCATCCATCGCCAATCACTCTCTCCCTCACCATCCATCACCAATCACTCTCTCCCTCACCATCCATTTCCAATCACTCTCTCCGTCACCATCCATCACCAATCACTGTCTCCGTAACCATCCATCACCAATCATTCTCTGCCTCACCATACATCACCAATCACACTCTCCCTCACCATTCACCACCAGTCACTCCCTTCCTCACCATCACCACCAATCACTCTCCCCCTCAGCATCAATCACCAATCACTCTCCCTAACCATCCATCAGCAAACACCCTCTCCCTCACCATCCATCACCAATGATTCTCGCCGTCACCATTCACCACCAATCACTCTCTCCCTCACCATCCATCACCAATCACTTTCTCCCTCACTATCCATTACCAATCACTCTCTCCCTCACCATCCATCACCAATCACTCTCTCCGTCACCATCCATCACCAATCACTCTCTCCCTCACCATCCATCATCAATCACTCTCTCCGTAACTATCCATCACCAATTACTCTCTCTCTCACCAACCATTACCAATCACTCTCTCCCTCACCATCCATGACCAATCACTCTCTCCCTCACCATCCATCACCAATCACCCTCTCCGTCACCAGCAATCACCAATCACTCTCTCTGTCACCATCCATAACCAATCACTCTCTCTGTCACCATTCGCCACCAATCACTCTCTCCATCACCAATCACTCTCTCCCTCACCATCCACCACCAATCACTCTCTCCGTCACCATCAATCACCAATCACTCTCTCCTTCACCACCCATCACCAATCACTCTCTCCCTCACCATCCATCGCTAGTCACTCTCTCTGTCACCATTCACCACCAATCACTCTCTCGTCACCATGCATCACCAATCACTCTCTCCCTCAACATCAATCACCAATTACTCTCTCCGTCACCATCCATCACCAATCACACTCTACCTCACCATCCACAACCAATCACTCTCTCCCTCACCATCCCTCAGCAATCACACTCTCCCTCACCATCCATCGACATTGACTCTCTCCATCACCATTCACCACCAATCACTCTCTCCGTAACCATCCATCACCAATTATTCTCTCTCTCACCAACCATTTCAAATCACTCTCTCCCTCACTATCCACTACCAATCACTCTCTCACACACCATCCATCACCAATCACTCTCTCCCTCACCATCCATCACCAATCACTCTCTCCCTCACCATCCGTCACCAATCACTCTCTCCGTCACCATTCACCACCAATCACTCTCTCCCTTACCATCCATCACCAATCACTCTCTCCCTCACCATCCATCACGACTCTCTCCCTCACCATCCATCACCAATCACTCTCTCCGTCCCCATCCATCACCAATCAGTCTCTCCCTCACCATCCATCACCAATCACCCTCTCCGTCAACATTCATCACCAATCACAGTCTCCGTCACCATCCATCACCAATCACTCTCTCCCTCACCATCCATCGCCAATCACTCTCTCTGTCACCATTCACCACCAATCACTCTCTCGTCACCATGCATCACCAATCACTCTCTCCCTCAACATCCACAACCAATCTTCTTCTCTTTCACCATCCACCACCAATCAATCTCTCCCTCATCATCCATCACCAATCACTCTCTCCGTCACCATCCATCATCAATCACTCTCTCCCTCACTATCCATTTGCAATCACTCTCTCGGTCACCATCCATCACCAATCACTCTCTCCGTAACCAATCATTCTCTTCCTCACCATACATCACCAATCACACTCTCCCTCACCATTCACCACCATTCATTCCCTTCCTCACCATCACCACCAATCACTCTCCCCCTCACAATCAATCACCTATCACTCTCCCTAAACATCTATCAACAAACACCCTCTCCCTCACCATCCATCACCAATGATTCTCGCCGTCACCATTCACCACCAATCACTCTCTCCATCACCATCCACCACCAATCACTTTCTCCCTCACTATCCATTACCAATCACTCTCTCCCTCACCATCCATCACCAATGACTCTCTCCGTCACCATCCATCACCAATCACTCTCTCCCTCACCATCCATCACTAATCACTCTCTCCGTAACTATCCATCACCAATTATTCTCTCTCTCACCAACCATTACCAATCACTCGCTCCCTCACCATCCATGACCAATCACTCTCTCCCTCACCATCCATGAGCAATCACTCTCTCCCTCACCATCCATGACCAATCACCCTCTCCCTCACCATCCATAGCCAATCACGCTCTCCGTCACCATGAATCACCAATCACTGTCTCCGTCACCATCCATAACCAATCACTCTCTCTGTCACCATTCGCCACCAATCACTCTCTCCCTCACCAATCACTCTCTCCCTCACAATCAATCACCAATCACTCTCTCCTTCACCACCCATCACCAATCACTCTGTCCGTCACCATCCAGCACCAATCGCTCTCTCCCTCACCATCTATCGCCAGTCACTCTCTCTGTCACCATTCACCACCAATCACTCTCTCGTCACCATGCATCACCAATCACTCTCTCCCTCAACATCAATCACCAATTACTCTCTCCGTCACCATCGATCATCAATCACTCTCTCCCTCACCACCCATCACTCTCTACCTCACCATCCACAACCAATCACTCTCTCCCTCACCATCCATCAGCAATCACACTCTCCCTCACCATCCATCGACAATGAATCTCTCCATCACCATTCACCACCAATCACTCTCCCCGTAACCATCCATCACCAATTATTCTCTCTCTCACCAACCATTACCAATCACTCGCTCCCTCACCATCCATGACCAATCACTCTCTCCCTCACCATCCATGACCAATCACTCTCTCCCTCACCATCCATGACCAATCACCCTCTCCCTCACCATCCATAGCCAATCACGCTCTCCGTCACCATCAATCACCAATCACTGTCTCCGTCACCATCCATAACCAATCACTCTCTCTGTCACCATTCGCCACCAATCACTCTCTCCCTCACCAATCACTCTCTCCCTCACCAATCACTCTCTCCCTCACCATCAATCACCAATCACTCTCTCCTTCACCACCCATCACCAAACACTCTGTCCGTCACCATCCAGCACCAATCGCTCTCTCCCTCACCATCTATCGCCAGTCACTCTCTCTGTCACCATTCACCACCAATCACTCTCTCGTCACCATGCATCACCAATCACTCTCTCCCTCAACATCAATCACCAATTACTCTCTCCGTCACCATCGATCATCAATCACTCTCTCCCTCACCACCCATCACTCTCTACCTCACCATCCACAACCAATTACTCTCTCCCTCACCATCCATCAGCAATCACACTCTCCCTCACCATCCATCGACAATGACTCTCTCCATCACCATTCACCACCAATCACTCTCCCCGTAACCATCCATCACCAATTATTCTCTCTCTCACCAACCATTACCAATCACTCTCTCCCTCATATCCACTACCAATCACTCTCTCCCACACCATCCATCACCAATCACTCTCTCCCTTACCATCCATCACCAATCTGTCCGTCACCATCCATCACCAATCACTCTCTCCCTCACCATCCATCACCAATCACTCTCTCCCTCACCATCCATCACAAATCACTCTCTCCCTCACCATCCACCACCAATCACTCTCTCCCTCACCATCCATCGCCAGTCACTCTCTCTGTCACCATTCACCACCAATCACTCTCTCGTCACCATGCATCACCAATCACTCTCTCCCTCAACATCCACAACCAATCTTCTTCTCTTTCACCATCCACCACCAATCACTCTCTCCGTCACCATCCATCATCAATCACTCTCTCCCTCACCATCCATTTGCAATCACTCTCTCGGTCACCATCCATCAGCAATCACTCTCTCCGTAACCATCCATCACCAATCATTCTCTCCCTCACCATCCATCACCAATGATTCTCGCCGTCACCATTCACCACCAATCACTCTCTCCCTCACCATCCATCGCCAGTCACTCTATCCGTCACCATTCACCACCAATCACTCTCTCGTCACCATGCATCACCAATCACTCTCTCCCTCAACATCCACAACCAATCCTTTTCTCTTTCACCATCCATTTCCAATCACTCTCTCCGTAACCATCCATCACCAATTATTCTCTCCCTCACCATACATCACCAATCACACTCTCCCTCACCATTCACCACCATTCACTCCCTTCCTCACCATCACCACCAATTACTCTCCCCCTCAGCATCAATTACCAATCACTCTCCCTAATCATCCATCAGCAAACACCCTCTCCCTCACCATCCATCACCAATGATTCTCGCCGTCACTATTCACCACCAATCACTCTGTCCATCACCATCCACCACCAATCATTCTCTCCCTCACTATCCATTACCAATCACTCTCTCCCTCACCATCCATCATCAATCACTCTCTCCGTCACCATCCATCATCAATCACTCTCTCCCTCACCATCCATCACCAATCACTCTCTCCGTAGCTATCCATCACCAATTATTCTCTCTCTCACCAACCATTACCAATCACTCGCTCCCTCACCATCCATGACCAATCACTCTCTCCCTCACCATCCATGACCAATCACTCTCTCCCTCACCATCCACCACCAATCACTCTCTCCCTCACCATCCATCACCAATCACTCTCTCCCTCACCATCCATCGCCAATCACTCTCTCCCTCACCATCCATTATCAATCACTCTCTCCGTCCCCATCCATCACCAATCAGTCTCTACCTCACCATCCATCGCCAATCACTCTCTCCCTCACTATCCATCACCAATCACTCTCTCGCTCACCATCCATCACCAGTCACTCTCTCGCTCACCATCCATCACCAGTCACTCTCTCCCTCACCATCCATCACCAATCACTCTCTCCCTCACCATCCATCACCAATCACTCTCTCCGTCACCATTCACAACCAATCACTCTCTACCTTACCATCCATCACCAATCACTCTGTCCGTCACCATCCATCACCAATCACTCTCTCCCTCACCATCCATCACCAATCACTCTCTCCCTCACCATCCATCACCAATCACTCTCTCCCTCACCATCCATCACCAATCACTCTCTCCCTCACCATCCATTATCAATCACTCTCTCCCTCACCATCCATCACCAATCACTCTCTCCCTCACCATCCATCGCCAGTCACTCTCTCTATCACCATTCACCACCAATCACTCTCTCGTCACCATGCATCACCAATCACTCTCTCCCTCAACATCCACAACCAATCTTTTTCTCTTTCACCATCCACTACCAATCAATCTCTCCCTCACCATCCATCACCAATGATTCTCGCCGTCACCATTCACCACCAATCACTCTCTCCATCACCATCCATCACCAATCTCGCTCTCCGTCACCATCAATCATCAATCACTCTCTCCGTCACCATCAATCATCAATCACTCTCTCTGTCACCATCAATCACCAATGACTATCTCCTTCACCACCCATCACCAATCACTCTCTCCCTCACCATCCATCGCCAGTCACTCTTTCTGTCACCATTCACCACCAATCACTCTCTCGTCACCATGCATCACCACTCACTCTCTCCCTCAACACCCACAACCAATCTTCTTCTCTTTCACCATCCACCACCAATCAATCTCTCCCTCACCATCCATCACCAATCACTCTCTCTGTCACCATCCATCATCAATCACTCTCTCCCTCAGCATCCATTTCCAATCACTCTCTCGGTCACCATCCATCACCAATCACTCTCTCCGTAACCATCCATCACCAATCATTCTCTCCCTCACCATTCACCACCATTCACTCCCTTCCTCACCATCAACACCAATCACTCTCCCCCTCAGCAGCAATCACCAATCACTCTCCCTAAACATCCATCAGCAAACACCCTCTCCCTCACCATCCATCACCAATGATTCTCGCCATCACCATTCACCACCAATCACTCTCTCCATCACCATCCATCACCAATCACGCTCTCCGTCACCATCAATCATCAATCACTCTCTCCGTCACCATCAATCACCAATCACTATCTCCTTCACCACCCATCACCAATCACTCTCTCCGTCACCATCCAGCACCAATCACTCTCTCCCTGACCATCAATTACCAATGACTCCCTCACCATCCACAACCAAGCACTCTCTCTGTCACCATCCACCACCAATCACTCTCTACCTCACCATCTACCATCAATCACTCTCTCCCTCACCATCTACCACCAGCACTCTCTCCCCTACCATCCCTCACCAATCACTCTATTCGTCACAATTCACCACCAATCACTCTCTCCCTCACCATCCATCACCCATCACTCTCCCCTTCAGCATCCATCACCAATCACTCTCCCTCACCATCCATCACCAATCACTCTCTCCATCACCATCCATCACCAATCACTCTCTCCATCACCATCCATCACCAATCACTCTCTCCATCACCATCCATCACCAATCACTCTCTCCCTCACCATCCACAACCAAACGTTCTCTCCCTCAACATCCATCAGTAGTCACACTCTCCCTCACCATCTATCAACCATGACTCTCTCCGTCACCATCCATCACCAATCACTCCCTCCGTCACCAATCACTCTCTACCTCACCATCCATCACCAATCACTCTCTCCGTCACCATCCACCACCAATCACCCTCTCCCTCTCCATCCATCACCAATCACTGTCTCCGTCACCATTCACCAGCAATCACTCTCTCCCTCACCATCCATCACCAATCACCCTCTCTGTCACCATTTATCACCAATCACACTCTCCGTCACCATCCATCGCCAATCACTCTCTCCCTCACCATCCATCACCAATCACTCTCTCCCTCACCATCCATCGCCAGTCACTCTATCCGTCACCATTCACCACCAATCACTCTCTCGTCACCATGCATCACCAATCACTCTCTCCCTCAACATACACAACCAATCCTTTTCTCTTTCACCATCCACCACCAATCAATCTCTCCCTCACCATCCATCACCAATCACTCTCTCCGTCACCATCCATCATCAATCACTCTCTCCCTCACCATCCATTTCCAATCACTCTCTCCGTAACCATCCATCACCAATCATTCTCTCCCTCACCATATATCACCAATCACACTCTCCCTCACCATTCACCACCATTCACTCCCTTCCTCACCATCACCACCAATTACTCTCCCCCTCAGCATCACTCACCAATTACTCTCCCTAATCATCCATCAGCAAACACCCTCTCCCTCACCATCCATCACCAATGATTCTCGCCGTCACTATTCACCACCAATCACTCTGTCCATCACCATCCACCACCAATCACTCTCTCCCTCACTATCCATTACCAATCACTCTCTCCCTCACCATCCATCATCAATCACTCTCTCCGTCACCATCCATCATCAATCACTCTCTCCCTCACCATCCATCACCAATCACTCTCTCCGTAGCTATCCATCACCAATTATTCTCTCTCTCACCAACCATTACCAATCACTCGCTCCCTCACCATCCATGACCAATCACTCTCTCCCTCACCATCCATGACCAATCACTCTCTCCCTCACCATCCACCACCAATCACTCTCTCCCTCACCATCCATCACCAATCACTCTCTCCCTCACCATCCATTATCAATCACTCTCTCCATCCCCATCCATCACCAATCAGTCTCTACCTCGCCATCCATCACCAATCACTCTCTCCCTCACCGTCCATCACCAATCACTCTCTCCCTCACCATCCATCACCAATCACTCTCTCCGTCACCATTCACAACCAATCACTCTCTACCTTACCATCCATCACCAATCACTCTATCCGTCACCATCCATCACCAATCACTCTCTCCCTCACAATCCATCACCAATCACTCTCTCCCTCACCATCCACCACCAATCACTCTCTCCTTCACCATCCATCACCAATCACTCTCTCCTTCACCATCCATCACCAATCACTCTCTCCCTCAACATCCACAACCAATCTTTTTCTCTTTCACCATCCACCACCAATCAATCTCTCCCTCACCATCCATCACCAATCACTCTCTCCGTCACCATCCATCATCAATCACTCTCTCCCTCACCATCCATTTCCAATCACTCTCTCCGTCACCATCCATCACCAATCACTGTCTCCGTAACCATCCATCACCAATCATTCTCTCCCTCACCATACATCACCAATCACACTCTCCCTCACAATTCACCACCATTCACTCCCTTCCTCACCATCACTACCAATCACTCTCCCCCTCAGCATCAATCACCAATCACTCTCCCTGACCATCCATCAGCAAACACCCTCTCCCTCACCATCCATCACCAATGATTCTCGCCGTCACCATTCACCACCAATCACCCTCTCCATCACCATCCACCACCAATCACTTTCTCCCTCACTATCCATTACCAATCACTCTCTCCCTCACCATCCATCACCAATCACTCTCTCCGTCACCATCCATCACCAATCACTCTCTCCCTAACCATCCATCATCAATCACTCTCTCCGTAACTATCCATCACCAATTATTCTCTCTCTCACCAACCATTACCAATCACTCTCTCCCTCACCATCCATGACCAATCACTCTCTCCCTCACCATCCATCACCAATCACCCTCTCCGTCACCATCAATCACCAATCACTCTCTCCGTCACCATCCATAACCAATCACTCTCTCTGTCACCATTCACCACCAATCACTCTCTCATCACCATGCATCACCAATCACTCTCTCCCTCAACATCAATCACCAATTACTCTCTCCATCACCATCCATCACCAATCACTCTCTACCTCACCATCCACAACCAATCACTCTCTCCCTCACCATCCATCAGCAATCACACTCTCGCTCACCATCCACCGACAATGACTCTCTCCGTCACCATTCACCACCAATCACTCTCTCCGTAACCATCCATCACCAATTATTCTCTCTCTCACCAACCATTACCAATCACTCTCTCCCTCACTATCCACTACCAATCACTCTCTCCCACACCATCCATCACCAATCACTCTCTCCCACACCATCCATCACCAATCACTCTGTCCGTCACCATCCATCACCAATCACTCTCTCCCTCACCATCCATCACCAATCACTCTCTCCCTCACCATCCATCACCAATCACTCTCTCCGTCCCCATCTATCACCAATCAGTCTCTCCCTCACCATCCATCACCAATCAGCCTCTCCGTCAACATTCATCACCAATCACACTCTCCGTCACCATCCATCACCAATCACTCTCTCCCTCAACATCCACAACCAATCTTCTTCTCTTTCACCATCCACCACCAATCAATCTCTCCCTCATCATCCATCACCAATTACTCTCTCCGTCACCATCCATCATCAATCACTCTCTCCCTCACCATCCATTTCCAATCACTCTCTCGGTCACCATCCATCACCAATCACTCTCTCCGTAACCAATCATTCTCTTCCTCACCATACATCACCAATCACACTCTCCCTCACCATTCACCACCATTCACTCCTTTCCTCACCATCACCAACAATCACTCTCCCTAAACATCCATCAGCAAACACCCTCTCCCTCACCATCCATCACCAATGCTTCTCGCCGTCACCATTCACCACCAATCACTATCTCCATCACCATCCACCACCAATCACTTTCTCCCTCACTATCCATTACCAATCACTCTCTCCCTCACCATCCATCACCAATCACTCTCTCCGTCACCATCCATCACCAATGACTCTCTCCGTCACCATCCATCACCAATCACTCTCTCCCTCACCATCCATCACCAATCACTCTCTCCGTAACTATCCATCACCAATTATTCTCTCTCTCACCAACCATTACCAATCACTCGCTCCCTCACCATCCATGACCAATCACGCACTCCGTCACCATCAATCACTCTCTCCGTCACCATCCATCACCAATGACTCTCTCCGTCACCATCCATCACCAATCACTCTCTCCCTCACCATCCATCACCAATCACTCTCTCCGTAACTATCCATCACCAATTATTCTCTCTCTCACCAACCATTACCAATCACTCGCTCCCTCACCATCCATGACCAATCACTCTCTCCCTCACTATCCATGACCAATCACTCTCTCCCTCACCATCCATGACCAATCACCCTCTCCCTCACCATCCATCGCCAATCACGCTCTCCGTCACCACCAATCACCAATCACTCTCTCCTTCACCACCCATCAACAATCACCCTGTCCGTCACCATCCAGCACCAATCGCTCTCTCCCTCACCATCTATCGCCAGTCACTCTCTCTGTCACCATTCACCACCAATCACTCTGTCGTCACCATGCATCACCAATCACTCTCTCCCTCAACATCAATCACCAATTACTCTCTCCGTCACCATCCATCATCAATCACTCTCTCCCTCACCACCCATCACCAATCACTCTCTACCTCACCATCCACAACCAATCACTCTCTCCCTCACCATCCATCAGCAATCACACTCTCCCTCACCATCCATCGACAATGACTCTCTCCATCACCATTCACCACCAATCACTCTCTCCGTAACCATCCATCACCAATTATTCTCTCTCTCACCAACCATTACCAATCACTCTCTCCCTCACCATCCATCACCAATCACTCTCTCCCTCACCATCCATCACAAATCACTCTCTCCCTCACCATCCACCACCAATCACTCTCTCCCTCACCATCCATCGCCAGTCACTCTCTCTGTCACCATTCACCAGCAATCACTCTCTCGTCACCATGCATCACCAATCACTCTCTCCCTCAACATCCACAACCAATCTTCTTCTCTTTCACCATCCACCACCAATCACTCTCTCCGTCACCATCCATCATCAATCACTCTCTCCCTCACCATCCATTTGCAATCACTCTCTCGGTCACCATCCATCAGCAATCACTCTCTCCGTAACCATCCATCACCAATCATTCTCTCCCTCACCATACATCACCAATCACACTCTCCCTCACAATTCACCACCATTCACTCCCTTCCTCACCATCACCACCACTCTCCCCCTCAGCATCAATCACCAATCACTCTCCCTAAACATCCATCAGCAAACACCCTCTCCCTCACCATCCATCACCAATGATTCTCGCCGTCACCATTCACCACCAATCACTCTCTCCATCACCATCCATCACCAATCACGCTCTCCGTCACCATCCATCATACATCACTCTCTCCGTCACCATCCATCATCAATCACTCTCTCCCTCACCATCCATTTCCAATCACTCTCTCGGTCACCATCCATCACCAATCACTCTCTCCGTCCCCATCCATCACCAATCAGTCTCTACCTCACCATCCATCACCAGTCACCCTCTCCGTCACCATTCATCACCAATCACACTCTCCGTCACCATCCATCGCCAATCACTCTCTCCCTCACCATCCATCACCAATCACTCTCTCCCTCACCATCCATCGCCAGTCACTCTCTCTATCACCATTCACCACCAATCACTCTCTCGTCACCATGCATCACCAATCACTCTCTCCCTCAACATCCACAACCAATCTTTTTCTCTTTCACCATCCACCACCAATCAATCTCTCCCTCACCATCCATCACCAATCACTCTCTCCGTCACCATCCATCATCAATCACTCTCTCCCTCAACATCCACAACCAATCTTCTTCTCTTTCACCATCCACCACCAATCAATCTCTCCCTCATCATCCATCACCAATCACTCTCTCCATCACCATCCATCATCAATCACTCTCTCCCTCGCCATCCATTTCCAATCACACTCTCGGTCACCATCCATCACCAATCACTCTCTCCGTAACCAATCATTCTCTTCCTCACCATACATCACCAATCACACTCTCCCTCACCATTCACCACCATTCACTCCTTTCCTCACCATCACCACCAATCACTCTCCTTAAACATCCATCAGCAAACACCCTCTCCCTCACCATCCATCACCAATGATTCTTGCCGTCACCATTCACCACCAAACACTTTCTCCCTCACTATCCATTACCAATCACTCTCTCCCTCACCATCCATCACCAATCACTCTCTCCGTCACCATCCATCACCAATGACTCTCTCCGTCACCATCCATCACCAATCACTCTCTCCCTCACCATCCATCACCAATCACTCTCTCCGTAACTATCCATCACCAATTATTCTCTCTCTCACCAACCATTACCAATCACTGTCTCCGTCACCATCCATAACCAATCACTCTCTCCCTCACCAATCACTCTCTCCCTCACGAATCACTCTCTCCCTCACCATCCATCACCAATCACGCTCTCCATCACCATCAATCATCAATCACTCTCTCCATCACCATCAATCATCAATCACTCTCTCTGTCACCATCAATCACCAATTACTATCTCCTTCACCACCCATCACCAATCACTCTCTCCCTCACCATCCATCGCCAGTCACTCTCTCTGTCACCGTTCACCACCAATCACTCTCTCGTCACCATGCATCACCAATCACTCTCTCCCTCACCATCCATTTCCAATCACTCTCTCGGTTACCATCCATCACCAATCACTCTCTCCGTAACCATCCATCACCAATCATTCTCTCCCTCACCATACATCACCAATCACGCTCTCCCTCACCATTCACCACCATTCACTCCCTTCCTCACCATCAACACCAATCACTCTCCCCCTCAGCATCAATCACCAATCACTCTCCTCACCATCCATCACCAATCACTCTCTCCATCACCATCCATCACCAATCACTCTCTCCATCACCATCCATCACCAATCACTCTCTCCCTCACCATCAATCACCAATTACTCTCTTCGTCACCATCCATCACCAATCAGTTTGTTCCTCACCATCCATCACCAATCACTCTCTCTGTCACCATTCACCACCAATCACTCTCTCCGTCACCATCCATCACCAATCACTCTCTCCCTCACCATCCAGCACCAATCACTCTCTCCCTCACTATCCAACACGAATCACGCTCTCCCTCACCCACCATCACCAATCACTCTCTACCTCACCATCCATCACCAATCACTCTCTCTGTCACCATTCACAACGAATTACTCTCTCCTTCACCATCCATCACCAATCACTCTCTCCCTCCCCATCCATCACCAATCACTCTCTGCCTCACCATCCATCACCAATCACTCCCTCCATCACCATCCATCACCAGTCACTCTCTCCTTCAGCATCCATCACCAATCACTCTCTCCATCACCATCCACAACCAAACGTTCTCTCCCTCAACATCCATCAGCAGTCACACTCTCCCTCACCATCTATCAACCATGTCTCTCTCTGTCACCATTGACCACCAATCACTCCCTCCCTCACCATCACCACCAATCACTCTCACCCTCACCATCCATCACCAATCACTCTCTCCGTCACCATCCATCACCAATCACTCTCTCCGTCACCAATCACTCTCTGCATCACCATCCATCACCAATCACTCTCTCCGTCACCATCCACCACCAATCACCCTCTCCCTCTCCATCCATCACCAATCACTGTTTCCGTCACCATTCACCAGCAATCACTCTCTCCCTCACCATCCATCACCAATCACCCTGTCCGTCACCATTTATCACCAATCACACTCTCCGTCACCATCCATCGCCAATCACTCTCTCCCTCACCATCCATCACCAATCACTCTCTCCCTCACCATCCATCGCCAGTCACTCTATCCGTCACCATTCACCACCAATCACTCTCTCGTCACCATGCATCACCAATCACTCTCTCCCTCAACATCCACAACCAATCCTTTTCTCTTTCACCATCCATTTCCAATCACTCTCTCCGTAACCATCCATCACCAATTATTCTCTCCCTCACCATACATCACCAATCACACTCTCCCTCACCATTCACCACCATTCACTCCCTTCCTCACCATCACCACCAATTACTCTCCCCCTCAGCATCAATCACCAATCACTCTCCCTAATCATCCATCAGCAAACACCCTCTCCCTCACCATCCATCACCAATGATTCTCGCCGTCACTATTCACCACCAATCACTGTCCATCACCATCCACCACCAATCATTCTCTCCCTCACTATCCATTACCAATCACTCTCTCCCTCACCATCCATCATCAATCACTCTCTCCGTCACCATCCATCATCAATCACTCTCTCCCTCACCATCCATCACCAATCACTCTCTCCGTAGCTATCCATCACCAATTATTCTCTCTCTCACCAACCATTACCAATCACTCGCTCCCTCACCATCCATGACCAATCACTCTCTCCCTCACCATCCACCACCAATCACTCTCTCCCTCACCATCCATCACCGATCACTCTCTCCCTCACCATCCATCACCAATCACTCTCTCCCTCACCATCCATTATCAATCACTCTCTCCGTCCCCATCCATCACCAATCAGTCTCTACCTCACCATCCATCGCCAATCACTCTCTCCCTCACTATCCATCACCAATCACTCTCTCGCTCACCATCCATCACCAGTCACTCTCTCGCTCACCATCCATCACCAGTCACTCTCTCCCTCACCATCCATCACCAATCACTCTCTCCCTCACCATCCATCACCAATCACTCTCTCCGTCACCATTCACAACCAATCACTCTCTACCTTACCATCCATCACCAATCACTCTGTCAGTCACCATCCATCACCAATCACTCTCTCCCTCACCATCCATCACCAATCACTCTCTCCCTCACCATCCATCACCAATCACTCTCTCCCTCACCATCCATCACCAATCACTCTCTCCCTCACCATCCATTATCAATCACTGTCTCCGTCCCCATCCATCACCAAACAGTCTCTACCTCACCATCCATCACCAGTCACCCTCTCCGTCACCATTCATCACCAATCACACTCTCCGTCACCATCCATCGCCAATCACTCTCTCCCTCACCATCCATCACCAATCACTCTCTCCCTCACCATCCATCGCCAGTCACTCTCTCTATCACCATTCACCACCAATCACTCTCTCGTCACCATGCATCACCAATCACTCTCTCCCTCAACATCCACAACCAATCTTTTTCTCTTTCACCATCCACCACCAATCAATCTCTCCCTCACCATCCATCACCAATGATTCTCGCCGTCACCATTCACCACCAATCACTCTCTCCATCACCATCCATCACCAATCTCGCTCTCCGTCACCATCAATCATCAATCACTCTCTCCGTCACCATCAATCATCAATCACTCTCTCTGTCACCATCAATCACCAATCACTATCTCCTTCACCACCCATCACCAATCACTCTCTCCCTCACCAGCCATCGCCAGTCACTCTCTCTGTCACCATTCACCACCAATCACTCTCTCGTCACCATGCATCACCAATCACTCTCTCCCTCAACATCCACAACCAATCTTCTTCTATTTCACCATCCACCACCAATCAATCTCTCCCTCACCATCCATCACCAATCACTCTCTCTGTCACCATCCATCATCAATCACTCTCTCCCTCACCATCCATTTCCAATCACTCTCTCGGTCACCATCCATCACCAATCACTCTCTCCGTAACCATCCATCACCAATCATTCTCTCCCTCACCATTCACCACCATTCACTCCCTTCCTCACCATCAACACCAATCACTCTCCCCCTCAGTATCAATCACCAATCACTCTCCCTAAACATCCATCAGCAAACACCCTCTCCCTCACCATCCATCACCAATGGTTCTCGCCATCACCATTCACCACCAATCACTCTCTCCATCACCATCCATCACCAATCACGCTCTCCGTCACCATCAATCATCAATCACTCTCTCCGTCACCATCAATCACCAATCACTATCTCCTTCACCACCCATCACCAATCACTCTCTCCGTCACCATCCAGCACCAATCACTCTCTCCCTGACCATCAATTACCAATGACTCTCTCCCTCACCATCCACAACCAAGCACTCTCTCTGTCACCATCCACCACCAATCACTCTCTCCCTCACCATCTACCATCAATCACTCTCTCCCTCACCATCTACCACCAGCACTCTCTCCCCTACCATCCCTCACCAATCACTCTATTCGTCACAATTCACCACCAATCACTCTCTCCCTCACCATCCATCACCAATCACTCTCCCCTTCAGCATCCATCACCAATCACTCTCCCTCACCATCCATCACCAATCACTCTCTCCATCACCATCCATCACCAATCACTCTCTCCATCACCATCCATCACCAATCACTCTCTCCCTCACCATCAATCACCAATTACTCTCTTCGTCACCACCCATCACCAATCAGTCTGTTCCTCACCATCCATCACCAATCACTCTCTCCCTCACCATCCACAACCAAACGTTCTCTCCCTCAACATCCATCAGTAGTCACACTCTCCCTCACCATCTATCAACCATGACTCTCTCCGTCACCATCCATCACCAATCACTCCCTCCGTCACCAATCACTATCTGCATCACCATCCATCACAAATCACTCTCTCCGTCACCATCCACCACCAATCACCCTCTCCCTCTCCATCCATCACCAATCACTGTCTCCGTCACCATTCACCAGCAATCACTCTCTCCCTCACCATCCATCACCAATCACCCTCTCTGTCACCATTTATCACCAATCACACTCTCCGTCACCATCCATCGCCAATCACTCTCTCCCTCACCATACATCACCAATCACGCTCTCCCTCACCATTCACCACCATTCACTCCCTTCCTCACCATCAACACCAATCACGCTCTCCATCACCATCAATCATCAATCACTCTCTCCATCACCATCAATCATCAATCACTCTCTCTGTCACCATCAATCACCAATTACTATCTCCTTCACCACCCATCACCAATCACTCTCTCCCTCACCATCCATCGCCAGTCACTCTCTCTGTCACCGTTCACCACCAATCACTCTCTCGTCACCATGCATCACCAATCACTCTCTCCCTCACCATCCATTTCCAATCACTCTCTCGGTTACCATCCATCACCAATCACTCTCTCCGTAACCATCCATCACCAATCATTCTCTCCCTCACCATACATCACCAATCACGCTCTCCCTCACCATTCACCACCATTCACTCCCTTCCTCACCATCAACACCAATCACTCTCCCCCTCAGCATCAATCACCAATCACTCTCCTCACCATCCATCACCAATCACTCTCTCCATCACCATCCATCACCAATCACTCTCTCCATCACCATCCATCACCAATCACTCTCTCCCTCACCATCAATCACCAATTACTCTCTTCGTCACCATCCATCACCAATCAGTTTGTTCCTCACCATCCATCACCAATCACTCTCTCTGTCACCATTCACCACCAATCACTCTCTCCGTCACCATCCATCACCAATCACTCTCTCCCTCACCATCCAGCACCAATCACTCTCTCCCTCACTATCCAACACGAATCACGCTCTCCCTCACCCACCATCACCAATCACTCTCTACCTCACCATCCATCACCAATCACTCTCTCTGTCACCATTCACAACGAATTACTCTCTCCTTCACCATCCATCACCAATCACTCTCTCCCTCCCCATCCATCACCAATCACTCTCTGCCTCACCATCCATCACCAATCACTCCCTCCATCACCATCCATCACCAGTCACTCTCTCCTTCAGCATCCATCACCAATCACTCTCTCCATCACCATCCACAACCAAACGTTCTCTCCCTCAACATCCATCAGCAGTCACACTCTCCCTCACCATCTATCAACCATGTCTCTCTCTGTCACCATTGACCACCAATCACTCCCTCCCTCACCATCACCACCAATCACTCTCACCCTCACCATCCATCACCAATCACTCTCTCCGTCACCATCCATCACCAATCACTCTCTCCGTCACCAATCACTCTCTGCATCACCATCCATCACCAATCACTCTCTCCGTCACCATCCACCACCAATCACCCTCTCCCTCTCCATCCATCACCAATCACTGTTTCCGTCACCATTCACCAGCAATCACTCTCTCCCTCACCATCCATCACCAATCACCCTGTCCGTCACCATTTATCACCAATCACACTCTCCGTCACCATCCATCGCCAATCACTCTCTCCCTCACCATCCATCACCAATCACTCTCTCCCTCACCATCCATCGCCAGTCACTCTATCCGTCACCATTCACCACCAATCACTCTCTCGTCACCATGCATCACCAATCACTCTCTCCCTCAACATCCACAACCAATCCTTTTCTCTTTCACCATCCATTTCCAATCACTCTCTCCGTAACCATCCATCACCAATTATTCTCTCCCTCACCATACATCACCAATCACACTCTCCCTCACCATTCACCACCATTCACTCCCTTCCTCACCATCACCACCAATTACTCTCCCCCTCAGCATCAATCACCAATCACTCTCCCTAATCATCCATCAGCAAACACCCTCTCCCTCACCATCCATCACCAATGATTCTCGCCGTCACTATTCACCACCAATCACTGTCCATCACCATCCACCACCAATCATTCTCTCCCTCACTATCCATTACCAATCACTCTCTCCCTCACCATCCATCATCAATCACTCTCTCCGTCACCATCCATCATCAATCACTCTCTCCCTCACCATCCATCACCAATCACTCTCTCCGTAGCTATCCATCACCAATTATTCTCTCTCTCACCAACCATTACCAATCACTCGCTCCCTCACCATCCATGACCAATCACTCTCTCCCTCACCATCCACCACCAATCACTCTCTCCCTCACCATCCATCACCGATCACTCTCTCCCTCACCATCCATCACCAATCACTCTCTCCCTCACCATCCATTATCAATCACTCTCTCCGTCCCCATCCATCACCAATCAGTCTCTACCTCACCATCCATCGCCAATCACTCTCTCCCTCACTATCCATCACCAATCACTCTCTCGCTCACCATCCATCACCAGTCACTCTCTCGCTCACCATCCATCACCAGTCACTCTCTCCCTCACCATCCATCACCAATCACTCTCTCCCTCACCATCCATCACCAATCACTCTCTCCGTCACCATTCACAACCAATCACTCTCTACCTTACCATCCATCACCAATCACTCTGTCAGTCACCATCCATCACCAATCACTCTCTCCCTCACCATCCATCACCAATCACTCTCTCCCTCACCATCCATCACCAATCACTCTCTCCCTCACCATCCATCACCAATCACTCTCTCCCTCACCATCCATTATCAATCACTGTCTCCGTCCCCATCCATCACCAAACAGTCTCTACCTCACCATCCATCACCAGTCACCCTCTCCGTCACCATTCATCACGAATCACACTCTCCGTCACCATCCATCGCCAATCACTCTCTCCCTCACCATCCATCACCAATCACTCTCTCCCTCACCATCCATCGCCAGTCACTCTCTCTATCACCATTCACCACCAATCACTCTCTCGTCACCATGCATCACCAATCACTCTCTCCCTCAACATCCACAACCAATCTTTTTCTCTTTCACCATCCACCACCAATCAATCTCTCCCTCACCATCCATCACCAATGATTCTCGCCGTCACCATTCACCACCAATCACTCTCTCCATCACCATCCATCACCAATCTCGCTCTCCGTCACCATCAATCATCAATCACTCTCTCCGTCACCATCAATCATCAATCACTCTCTCTGTCACCATCAATCACCAATCACTATCTCCTTCACCACCCATCACCAATCACTCTCTCCCTCACCAGCCATCGCCAGTCACTCTCTCTGTCACCATTCACCACCAATCACTCTCTCGTCACCATGCATCACCAATCACTCTCTCCCTCAACATCCACAACCAATCTTCTTCTATTTCACCATCCACCACCAATCAATCTCTCCCTCACCATCCATCACCAATCACTCTCTCTGTCACCATCCATCATCAATCACTCTCTCCCTCACCATCCATTTCCAATCACTCTCTCGGTCACCATCCATCACCAATCACTCTCTCCGTAACCATCCATCACCAATCATTCTCTCCCTCACCATTCACCACCATTCACTCCCTTCCTCACCATCAACACCAATCACTCTCCCCCTCAGTATCAATCACCAATCACTCTCCCTAAACATCCATCAGCAAACACCCTCTCCCTCACCATCCATCACCAATGGTTCTCGCCATCACCATTCACCACCAATCACTCTCTCCATCACCATCCATCACCAATCACGCTCTCCGTCACCATCAATCATCAATCACTCTCTCCGTCACCATCAATCACCAATCACTATCTCCTTCACCACCCATCACCAATCACTCTCTCCGTCACCATCCAGCACCAATCACTCTCTCCCTGACCATCAATTACCAATGACTCTCTCCCTCACCATCCACAACCAAGCACTCTCTCTGTCACCATCCACCACCAATCACTCTCTCCCTCACCATCTACCATCAATCACTCTCTCCCTCACCATCTACCACCAGCACTCTCTCCCCTACCATCCCTCACCAATCACTCTATTCGTCACAATTCACCACCAATCACTCTCTCCCTCACCATCCATCACCAATCACTCTCCCCTTCAGCATCCATCACCAATCACTCTCCCTCACCATCCATCACCAATCACTCTCTCCATCACCATCCATCACCAATCACTCTCTCCATCACCATCCATCACCAATCACTCTCTCCCTCACCATCAATCACCAATTACTCTCTTCGTCACCACCCATCACCAATCAGTCTGTTCCTCACCATCCATCACCAATCACTCTCTCCCTCACCATCCACAACCAAACGTTCTCTCCCTCAACATCCATCAGTAGTCACACTCTCCCTCACCATCTATCAACCATGACTCTCTCCGTCACCATCCATCACCAATCACTCCCTCCGTCACCAATCACTATCTGCATCACCATCCATCACAAATCACTCTCTCCGTCACCATCCACCACCAATCACCCTCTCCCTCTCCATCCATCACCAATCACTGTCTCCGTCACCATTCACCAGCAATCACTCTCTCCCTCACCATCCATCACCAATCACCCTCTCTGTCACCATTTATCACCAATCACACTCTCCGTCACCATCCATCGCCAATCACTCTCTCCCTCACCATCCATCACCAATCACTCTCTCCCTCACCATCCATCGCCAGTCACTCTATCCGTCACCATTCACCACCAATCACTCTCTCGTCACCATGCATCACCAATCACTCTCTCCCTCAACATCCACAACCAATCCTTTTCTCTTTCACCATCCACCACCAATCAATCTCTCCCTCACCATCCATCACCAATCACTCTCTCCGTCACCATCCATCATCAATCACTCTCTCCCTCACCATCCATTTCCAATCACTCTCTCCGTAACCATCCATCACCAATCACTCTCTACCTCACCATCCACAACCAATCACTCTCTCCCTCACCATCCATCAGCAATCACACTCTCCCTCACCATCCATCGACAATGACTCTCTCCGTCACCATTCACCACCAATCACTCTCTCCGTAACCATCCATCACCAATTATTCTCTCTCTCACCAACCATTACCAATCACTTTCTCCCTCACTATCCACTACCAATCACTCTCTCCCACACCATCCATCACCAATCACTCTCTCCCACACCATCCATCACCAACCACTCTGTCCGTCACCATCCATCACCAATCACTCTCTCCCTCACCATCCATCACCAATCACTCTCTCCCTCACCATCCATCACCAATCACTCTCTCCGTCCCCATCCATCACCAATCAGTCTCTACCTCACCATCCATCACCAATCACCCTCTCCGTCAACATTCATCACCAATCACACTCTCCGTCACCATCCATTACCAATCACTCTCTCCCTCAACATCCACAACCAATCTTCTTCTCTTTCACCATCCACCACCAATCAATCTCTCCCTCATCATCCATCACCAATCACTCTCTCCGTCACCATCCATCATCAATCACTCTCTCCCTCACCATCCATTTCCAATCACTCTCTCGGTCACCATCCATCACCAATCACTCTCTCCGTAACCAATCATTCTCTTCCTCACCATACATCACCAATCACACTCTCCCTCACCATTCACCACCATTCACTCCTTTCCTCACCATCACCACCAATCACTCTCCCTAAACATCCATCAGCAAACACCCTCTCCCTCACCATCCATCACCAATGCTTCTCGCCGTCACCATTCACCACCAATCACTCTCTCCATCACCATCCACCACCAATCACTTTCTCCCTCACTATCCATTACCAATCACTCTCTCCCTCACCATCCATCACCAATGACTCTCTCCGTCACCATCCATCACCAATGACTCTCTCCCTCACCATCCATCACCAATCACTCTCTCCGTAACTATCCATCACCAATTATTCTCTCTCTCACCAACCATTACCAATCACTCGCTCCCTCACCATCCATGACCAATCACTCTCTCCCTCACTATCCATGACCAATCACTCTCTCCCTCACCATCCATGACCAATCACCCTCTCCCTCACCATCCATCGCCAATCACGCTCTCCGTCACCACCAATCACCAATCACTCTCTCCTTCACCACCCATCAACAATCACCCTGTCCGTCACCATCCAGCACCAATCGCTCTCTCCCTCACCATCTATCGCCAGTCACTCTCTCTGTCACCATTCACCACCAATCACTCTCTCGTCACCATGCATCACCAATCACTCTCTCCCTCAACATCAATCACCAATTACTCTCTCCGTCACCATCCATCATCAATCACTCTCTCCCTCACCACCCATCACCAATCACTCTCTACCTCACCATCCACAACCAATCACTCTCTCCCTCACCATCCATCAGCAATCACACTCTCCCTCACCATCCATCGACAATGACTCTCTCCATCACCATTCACCACCAATCACTCTCTCCGTAACCATCCATCACCAATTATTCTCTCTCTCACCAACCATTACCAATCACTCTCTCCCTCACTATCCACTACCAATCACTCTCTCCCACACCATCCATTACCAATCACTCGCTCCCTCACCATCCATGACCAATCACTCTCTCCCTCACCATCCATGACCAATCACTCTCTCCCTCACCATCCATGACCAATCACCCTCTCACTCACCATCCATCGCCATTCACGCTCTCCGTCACCATCAATCACCAATCACTGTCTCCGTCACCATCCATAACCAATCACTCTCTCCCTCACCAATCACTCTCTCCCTCACCATCCACCACCAATCACTCTCTCCGTCACCATCAATCACCAATCACTCTCTCCTTCACCACCCATCACCAATCACTCTGTCCGTCACCATCCAGCACCAATCGCTCTCTCCCTCACCATCTATCGCCAGTCACTCTCTCTGTCACCATTCACCACCAATCACTCTCTCGTCACCATCCATCATCAATCACTCTCTCCCTCACCACCCATCACCAATCATTCTCTACCTAACCATCCACAACCAATCACGCTCTCCCTCACCATCCATCAGCAATCACCCTCTCCCTCACCATCCATCGACAATGACTCGCTCCATCACCTTTCACCACCAATCACTCTCTCCGTAACCATCCATCACCAATTATTCTTTCTCTCACCAACCATTACCAATCACTCTCTCCCTCACTATCCACTACCAATCACTCTCTCCCACACCATCCATCAGCAATCACTCTCTCCCTTACCATCCACCACCAATCAATCTGTCCGTCACCATCCATCACCAATCACTCTCTCCCTCACCATCCATCACCAATCACTCTCTCCCTCACCATCCATCACAAATGACTCTCTCCCTCACCATCCACCACCAATCACTCTCTCCCTCACCATCCATCGCCAGTCACTCTCTCTGTCACCATTCACCACCAATCACTCTCTCGTCACCATGCATCACCAATCACTCTCTCCCTCAACATCCACAACCAATCTTCTTCTCTTTCACCATCCACCACCAATCAATCTCTCCCTCACCATCCATCACCAATCACTCTCTCCGTCACCATCCATCATCAATCACTCTCTCCCTCACCATCCATTTGCAATCACTCTCTCGGTCACCATCCATCACCAATCACTCTCTCCGTAACCATTCACCACCATTCACTCCCTTCCTCACCATCACCACCAATCACTCTCCCCCTCAGCATCAATCACCCATCACTCTCCCTGAACATCCATCAGCAAACACCCTCTCCCTCACCATCCATCACCAATGATTCTCACCGTCACCATTCACCACCAATCACTCTCTCCATCACCATCCATCACCAATCACTCTCTCCTTCACCACCCATCACCAATCACTCTCTCACTCACCATCCAGCACCAATGACTCTCTCCCTCACCATCCACAACCAAGCACTCTCTCTGTCACCATCCACCACCAATCACTCTCTCCCTCACCATCCATCAGCAATCACACTCTCCCTCACCATCCATCGACGATGACTCTCTCCGTCACCATTAACCACCAATCACTCGCTCCATCACCATCCACCACCAATCACTCTCTCCCTCACTATCCAACACCAATCAGTCTCTCCCTCACCATCCATCACCAATCACTCTCTTCCTCACCATCCACTACCAATCACTCTCTCCCTCACGAGCTACCACCAATCACTATCTCCCTCACCATCTTTCACCAATCACTCTCTCCCTCACCATCCATCACCAATCACTCTCTCCGTCAGCATTCACCAGCAATCCCTCTCTCTGTCACCATTGACCACCAAACACTCCCTCCCTCACCATCACCACCAATTACTCTGCCCCTCAACATCCATCACCCATCACTCTCCCTCACCATCCATCACCAATCACTTTCTCCCTCACCATTCACCACCAATCACTCTCTCCGTCACCATCCACCACCACTCACTCTCTCACTCACCATCCTTCACCAATCATTCTCTCCCTCACTATCCATCACCAATCACTCTCTCCCTCACCACCCATCTCCAATCACTCTCTCTGTCACCATCAACAACCAATCACTCTCTCCCTCACCAGCCATCACCAATCACACTCTCCTTCACCATTCATCACTAATTACTCTCTCTGTCACCATTCAACACAAATCACTCTCTCCCTCACCATCCATCACCAGTCACTCCCTCCGTCACCATCAATCACCGGTTACTCTCACCGTCACCATCCATCATCAATCACTCTGTCCCTCAGCACCCATCACAAATCAATCTCTCGGTCACCATCCAGCACCAATCACTCTCTCCATCACCATCCATCACCAATCACTCTCTCCATCACCATCCATCACCAGTCACTCTCTCCCTCACCATACATCACCAATCTCTCTCTCCCTCACCATCCATCACCAATCACTCTCTCCCTCACGATCCATCACCAATCACTCTCTCTGTCACCATTCACCACCAATCACTCTCTCCCTCACCATCCATCACCCATCACTCCCTCCCTCACCCATCACTCCCTCCCTCACCATCCATCACCAATCACTCTCTCCTTCACCATCCATCACCAATCACTCGCTCTGTCACAATCCATAACCAATCACTCTCTCCGTCACAATCCATCACGAATCACTCTCTCAGTCACCATCCATCACCAATCACTCTCTCCCTCACCATCAACAACCAATCACTCTCTCCCTCACCATCCATCAGCAATTACCCTCTCCCAGACCATCCATCACCAATCACTCTCTCCCTCACCATCCATCAGAAATCACCCTCTCCTTCACAATCCATCACCAATCACTCTCTCCGTCACCATTCACCACCAATCTCTCTCTCCCTCACCATCCATCACCAATCGCTCTCTCCCTCACCATCCATCAGCAATCACTCTCTCCCTCATGATCCATCACCAATCACTCTCTCCCTCACCATCCATCAGCAATTACCCTCTCCCTGACCATCCATCACCAATCACTCTCTCCGTCACCATTCACCACCAATAACTCTCTCTGTCACCATCCACCACCAATCACTCTCTCCCTCACTATCCATCCCCAATCAGTCTCCCTCACAATCCACTACCAATCACTCTCTCCCTGAACATCTACCACAAATCACCCTCTCCTTCACAAACCATCACCAATCACTCTCTCCGTCACCATTCACCACCAATCTCCCTCTCCCTCACCATCCATCACCAATCGCTCTCTTCCTCACCATCCACTACCAATCACCTTCTCCCTCACCAGCTACCACCAATCACTCGCTCCCTCACCATCTTTCACCAATCACTCTGCCCCTCAACATCCATCACCCATCACTCTCCCTCACCATTCACCACCAATCACTCTCTCCGTCACCATCCACCACCACTCACTCCCTCACTCACCATCCTTCACCAATCATTCTCTCCCTCACTATCCATCAGCAATCACCCTCTCCCTCACCATCCATCACCACTCACTCTCTCCCTCACCATCCATCTCCAATCACTCTCTCTGTCACCATTCAGCACCAATCACTTTCTCCGTCACCATCCATCACCAATCACCCTATCCGTCACCATCCATCACCAATCACTCTCTCCCTCACCATCCATCACCAATGACTTTCTCCGTCACCATCCATCACCAGTCACTCTCTGCCTCACCATCCATCACCAATCACTCTCTCCCTCACCATCCATCACCAGTCACTCTCTCCCTCACCATCCATCACCAATCACTCTCTCCGTCACCATCAATCACTGGTTACTCTCTCCGTAACCATCCATCATCAATCACTCTGTCTCTCAGCACCCATCACAAATCAATCTCTCCGTCACCATCCAGCACCAATCACTCTCTCCATCACCATCCATCACCAATCACTCTCACCATCACCATCCACAACCAATCACTCTCTCCCTCACCATCTACCACCAATCACTCTCTCCCTAACCATCCTTCACCAATCACTCTCTCCCTTACCATCCATCAGAAATCACCCTCTCCCTCATAATCCATCACTAATCACTCTCTCTGTCATCATTCACCACCAATCTCTCTCTCTCCCTCACCATCCATCACCAATCACTCTCTCCCTCACCATCCATCACCAATCACTCTCTCAGTCACCAGTGAACACCAATCACTCTCTCCCTCACGATCCATCACCAATCACTCTCTCTGTCACCATTCACCACCAATCACTCTCTCCCTCACCATCCATCACCCATCACTCTCTCCCTCACCATCCATCACCAATCACTCTCTCCTTCACCATCCATCACCAATCACTCTCTCTGTCACAATCCATAACCAATCACTCTCTCCGTCACAATCCATCACCAGTCACTCTCTCCGTCACCATCCATCACCAATCACTCTCTCCCTCACAATCCAACACCAATCACTCTCTCCGTCAACATTCACCACCAATCTCTCTCTCCCTCACCATCCATCACCAATCACCCTCTCCGTCTCCATTCATCCCCAATCCCTCTCTCCATCACCATCCATTACCAATCACTCTCTCCGACACCATCCATCAGCAATCACTCTCTCCGTCAGCATTCACCACCAGTCTTTCTTCCCTCACCATCCATCACCAATCACTCTGTCCCTCAACATCCATCACCAATAACTCTCTCTGTCACCATCCACCACCAATCACTCTCTCCCTCACTATCCATCCCCAATCAGTCTCCCTCACAATCCACTACCAATCACTCTCTCCCTGAACATCTACCACCAATCACTCTCTCCCTCACCATCCTTCACCAATCACTCTCTCCCTCACCATCCATCAGAAATCACCCTCTCCTTCACAATCCATCACCAATCACTCTCTCCGTCACCATTCACCACCAATCTCCCTCTCCCTCACCATCCATCACCAATCGCTCTCTTCCTCACCATCCACTACCAATCACCTTCTCCCTCACCAGCTACCACCAATCACTCGCTCCCTCACCATCTTTCACCAATCACTCTGCCCCTCAACATCCATCACCCATCACTCTCCCTCACCATTCACCACCAATCACTCTCTCCGTCACCATCCACCACCACTCACTCCCTCACTCACCATCCTTCACCAATCATTCTCTCCCTCACTATCCATCAGCAATCACCCTCTCCCTCACCATCCATCACCACTCACTCTCTCCCTCACCATCCATCTCCAATCACTCTCTCTGTCACCATTCAGCACCAATCACTTTCTCCGTCACCATCCATCACCAATCACCCTATCCGTCACCATCCATCACCAATCACTCTCTCCCTCACCATCCATCACCAATGACTTTCTCCGTCACCATCCATCACCAGTCACTCTCTGCCTCACCATCCATCACCAATCACTCTCTCCCTCACCATCCATCACCAGTCACTCTCTCCCTCACCATCCATCACCAATCACTCTCTCCGTCACCATCAATCACTGGTTACTCTCTCCGTAACCATCCATCATCAATCACTCTGTCTCTCAGCACCCATCACAAATCAATCTCTCCGTCACCATCCAGCACCAATCACTCTCTCCATCACCATCCATCACCAATCACTCTCACCATCACCATCCACAACCAATCACTCTCTCCCTCACCATCTACCACCAATCACTCTCTCCCTAACCATCCTTCACCAATCACTCTCTCCCTTACCATCCATCAGAAATCACCCTCTCCCTCATAATCCATCACTAATCACTCTCTCTGTCATCATTCACCACCAATCTCTCTCTCTCCCTCACCATCCATCACCAATCACTCTCTCCCTCACCATCCATCACCAATCACTCTCTCAGTCACCAGTGAACACCAATCACTCTCTCCCTCACGATCCATCACCAATCACTCTCTCTGTCACCATTCACCACCAATCACTCTCTCCCTCACCATCCATCACCCATCACTCTCTCCCTCACCATCCATCACCAATCACTCTCTCCTTCACCATCCATCACCAATCACTCTCTCTGTCACAATCCATAACCAATCACTCTCTCCGTCACAATCCATCACCAGTCACTCTCTCCGTCACCATCCATCACCAATCACTCTCTCCCTCACAATCCAACACCAATCACTCTCTCCGTCAACATTCACCACCAATCTCTCTCTCCCTCACCATCCATCACCAATCACCCTCTCCGTCTCCATTCATCCCCAATCCCTCTCTCCATCACCATCCATTACCAATCACTCTCTCCGACACCATCCATCAGCAATCACTCTCTCCGTCAGCATTCACCACCAGTCTTTCTTCCCTCACCATCCATCACCAATCACTCTGTCCCTCAACATCCATCACCAATAACTCTCTCTGTCACCATCCACCACCAATCACTCTCTCCCTCACTATCCATCCCCAATCAGTCTCCCTCACAATCCACTACCAATCACTCTCTCCCTGAACATCTACCACCAATCACTCTCTCCCTCACCATCCTTCACCAATCACTCTCTCCCTCACCATCCATCAGAAATCACCCTCTCCTTCACAATCCATCACCAATCACTCTCTCCGTCACCATTCACCACCAATCTCCCTCTCCCTCACCATCCATCACCAATCGCTCTCTTCCTCACCATCCACTACCAATCACCTTCTCCCTCACCAGCTACCACCAATCACTCGCTCCCTCACCATCTTTCACCAATCACTCTGCCCCTCAACATCCATCACCCATCACTCTCCCTCACCATTCACCACCAATCACTCTCTCCGTCACCATCCACCACCACTCACTCCCTCACTCACCATCCTTCACCAATCATTCTCTCCCTCACTATCCATCAGCAATCACCCTCTCCCTCACCATCCATCACCACTCACTCTCTCCCTCACCATCCATCTCCAATCACTCTCTCTGTCACCATTCAGCACCAATCACTTTCTCCGTCACCATCCATCACCAATCACCCTATACGTCACCATCCATCACCAATCACTCTCTCCCTCACCATCCATCACCAATGACTTTCTCCATCACCATCCATCACCAGTCACTCTCTGCCTCACCATCCATCACCAATCACTCTCCCCCTCACCATCCATCACCAGTCACTCTCTCCCTCACCATCCATTACCAATTACTCTCTCCCTCACCATCCTTCACCAATCACTCTCCCCCTCACCATTCACCACCAATCTCTCTCTCCCTCACCATCCATCACCAAGCGCTCTCTCCCTCACCATCCATCAGCAATCACTCTCTCCGTCACCATTCACCACCAATCACTCTCTCCCTCACCATCCATCACCAATCACACTCTCCTTCACCATCCATCACCAAGAGCTCTCTCCCTCACCATCCATCAGCAATCACTCTCTCTGTCACCATTCACCACCAATCACTCTCTCCCTCACCATCCATCACCAATCACTCTCTCCGTCACCATCAATCACCGGTTACTCTCTCCGTAACCATCCATCATCAATCACTCTGTCTCTCAGCACCCATCACAAATCAATCTCTCCGTCACCATCCAGCACCAATCACTCTCTCCATCACCATCCATCACCAATCACTCTCACCATCACCATCCACAACCAATCACTCTCTCCCTCACCATCTACCACCAATCACTCTCTCCCTAACCATCCTTCACCAATCACTCTCTCCCTTACCATCCATCAGAAATCACCCTCTCCCTCATAATCCATCACCAATCACTCTCTCTGTCATCATTCACCACCAATCTCTCTCTCTCCCTCACCATCCATCACCAATCACTCTCTCCCTCACCATCCATCACCAATCACTCTCTCAGTCACCAGTGAACACCAATCACTCTCTCCCTCATGATCCATCACCAATCACTCTCTCTGTCACCATTCACCACCAATCACTCTCTCCCTCACCATCCATCACCCATCACTCTCTCCCTCACCATCCATCACCAATCACTCTCTCCTTCACCATCCATCACCAATCACTCTCTCTGTCACCATCCATAACCAATCACTCTCTCCGTCACAATCCATCACCAATCACTCTCTCCATCACCATCCATCACCAGTCACTCTCTCCCTCACCATCCATCACCAATCACTCTCTCCCTCACAATCCAACACCAATCACTCTCTCCGTCAACATTCACCACCAATCTCTCTCTCCCTCACCATCCATCACCAATCACCCTCTCCCTCACCATCCATCACCAATCACCCTCTCCGTCTCCATTCATCCCCAATCCCTCTCTCCATCACCATCCATTACCAATCACTCTCTCCGACACCATCCATCAGCAATCACTCTCTCCGTCAGCATTCACCACCAGTCTTTCTTCCCTCACCATCCATCACCAATCACTCTGTCCCTCAACATCCATCACCAATCACTCTCTCTGTCACCATTCACCACTAATCACTCTCTCCGTCACCATCCATCACCAATCGCTCTCTCCCTCACCATCCATCACCAATCACTCTCTCCCTAACCATCCATCACCAATCACTCTCTCCCTAACCATCCATCATCAATCACTCTCTCCCTCACCCACCATCACCAATCACTCTCACTCTCACCATCCATCACCAATCACTCTCTCCCTCACCATCCATCTCCAATCACTCTCTCTGTCACCATTCAGCACCAATCACTTTCTCCGTCACCATTCAGCACCAATCACTTTCTCCGTCACCATCCATCACCAATCACTCTCTCCCTCACCATCCATCACCAATCACTCTCTCCCTAACCATCCATCACCAATCACTCTCTCCCTCACCATCCATCATCAATCACTCTCTCCCTCACCCACCATCACCAATCACTCTCACTCTCACCTTCCATCACCAATCACTCTCTTCCTCACCATCCACTACCAATCACCCTCTCCCTCACCAGCTACCACCAATCACTCTCTCCCTCACCATCTTTCACCAATCACTCTCTCCCTCACCATCCATCTCCAATCACTCTCTCTGTCACCATTCAGCACCAATCACTTTCTCCGTCACCATTCAGCACCAATCACTTTCTCCGTCACCATCCATCACCAATCACTCTATCCGTCACCATCCATCACCAATCACTCTCTCCCTCACCATCCATCACCAATGACTTTCTCCGTCACCATCCATCACCAGTCACTCTTTGCCTCACCATCCATCACCAATCACTCTCTCCCTCACCATCCATCACCAGTCACTCTCTCCCTCACCATCCATCACCAATTACTCTCTCCCTCACCATCCTTCACCAATCACTCTCCCCCTCACCATTCACCACCAATCACTCTCTCCGTAACCATCCATCACCAATTATTCTCTCTCTCACCAACCATTACCAATCACTCTCTCCCTCACTATCCACTACCAATCACTCTCTCCCACACCATCCATCACCAATCACTCTCTCCCTTACCATCCACCACCAATCAATCTGTCCGTCACCATCCATCACCAATCACTCTCTCCCTCACCATCCATCACCAATCACTCTCTCCCTCACCATCCATCACAAATCACTCTCTCCCTCACCATCCACCACCAATCACTCTCTCCCTCACCATCCATCACCAGTCACTCTCTCTGTCACCATTCACCACCAATCACTCTCTCGTCACCATGCATCACCAATCACTCTCTCCCTCAACATCCACAACCAATCTTCTTCTCTTTCTCCATCCACCACCAATCAATCTCTCCCTCACCATCCATCACAAATCACTCTCTCCCTCACCATCCACCACCAATCACTCTCTCCCTCACCATCCATCACCAGTCACTCTCTCTGTCACCATTCACCACCAATCACTCTCTCGTCACCATGCATCACCAATCACTCTCTCCCTCAACATCCACAACCAATCTTCTTCTCTTTCTCCATCCACCACCAATCAATCTCTCCCTCACCATCCATCACCAATCACTCTCTCCGTCACCATCCATCATCAGTCACTCTCTCCCTAACCATCCATTTGCAATCACTCTCTTGGTCACCATCCTTTACCAATCACTCTCTCCGACACCATCCATCAGCAATCACTCTCTCCGTCAGCATTCACCACCAGTCTTTCTTCCCTCACCATCCATCACCAATCACTCTGTCCCTCAACATCCATCACCAATCACTCTCTCTGTCACCATTCACCACTAATCACTCTCTCCGTCACCATCCATCACCAATCACTCTCTCCCTCACCATCCATCACCAATCACTCTCTCCCTAACCATCCGTCACCAATCACTCTCTCCCTCACCATCCATCATCAATCACTCTCTCCCTCACCCACCATCACCAATCACTCTCACTCTCACCATCCATCACCAATCACTCTCTTCCTCACCATCCACTACCAATCACCCTCTCCCTCACCAGCTACCACCAATCACTCTCTCCCTCACCATCCATCACCAATCACTCTATCCGTCACCATCCATCACCAATCACTCTCTCCCTCACCATCCATCACCAATGACTTTCTCCGTCACCATCCATCACGAGTCACTCTCTGCCTCACCATCCATCACCAATCACTCTCTCCCTCACCATCCTTCACCAATCACTCTCCCCCTCACCATTCACCACCAATCTCTCTCTCCCTCACCATCCATCACCAATCGCTCTCTCCCTCACCATCCATCACCAATCACACTCTCCTTCACCATCCATCACTAATTACTCTCTCTGTCACCATTCAACAGAAATCACTCTCTCCCTCACCATCCATCACCAATCACTCTCTCCGTCACCATCAATCACCGGTTACTCTCTCCGTCACCATCCATCATCAATCACTCTGTCCCTCAGCACCCATCACAAATCAATCTCTCCGTCACCATCCAGCACCAATCACTCTCTCCATCACCATCCATCACCAATCACTCTCACCATCACCATCCACAACCAATGACTCTCTCCTTCACCGTCCATCACCATTTACTCTCTCTCTCACCATCCATCACCAATCACTCTCTCCGTCACCATCCATCACCAATCACTCTCTCCGTCACCCACCATCAACAATCACTCTCTCCCTCACCATCCATCACCAATCACTCTCTCCCTCACAATTCACTACCAATCACTCTCTCCCTCACCATCTACCACCAATCACTCTCTCCCTAACCATCCTTCACCAATCACTCTCTCCCTGACCATCCATCAGAAATCACCCTCTCCTTCATAATCCATCACCAATCACTCTCTCTGTAATCATTCACCACCAATCTCTCTCTCTCCCTCACCATCCATCACCAATCACTCTCTCCCTCACCATCTATCACCAATCACTCTCTCAGTCACCAGTGAACACCAATCACTCTCTCCCTCACCATCCATCACCAATCACTCTCTGCCTCACCATTCCCCACCAATCACTCTCTCCCTCATCACCCACCACCACTCACTCTCTCCCTCACCATCCTTCACCAGTCACTCTCTCTGTCACCATCCATCACCAATCACTTTCTCCGTCACCATCCATCACCAATCAGTCTCTCCGTCACCGTCCATCACCAATCACTCTTTCCCTCACCATCACCAATGACTTTCTCCATCACCATCCATCACCAATCACTGTCTCCCTCGCCATCCATCACCAATCACTCTCTCCCTCACCATCCATCACCAATCACTCTCTCCCTCACCATCCATCACCAATCACTCTCTCCGTCACTATCCATCACCAATCACTCTCTCCCTCACAATTCACCACCAATCACTCTCCCCGTCACCACCCATCACCAATCACTCTCTCCCTCACCATCCATCACCAATCACTCTCTCCGTCACCATCCATCACCAATCACTCTGTCCCTCAGCACCCATCACAAATCAATCTCTCCGTCACCATCCAGCACCAATCACTCTCTCCATCACCAGTCACTCTCTCCATCACCATCCATCACCAATCACTCTCTCTCTCACCATCCATCACCAATCACTGTCTCCGTCACCATCCATCACCAGTCACTCTCTCCCTCACCATCCATCACCAATCACTCTCTCACTCACCCAGCATCAACAATCACTCTCTCCCTCACCATCCATCACCAATCACTCTCTCCCTCACAATCCACTACCAATCACTCTCTCCCTCCCAATCTACCAACAATCACTCTCTCCCTAACCATCCGTCACCAATCACTCTCTCCCTCACCATCCATCTCCAATCACTCTCTCTGTCACCATTCAGCACCAATCACTTTCTCCGTCACCATCCATCACCAATCACTCTATCCGTCACCATCCATCACCAATCACTCTCTTCCTCACCATCCATCACCAATGACTTTCTCCGTCACCATCCATCACCAGTCACTCTCTGCCTCACCATCCATCACCAATCACTCTCTCCGTCACCATTCACCAGCACTCACTCTCTCCCTCACCATCCATCATCAATCACCCTCTCCCTCACCATCCACCACCAATCACTCTCTCCCTCACCATCCATCACCAATCACTCTCTGTCACCATTCACCACCAATCACTTTCTCCGTCACCATCCATCACCAATCACTCTCTCCGTCACCATCCATCACCAGTCACTCTCTCCCTCACCACCCATCACCAATCACTCTGTCCGTTACCATCCATCACCAATCACTCTCTCCCTCACCATCAACAACCAATCACTCTCTCCCTCACCATCCATCAGAAATCACCCTCTCCTTCACAATCCATCACCAATTACTCTCTCCGTCACCATTCACCACCAATCTCTCTCTCCCTCACCATCCATCACCAATCACTCTCTCCGTCACCATTCACCACCAATCACTCTCTCCCTCACCATCCATCACAAATCACACTCTCCTTCACCATCCATCACTAATTACTCTCTCTGTCACCATTCAACACAAATCACTCTCTCCCTCACCATCCATCACCAATCACTCTCTCCGTCACCATCAATCACGGGTTACTCTCACCGTCACCATCCATCATCAATCACTCTGTCCCTCAGCACCCATCACAAATCAATCTCTCCGTCACCATCCAGCACCAATCACTCTCTCCATTACCATCCATCACCAGTCACTCTCTCCCTCACCATCCATCACCAATCACTCTCTCCCTCACAATCCAACACCAATCACTCTCTCCGTCACCATTCACCACCAATCTCTCTCTCCCTCACCATCCATCACCAATCACTCTCTCCCTCACGATCCATCACCAATCACTCTCTCTGTCACCATTCACCACTAATCACTCTCTCCCTCACCATTCATCACCAATCACTCTCTCTGTCACCATTCACCACCAATCACTCTCTCCGTCACCATCCATCACCAATCACTCTCTCCGTCAGCATCCATCACCAATCTCTCTCTCCCTCACCATCCATCACCAATCACTCGCTCTTTCACCATCAATCACCAATCACTCTCTCCCTCACCATCCGTCACCATTAATCTCTCCCTCACCATCCATCACAAATCACACTCTCCCTGACCATCAATCACCAATCACTCTCTCCGTCACCATCCAGCACCAATCACTCTCTCCATCACCAGTCACTCTCTCCATCACCAGTCACTCTCTCCATCACCATCCATCACCAATCACTCTCTCTCTCACCATCCATCACCAATCACTGTCTCCGTCACCATCCATCACCAGTCACTCCCTCCCTCACCATCCATCACCAATCACTCTCTCACTCACCCAGCATCAACAATCACTCTCTCCCTCACCATCCATCACCAATCACTCTCTCCCTCACAATCCACTACCAATCACTCTCTCCCTCCCAATCTACCAACAATCACTCTCTCCCTAACCATCCTTCACCAATCACTCTCTCCCTCACCATCCATCTCCAATCACTCTCTCTGTCACCATTCAGCACCAATCACTTTCTCCGTCACCATCCATCACCAATCACTCTATCCGTCACCATCCATCACCAATCACTCTCTCCCTCACCATCCATCACCAATGACTTTCTCCGTCACCATCCATCACCAGTCACTCTCTGCCTCACCATCCATCACCAATCACTCTCTCCGTCACCATTCACCAGCACTCACTCTCTCCCTCACCATCCATCACCAATCACTCTCTCCCTCACCATCAACAACCAATCACTCTCTCCCTCACCATCCATCAGAAATCACACTCTCCTTCACCATCCATCACTAATTACTCTCTCTGTCACCATTCACCACTAATCACTCTCTCCCTCACCATTCATCACCAATCACTCTCTCTGTCACCATTCATCACCAATCACTCTCTCTGTCACCATTCACCACCAATCACTCTCTCCCTCACCATCCATCACCAATCACTCTCTCCGTCAGCATCCATCACCAATCTCTCTCTCCCTCACCATCCATCACCAATCACTCGCTCTTTCACCATCAATCACCAATCACTCTCTCCCTCACCATCCGTCACCATTAATCTCTCCCTCACCATCCATCACAAATCACACTCTCCCTGACCATCAATCACCAATCACTCTCTCCGTCACCATCCAGCACCAATCACTCTCTCCATCACCAGTCACTCTCTCCATCACCATCCATCACCAATCACTCTCTCTCTCACCATCCATCACCAATCACTGTCTCCGTCACCATCCATCACCAGTCACTCTCTCCCTCACCATCCATCACCAATCACTCTCTCACTCACCCAGCATCAACAATCACTCTCTCCCTCACCATCCATCACCAATCACTCTCTCCCTCACAATCCACTACCAATCACTCTCTCCCTCCCAATCTACCAACAATCACTCTCTCCCTAACCATCCTTCACCAATCACTCTCTCCCTCACCATCCATCTCCAATCACTCTCTCTGTCACCATTCAGCACCAATCACTTTCTCCGTCACCATCCATCACCAATCACTCTATCCGTCACCATCCATCACCAATCACTCTCTCCCTCACCATCCATCACCAATGACTTTCTCCGTCACCATCCATCACCAGTCACTCTCTGCCTCACCATCCATCACCAATCACTCTCTCCGTCACCATTCACCAGCACTCACTCTCTCCCTCACCATCCATCACCAATCACTCTCTCCCTCACCATCAACAACCAATCACTCTCTCCCTCACCATCCATCACCAATCACTCTCTCCCTCACCATCCACTACCAATCACTCTCTCTCACCATCTTACACCAATCACTCTCTCTCTCACCGTCCATCAGCAATCACCCTCTCCCTCACCATCCATCACCAATCACTCTCTCCGTCACTATTCAGCACCAATCTCTCTCTCCCTCACCATTCATCACCAATCACTCTCTCTGTCACCATTCACCACCAATCACTCTCTCCGTCACCATCCATCACCAATCACTCTCTCCTTCAGCATCCATGACCAATCTCTCTCTCCCTCACCATCCATCACCAATCACTCGCTCTTTCACCATCAATCACCAATCACTCTCTCCCTCACCATCCGTCAACATTAATCTCTCCCTCACCATCCATCACAAATCACACTCTCACTGACCATCAATCACCAATCACTCTCTCCGTCACCATCCATCACCAATCACTCTCTCCCTCACCATTCACCAGAAATCACTCTCTCCCTCACCACCCATCACCAATCACTCGCTCCATCAGCATCCATCACCAATCACTCTCTCCCTCACCATCCATCACCAATCACTCTCTCCCTCACCATCCATCACCAATTTCTCTCTCCGTCACCAGTCTCTCGCCAACACCATTCACTTTCTTCACCTGCCCTACACTCATACGTCATTTTTGTTGCCTCATGATGAAACTCATTTAAGTTCATAGGACATGACCTACCACACACAAAGCTATTCAGAACAGGTCTAATAATTTTGCTTTTCACCAATTGAAAAGAGTGAATAGAGGACTGAAGGTGTTGTATTTTGATACACTCAGAATGCAAGTTGATGAACTTGCAGTAGTTACATTTTTGCATGTAGTATTTTGTCAGCATCACTGAATATGGCTGAAAGATTACAGCTGGAATCTTACTGTTGAAGTATTCACGTCGTATTGTAAGGATAGGCAGGAAGGCAAAGGGGTTAATGTGATGCTGTGGCAAAAATGAAATTAAATCATTAGAAGGAGATGTCAAAGGGTCTGAGAGTGTTGAATCGTTATGGACAGAGCTAAGGAATTGCACGGGGAAAAATATCCTGGTAGGATTTACATACAGAGCCCCCAAACTGTAGTGAGGATGTGGTCTTCAAGTTGCTACGGGAGATAGAAAATACATACCAAAACAGCAATGTTACAATAGTCATGCGAGATTTCCAGTCTGCAGGAAAATTGGGAAAATCATTTGGTGCGAGACTCCAACAGGAGGATTTTCTAGAATGCCTTTGAGATGGCTTTTTGAACACACTCGTGGTTGAGCCTACTGAAGGATCAGCTATTCTGGATTGGGTGTTGTGCAATGAACCAGAATTGATTAGAGAGCTAAAGGTAAAAGAACCCTTAGGGAAAAGTGATCATAATATGATTGAATTCACTCTGAAATTTGAGAAGGAGAAGCTAAAGTCCGGTGTATTAGTATTACAGTGAAGTAAAGAGAATTACAGAGCCGTGAAAGATGAGTTGGCTAGAATTGATTGGAAAAGACACCAGCAGGGGTGATGGCAAAGCAGCAAAAGCTGGAATTTCTGGAAGCAATTCAGAGGTACAGGATATATATACATCCCAAAGAGGAAGTATTCTGAAGACAAGATGGCATAATCATAGCTAACAAGAGAAGTCAAAGCCAACATAAAAGCCAAAGTGAAGGTGTATATTAGAGCTAAAATTAGCGGGAAGTTAGTGGATTGGGAAGCTTTTAAGTACCATAAGACGTAGGAGCAGAATGAGGCCATTTGGTCCATTGAACCTGCTCCACCATTCAATCACGGCTGATCCTTTCTTCCCCTCCTCAGCCTCACTCCCCGCCCTTCTCCCCATAACCTTTGATACCGTGGCCAATCAAGAACCTATCAATCTCCACCTTAAATCCACCCAATGACTCGGCCTCCACAGCTGCTTGTAGGAACAAATTCCACAAATTCACCACCCTCTGGCTAAAGAAATTTCTCCACATCTCTGTTTTAAATGAATGCCCCTCTAAATGGACACTGTGCCCTCTTGTCCTAGCCTTCCTCACCATAGGAAACATCCTATCCATAACTACTCTGTCTAGGCCTTTCAACATTCAGAAGGTTTCAATGATATCCCCCTCATCCTTCTAAGTTTCAGTGAGTACTGGCCCAGAGGCATCAAACGTTCCTCATATGATGCACTTTCATTTCCAGAATCATCCTTGTGAACCTCCTCTGAACCCTCCCTAAAGCAGGCACATCTTTTCTTTGATAAGAAGCCCAAAACTGTTCACAATACCAAGGTGAGGCCTCAGCAGTGCCTTATAAAGCCTCAGCTTCACATCCATAAGACCGTAAGACATAGAAGCAGAATTAGGCCATTCAGCCCATCGAGTCTACTCCGCTATTCCATCATGACTGATCCCACATCCCACTCAACCCCATATTCCTGGCTTCTCGTCATGTCCTTTGATGCCCTGACCGATCAAGAAACTATCAACTTTCACCTTAAATATATCCACGGACTTGGCCTCCACCGCAGTCTGTGGCAGAGCATTCCACAGATTCACTACTCTCTGGCTAAAAAAATTCCTCCTTACCTCTGTTCTAAAGGGTCGCCCCTCAATTTTGAGAATGTGCCCCCCAGTTCTGGATACCCCCACCATAGGAAACAACCTAACCACCGCCACCTTATCTAGTCGTTACAACATTCGGTAAGTTTCAAAGAGATCCTCCCACATTCTTCTAAATTCCAGTGAGTACAGGCCCAAAGCTGGCAAATGCTCCATATCTGTTAACCCCTTCATTCCTAGAATCATCCTTGTGAACCTTCTCTGGACTCTCTCCAATGACAATACAACCTTTCTGAGATATGGGCCCCAAAGCTGTTGACAATACTCTTAAGTGCGGTTTGACTACTGTCTTATAAAGGCTCAGCATTACCTCCTTGCCTTTACAGTCTATTCCCCCCAAAATAAATGCCAACATTTCATTTGCCTTTACTACAGATTCAACCTGTAAATTAACCTTCTAGGATTCTTGCACAAAGACTCCCAAGTCCTCGATGTTTGAATCTTCTCCCCTTTTTGATAATAGTCTGCACTTTTGATCCTTTTACCAAATGCATAACCATACGTGTCAGAATCAGGTTTACTATCACTTGCATGTGATGGGAAATTTGTTAACTTAGCAGCAGCAGTTCAATGCAATACATAATACAGAAGAGAAAAAAATAAAATTAAAAAAATAATAAACAAGTAAATCAATTACAGTATACATATGTTGAGTAGATTTTTTAAAAACATGCAAAAACCAGAAATACTATATTAAAAAAAGTGAGGTAGTGTCCAAAGTTCAATGTCCATCTAGGAATTGTATGGCAGAGGGGAAGAAGCTGTTCCTGAATCACTGAGTGTGTGCCTTCAGGCTTCTGTATCTCCTACAGTTAGTAAAGGGCATGCCCTCGGTGCTGGAGTTCTTTAATAATGGATGCTGCATTTCCCAACGCTGTATTCCATCTGCCACTTTTTTGCCCATTCTTCCAATTTGTCTAAGTCCTGCTGCAATCACATTGCTTCCTCAGCACTACCTATGCCTCCACCTATCTTCGTATCATCTGCAGACTTTGCCACAAAGCTATCAATTCCATTATCTAAATCATTGACAAACAATGTGAAAAGTAATGGTCCCAATACTGACCCCTGAGGAACACCACTAGTCACCGGCAGCCAACCAGAAAAGGCCCCTTTTGTTCTCACTCACTGCCTCCTGCCTGTCAGCCATTCCTCTATCCATGCCATATCTTTCTTGTAATGCTGTAATATTTTAATGTGTTAAGCAGCCTCATGTGTGACACCTCATCAAATACCTTCTGAAAATCCAAGTTAATGACATCCACTGCCTCTCCTTTGTCACCCTGCTTGTAAATTCCTCAAAGAACTCTAACAGATTTGTCAGGCAAGAATTCCCTTTACAGAAACCATGCTGACTTTGACTTATTTTATCATTAGTCTCCAAGTACCTCAAAACCTCATCCTTAACGATAGACTCCAATAATTTCCCAGCCACTGAGGTTAGGCTAGCTGACCTATAATTTCCTTCCTTTTGCCTTCCTCCTTTCTTAAAGAGTGGGGAGACGTTTGTAATTTTCCAGTCCTCCGGAAACATGCCAGAGTCCAATGATTCTTGAAAGATCATTATTAATGCCTCCACAATCGCAAGCGCTACCTCTTTCAGAACCCTAGGGTGCAGTTCCTCTGGTCTGGGTAACTTATGTACCCTTAGGTCCTTCAACTTTTTGAGCACCTTCTCCCTTGTAATAGTAACTGCACCCACTTCCTTTCCTTCACACACTACATCAGGCATACTCATAGTGTCCTTCCACAATGAAGACTGATGCAAAATACTCACTGAGTTCATCAGCCATCTCCTTGTCCCCTGTTATTATTCTCCAGCCTCTCTTACTAGCAGCCCTATATTCACACTCATCTCTCTTTTATTTTTTATAAACTTGAAAAAGCTTTTTCTATCCACCTTTATATTCTTTGCTTGCTTGCTTTCATATTTCATCTTTTCCCTTCTAATGATTCTTTTTGTTGCTTTCTGTAGGTTTTAAAAAGCTTCCCAATCCTCTATCTTCTCGTGAATGTTTGGTTTGTTGCATGCCCTCTCTTTTGCTTCAAATTAGCTTTGACTTCCCTGCTCAGCAATGATTTTACTATTTTGCCATTTGAGTATTCATTTGTTTTTGAAATACATCTGCCCTGCACCTCCCTCATTTTCCCAGAAACTCAAGCCATTGCCTCTCAACTGTCAGCCTTGCCAGGATCTCTTTCCAATTTATATCGGCCAACTTCTCTCTCATATAATTTCCTTTACTCCACTAAAATACTGTACTTCCTCCCTATCAAATTTCAAGTTGAACTCAATCATATTGTGATCATTGCTTCCTAATGGTTCCTATGCCCTAATTGCCTCCAGTTCATTACATAACACACAATCCAGCGTAACTGAACCCTCTAATAGCATCAACGACAAACTGCTCTAAAAAGCCATCTCGTAGGCACTCAACAGATTCACTCTCTTGAGATCCATTTCCAAACTGATTTTCCCAATTTACCTGTATGTTAAAATCTCCTATGAGCATAACATTGCCATTTCAATACACCTTTTCTATGTCCTGTTGTAATCTATAGTTCAGGGGGAGCAATATCCTTGCAGCGAGGTTTGCTAGCATGGTTTGGGAGGGTTTAAACTAATTTGCAAGGGGGATGGGACCCAGAGCGATAGAGCAGTGAAAGAAGTGCAAGGAGTAAAGCCAGATCTAACATACAGAGAGGCTTTGAGGAAAGAGAAGCAGAATAAACGGTATAAAGACAGTAAGGTAGAAGGGCTGAAATGTGTGTACCTCAATGCAAGAAGCATCAGGAACAAAGGTGATGAACTGACAGCTTGGATACGTACAGGCAATTATGATGTAGTGGCCATTACAGAGACTTGGCTGGCACCAGGGCAGGAATGGATTCTCAGTACTCCTGGATTTCAGTGCTTTAAAAGGGATAGAGGGGGCGGAAAAAGGGGAGGAGGGGTGGCATTACTGTTCAGGGATACTATTACAGCTACAGAAAGGGTGGGTAATGTAGCAGGATCCTCTTTTGAGTCAGTGTGGGTGGAAGTCAGGAACAGGAAGGGAGCAGTTACTCTACTGGGGGTATTCTATAGGCCCCCTGGTAGCAGCAGAGATACAGAGGAGCAGATTGGGAGGCAGATTTTGAAAAGGTGCAAAAATAACAGGGTTGTTATCATGGGTGATTTTAACTACCCTAATATTGATTGGCACCTGATTAGTTCCAAGGGTTTAGATGGGGCAGAGTTTGTTAAGTGTGTCCAGGATGGATTCCTGTCACAGTATGTGGACAGGCCGACTAGGGGGAATACCATACTAGATCTAGTACTAGGTAATGAACCAGGTCAGGTCACAGATCTCTCAGTGGGTGAGCATCTGGGGGACAGTGACCACCGCTCCCTGGCCTTTATAATTATCATGGAAAAGGATAGAATCAAAGAGGACAGGAAAATTTTTAATTGGGGAAGGGCAAATTATGAGGCTATAAGGCTAGAACTTGCGGGTGTGAATTGGGATGATGTTTCTGCAGGGAAATGTATTATGGACATGTGGTCGATGTTTAGAGATCTCTTGCGGGATGTAAGGGATAAATTTGTCCCGGTGAGGAAGATAAAGAATGGTAGAGTGAAGGAACCATGGGTGACAAGTGAGGTGGAAAATCTAGTCAGGTGGAAGAAGGCAGCATACATGAGGTTTAGGAAACAAGGATCAGATGGGTCTATTGAGGAATATAGGGAAGCAAGAAAGGAGCTTAAGAAGGGGCTGAGAAGAGCAAGAAGGGAGCATGAGAAGGCCTTGGCGAGCAGGGTAAAGGAAAACCCCAAGGCATTCCTCAGTTATGTGAAGCAAAAAAGGATGACAGGAGTGAAGGTAGGACCGATTAGAGATAAAGGTGGGAAGATATGCCTGGAGGCTGTGGAAGTGAGCGAGGTCCTCAATGAATACTTCTCTTTGGTACTCACCAATGAGAGGCAACTTCATGATGGTGAGGACAATATGAGTGAGGTTGATGTTCTGGAGCATGTTCATATTAAGGGAGAGGAGGTGTTGGAGTTGTTAAAATACATTAGGACAGATAAGTTCCCGGGGCCTGACGGAATATTCCCCAGGCTGCTCCACGAGGCGAGAGAAGAGATTGCTGAGCCTCTGGCTAGGATCTTTATGTCCTCGTTGTCCACGGGAATGGTACCAGAGGATTGGAGGGAGGCGAATGTTGTTCCTTTGTTCAAAAAAGGTAGTAGGGATAGTCCGGGTAATTATAGACCAGTGAGCCTTACATCTGTGGTGGGAAAGCTGTTGGAAAAGATTCTTAGAGATAGGATCTATAGGCATTTAGAGAATCATGGTCTGATCAGGGACAGTCAGCATGGCTTTGTGAAGGGCAGATCGTGTCTAACAAGCCTGATAGAAACATAGAAACATAGAAAATAGGTGCAGGAGTAGGCCATTCGGCCCTTCGAGCCTGCACCGCCATTTATTATGATCATGGCTGATCATCCAACTCAGAACCCTGCCCCAGCCTTCCCTCCATACCCCCTGATCCCTGTAGCCACAAGGGCCATATCTAACTCCCTCTTAAATATAGCCAATGAACTGGCCTCAACTGTTTCCTGTGGCAGAGAATTCCACAGATTCACCACTCTCTGTGTGAAGAAGTTTTTCCTAATCTCGGTCCTAAAAGGCTTCCCCTTTATCCTCAAACTGTGACCCCTCGTTCTGGACTTCCCCAACATCGGGAACAATCTTCCTGCATCTAGCCTGTCCAATCCCTTTAGGATTTTATACATTTCAATCAGATCCCCCCCTCAATCTTCTAAATTCCAACGAGTACAAGCCCAGTTCATCCAGTCTTTCTTCATATGAAAGTCCTGCCATCCCAGGAATCAACCTGGTGAACCTTCTTTGTACTCCCTCTATGGCAAGGATGTCTTTCCTCAGATTAGGGGACCAAAACTGCACACAATACTCCAGGTGTGGTCTCACCAAGGCCTTGTACAACTGCAGTAGTACCTCCCTGCTCCTGTACTCGAATCCTCTCACTATAAATGCCAGCATACCATTCGCCTTTTTCACCGCCTGCTGTACCTGCATGCCCACTTTCAATGACTGGTGTATAATGACACTCAGGTCTCGTTGCACCTCCCCTTTTCCTAATCGGCCACCATTCAGATAATAATCTGTTTTCCTATTTTTGCCACCAAAGTGGATAACTTCACATTTATCCACATTAAATTGCATCTGCCATGAATTTGCCCACTCACTCAACCTATCCAAGTCACTCTGCATCCTCTTAGCATCCTCTTCACAGCTAACACTGCCACCCAGCTTCGTGTCATCCGCAAACTTGGAGATGCTGCATTTAATTCCCTCATCCAAGTCATTAATATATATTGTAAACAACTGGGGTCCCAACACTAAGGATGCAGAAGTGGGCTGAGAAGTGGCAGATGGAGTTCAACCCAGAGAAATGTGTGGTGGTACACTTTGGAAGGACAAACTCTAAGGCAGAGTACAAAGTAAATGGCAGGATACTTGGTAGTGTGGAGGAGCAGAGGGATCTCGGGTATATGTCCACAGATCCCTGAAAGTTGCCTCACAGGTGTATAGGGTAGTTAAGAAAGCTTATGGGGTGTTAGCTTTCATAAGTCGAGGGACAGAGTTTAAGAGTCGCGATGTAATGATGCAGCTCTATAAAACTCTGGTTAGGCCACACTTGGAGTACTGTGTCCAGTTCTGGTCACCTCACTATAGGAAGGATGTGGAAGCATTTGAAAGGTTACAGAGGAGATTTACTAGGATGCTGCCTGGTTTAGAAAGTATGCATTATGATCAGAGATTAAGGGAGCTAGGGCTTTACTCTTTGGAGAGAAGGAGGATGAGAGGAGACATGATAGAGGTGTACAAGATAATAAGAGGAATAGATAGAGTGGATAGCCAGCGCCTCTTCCCCAGGGCACCACTGCTCAATACAAGAGGACATGGTTTTAAGGTAAGGGCTGGGAAGTTCAAGGGGGATATTAGAGGAAGGCTTTTTACTCAGAGAGTGGTTGGTGCGTGGAATGTACTGCCTGAGTCAGTGGTGGAGGCAGATACACTAGTAAAGTTTAAGAGGCTACTAGACAGGTATATGGAGGAATCTAAGGTGGGGGCTTATATGGGAGGCAGGGTTTGAGGGTCGGCACAACATTGTGGGCCGAAGGGCCTGTACTGTGCTGTACTATTCTATGTTTCTATGTTTCATGTCCCAGCTACTCTTTGGAGGCCTGTATATAACTGCCATCAGGGTCCTTTTACCCTTGCAGTTTCTTAACTCAACCCACAAGGATTCAGCATCATCTGATCCTCCGTCACATCTTCCTACTGATTTGATGCCATTCTTAACCAGTAGAGCCACACCACCCCCTCTGCCTGCCTTCCTATCCCTCCTATTCAATGTGTAACCTTGGACATTCAGCTCCCAACTACAACCATCCTTCAGTCATGATTCAGTGATGGCCACAACATCATACCTGGCATTCTGTAATACTGCAACAAGATCATCCACCTTATTTCTTATACTCTGCGCATTGAGGTATAACACTTTGAATACTGTATTTTCTACCCTTTTTGATTCTTCACTCTTAATGCACTGATACTCACCCTGCTGGCTGCAATTTTGTCCTATCATCTGCCTGCCCCTGACAGTCTGACTGCATGCTACCTTTGCTTTTTCACCATCCATTCTTGAGGTTTAGGAAGCAAGGATCAGATGGGTCTATTGAGGAATATAGGGAAGCAAGAAAGGAGCTTAAGAAGGGGCTGAGAAGAGCAAAAAGGGGGCATGAGAAGGTTTGGCGAATAGGGTAAAGGAAAACCCCAAGGCATTCTTCAATTATGTGAAGAAAAAAGGATGACAGGAGTGAAGGTAGGACTGATTAGAAATAAAGGTGGGAAGATGTGCCTGGAGGCTGTGGAAGTGAGCGAGGTCCTCAATGAATACTTCTCTTCGGTATTCACCAATGAGAGGGAACTTGATGATGGTGAGGACAATATGAGTGAGGTTGATGTTCTGGAGCATGTTGATATTAAGGGAGAGGAGGTGTTGGAGTTGTTAAAATACATTAAGACAGTTTAGTCCCCGGGACCTGACGGAATATTCCCCAGGCTGCTCCACGAGGCGAGAGAAGAGATTGCTGAGCCTCTGGCTAGGATCTTTATGTCCTCGTTGTCCACGGGAATGGTACCAGAGGATTGGAGGGAGGCAAATGTTGTTCCCTTGTTCAAAAAAGGTAGTAGGGATAGTCCGGGTAATTATAGACCAGTGAGCCTTACGTCTATGGTGGGAAAGCTGTTGGAAAAGATTCTTAGAGATAGGATCTATAGGCATTTAGAGAATCGTGGTCTGATCAGGGACAGTCAGCATAGCTTTGTGAAGGGCAGATCGTGTCTAACAAGCCTGATAGAGTTCTTTGAGGAGGTGACCAGGCATATAGATGAGGGTAGTGCAGTGGATGTGATGTATATGGATTTTAGTAAGGCATTTGACAGGGTTCCACACGGTAGGCTTATTCAGAAAGTTAGAAGGCATGGGATCCAGGGAAGTTTGGCCAGGTGGATTCAGAATTGGCTTGCCTGCAGAAGGCAGAGGGTGGTGGTAGAGGGAGTACATTCAGATTGGAGGATTGTAACTAGTGGTGTCCCACAAGGATCTGTTCTGGGACCTCTACTTTTCGTGATTTTTATTAACGACCTGGATGTAGGGGTAGAAGGGTGGGTTGGCAAGTTTGCAGACAACACAAAGGTTGGTGGTGTTGTAGATAGTGTAGAGGATTGTCAAAGATTGCAGAGAGACATCGATAGGATGCAGAAGTGGGCTGAGAAGTGGCAGATGGAGTTCAACTCCGAGAAGTGTGAGGTGGTACACTTTGGAAGGACAAACTCCAAGGCAGAGTACAAAGTAAATGGCAGGGTACTTGGTAGTGTGGAGGAGCAGAGGGATCTCGGGGTACATGTCCACAGATCCCTGAAAGTTGCCTCACAGGTGGATAGGGTAGTTAAGAAAGCTTATGGGGTGTTAGCTTTCATAAGTCGAGGGATAGAGTTTAAGAGTCGCGATGTAATGATGCAGCTCTATAAAACTCTGGCTAGGCCACACTTGGAGTACTGTGTCCAGTTCTGGTCGCCTCACTATAGGAAGGATGTGGAAGCATTGGAAAGGATACAGAGGAGATTTACCAGGATGCTGCCTGGTTTAGAGAGTATGCATTATGATCAGAGATTAAGGGAGCTAGGGCTTTACTCTTTGGAGAGAAGGAGGATGAGAGGAGACATGATAGAGGTGTACAAGATAATAAGAGGAATAGATAGAGTGGATAGCCAGTGCCTCTTCCCCAGGGCACCACTGCTCAATACAAGAGGACATGGCTTTAAGGTAAGGGGTGAGAAGTTCAAGGGGGATATTAGAGGAAGGTTTTTTACTCAGAGAGTGGTTAGTGCGTGGAATGTACTGCCTGAGTCAGTGGTGGAGGCAGATACACTAGTGAAGTTTAAGAGACTACTAGACAGGTATATGGAGGAATTTAAGGTGGGGGCTTATATGGGAGGCATGGTTTGAGGGTCAACACAACATTGTGGGCCTGAGAGCCTGTACTGTGCTGTACTATTCTATGTTCTATGTTCTATCCTATCCTGAGTCCCTTCACTCCGGTTCCCACCCACCTGCCAAATTAGTTTAAACCCTCCCCAGCAGCTCTAACAAACCTGCCCACGAGAATATCCCTTGAGTTCTGGTGCAACCCATCATATTTGGACTGGTCATACATCCCCCAGAATAGATCCCAATGATTCAAGAACCTGAAGCCCTGCCCCCTGCACCAGCTTCTCAGCCACACGTTAATCTGCCAAATTATCCTGTTTCTACCCTCACTGGCATGTGGCACAGGCAGCAATCCGGAAATTACTACCCGGGAGGTCCTACTTCTCAGCTTTCTAGTATTACAGTGTCAGTATTACAGTTAAACAAAGGGAACTATGGTGCTATGAGGGAGAAGCTGGACAAAGTTCAATGGAACAATACCCTAGCAGGGATGACAGTGGAACAGCAATGGCAAGTGTTTCTGGGAATAATGCGGAAGGTGCAGGATCAGTTCGTTCCAAAGAGGAAGAAAGATCCGAAGGGGAGTAAGGGGAGGCCGTGGCTGACAAGGGAAGTAATGGACAGTATAACAATAAAAGAGAAGTATAACATAGCAAAGACGAGTGGGAAACCGGAGGATTGGGAAACTTTTAAAGAGCAACAGAAGGTAACTAAAAAGGCAATACGCAGAGAAAAAATGAGGTACGGAGGTAAACTAGCCAAGAATATAAAGGAGGATAGTAAAAGCTTCTTTAGATATGTGAAAAGGAAAAAAAAATAGTTAAGACCAAAATTGGGCCCTTGAAGACAGAAGCGGGTGAATTTATTATGGGGAACAAGGAAATGGCAGACGAGTTGAACAGGTACTTTGGATCTGTCTTCACTAGGGAAGCCACAAACAATCTCCCAGATATAATAGTGGCCAAAGGACCTAGGGTAATGGATGAACTGAAGGAAATTTATATCAGGCAGGAAATGGTGTTGGATAGACTGTTGGGTCTGAAGGCTGAAAAGTCCCCGGGACTTGATGGTCTGCATCCCAGGGTACTTAAGGAGGTGACTTTAGAAATCGTGGACGCATTGGTAATCAATTTCCAATGTTCTATAGATTCAGGATCAGTTCCTGTGGATTGGAGGGTGGCTAATGTTGTCCCTCTCTTCAAGAAGGGAGGAAGAGAGAAAACAGGGAATTATAGACCGGTTAGCCCGACGTCGGTGGTGGGAAAGATGCTGGAGTCAATTATAAAAGATGAAATTACGACACATCTGGCTAGCAGTAACAGGATTGGTCCGAGTCAGCATGGATTTACGAAGGGGAAATCGTGCTTAACTAATCTCCTGGAATTTTTTGAGGATGTGACTATGAAAATGGACAAGGGAGAGCCAGTGGATGTAGTGTACCTGGACTTTCAGAAAGCCTTTGATAAAGTCCCACATAGGAGATTAGTGGGTAAATTTAGGGCACATGGTATTGGGGGCAGAGTACTGACATGGATTGAAAATTGGCTGGCTGACAGAAAACAAAGAGTAGCGATTAACGGGTCCCTTTCGGAATGGCAGGTGGTGACCAGTGGGGTACCACAGGGTTCAGTGCTGGGACCGCAGCTGTTTACAATATATATTAATGATTTAGATGAGGGAATTAAAAGTAGCATTAGCAATTTTGCCGATGACACAAAGCTGGGAGGCAGTGTGAAATGTGATGAGGATGTAATGAGAATGCAGGGTGACTTGGACAGGCTGGGTGAGTGGGCAGATGCAGTTTACTGTGGATAAATGTGAGGTTATCCACTTTGGTGGCAAGAACAGGAAGGCAGATTATTACCTAAATGAAGTTAGGAAAAGGAGAAGTACAACGAGATCTAGGTGTCCCTGTTCATCAGTCATTGAAAGCAAGCATGCAAGTACAGCAGGCAGTGAAGAAAGCTAATGGCATGCTGGCCTTCATAACAAGGGGAATTGAGTGTAAGAGCAAAGAGGTCCTTCTGCAGCTGTACAGGGCCCTGGTGAGACCACACCTGGAGTACTGTGTGCAGTTTTGGTCTCCAAATTTGAGGAAGGATATTCTTGCTGTTGAGGGAGTGCAGCGTACGTTCACAAGGTTAATTCCCGGGATGGCGGGACTGTCATATGTCGAAAGATTGGAGCGACTGGGCTTGTATAACTCTGGAATTTAGAAGGCTGAGAGGGGATCTGATTGAAACATATAAGATTATTAAGGGATTGGACACGCTGGAGGCAGGAAGCATGTTCCCGCTGATGGGTGAGTCCAGAACCAGAGGCCACAGTTTAAGAATAAGGGTAGGCCATTTAGAACAGAGTTGAGGAAAAACTTTTTCACCCAGAGAGTGGTGGATATATGGAATGCTCTGCCCCAGAAGGCTGTGGAGGCCAAGTCTCTGGATGCTTTCAAGAAAGAGATGGATAGAGCTCTTAAAGATAGTGGAATCAAAGGTTATGGGGATAAGGCAGGAACCGGATACTGATTGTGGATGATCAGCCATGATCACAGTGAATGGCGGTGCTGGCTCAATGGGCCGAATGGCCTATTCCTGCACCTATTGTCTATTGTCTAACTCTCTAAATTCTTTCTTCAGAACTTCTTTGCTTTTCCTACCTATGTCACTGGTACCAATATGTACCAAGACACTTTGGTCGAAGAAATAAAATGGTTGACTAATATTAAGTGGAGAGAAAATATAAAAATCTCAGGAAATAAGGGACTTGTGAGTCCTTGTGCAGGATTCCCTAAAGGTTAATTTGCTGGTTGAGTCAGTGGTGAGGAACGCAAAAACAATGTTAGCATTAATTTTAAGAGGACTAGAATATAAAAGCAAGGATGTAACCTTGAGATTTTATAATGCCTTACTTGGAGTATCGTGAGCAGTTCTGGGCCCCTTATCTTAGAAAGGATGTCCTGAAACTTGATGGGATTCAAAGGAGGTTTACAAAAATAATTCCAGGATTAAACAGCTTGTCATATGAAAGGCGTTTGATGGCTCTGAGCGTGTATTCACTGGAATTCAGAAGAATGAAGGGTGATCTAATTGAAACATATCGAATGGTGAAAGGTCTTGATAGCGTGGATGTTTCCTATGGTTGGAGAGTCGAAGAGGAGGAATTTCTTCAGCCAGGGGCACTGGAGCTGTTGAATACTTCGCCACAGGCAGCTGCGGAGGCCAATTCTTTATGTATATTAAGGCAGGGGTTGATAGATTCTTGACTGGTCAAGGCATGAAGGGATACAGGGGGAAGGCAGGAGATTGGGGCTGAGGAGAATTGGGTCAACCATGGTGAAATGGCGGACTTGAAGGGGCAAGTGGCCTAAATCTGCTCCTGTGTCTTACGGAGTTTTCCAGATCAAAGTGAGCCCTTTTCTCTAAGATTCTTCTCCACTGCCTTCCATAAAACTAACATGAAGCTCACTGGCCTATAATTTACTAGTTTATCCCTATTATCCATTTTAAAGAGAGGAAAAACATTTGATACTCTTTAATCCTCTTTGATCTCTTCTGTGGTTAAACAGGATATAAATATTTGTCAGGGGCTCAGCAATCTCCTCTCTTGCCTCTCTATAACCTCCTAATAGGTCCTATTAAGCCTTGGGGCTTATCCTGTTTAATGCTTCTGCGTAGACCCAACACCACCTCCTTGATGCTTCAGTATATCTGTAGACTCCTCCCTCACTGATTTTGCCATCCTTCCTGTCCTCCTTGGCAAATACCACACAGCTGGGACTTAACCAACATCTTGCAACAGAATCAGGTTTAATATCACTGGCATGTCAGAACTTGCATGCTCATGTATTTGATGCCCTGGCCAAGGTAGGCTGGTATCATATTTGCCCAGAAAATATCCTGATGATCGGAAACTCTCATCGGTCAGGCAGCTTCTGTGGAGAGAAAGTACCATCATGTTGCAGGACTTGAGCTCCTACAGGGATCAGATAGCAGATTTAGCTTACAGAGTATTAGGCATGACCACAGCTTTTACCTTGTATTGAGGTAGTACAGTAACAGAATGCAGAATGAAGTGGAACCGCTGAAGAGAAAGTGCAATGCAGGTAGAGCAAGGAGAATCTGAGGTCGAGTCCACTTCATTACACAAGGGAACGATCTGAAAGTATTATAACAGCAAGGTAGCAACTGTCCTTGAATATGGTGGTACATAATTTAAGGCTTTTGTATCTCCTGCATGATGGGAAAGGAGACAATGTCCAAGGTGAGTGTGGTCTTTGAATATGTTGGCTGCCTTACCAAGGCAGCAAGAAGTGACTATGATCCTAAGTGTAGACAGAGCCTAGGGAGGGGAGGCCGGTTTCCATGATGTGCTGAGATCTGTCCACACCTCTCCGCAGTTTTCGAGGTCATGTGCAAGGCAGTTGCCCAACCATGCATCCAGACAGGATGCTTTCTGTGGTCCATTGATAAAAAATGGTAAGAGTTTGCCAAGTGTCTTTAGCCCCCTGAGGAAGTAGGTGCATTGGTGAGCTTTCTTGGCCGTGATTATAGTGCGATGAGGTAGACTCTTGACCTCAGAATCGACCTTGTTATGACCTTGTGCCTTATTGTTCATAGAACATAGGAACCTACAGCACATTACAGGCCCTTCGGCCTACAATGTTGTGCCAACCATGTAACTTACTTTAGAAACTGCCTAGAAGTTCCCTGGTGCATAGCCCTCTATTTTTCAAAGCTCCATGTATCTATCTAAGAGTCTCTTAAAAGACCCTATTGTATCGGCTTCCACTACCGCTGCTGGCAGTGCATTCCATGCACCCACCACTCTCTGTATGAAAAACTTACCCCTGACATCCCCTCGGTACCTATTCAAAGCACCTTAAAACTAGGCCCCCTCGTGTTAGCTATTTCAGCCCTGAGAAAAAGTCCCTGGCTATCCACACAATCGATGCTTCTCATTATCTTATAGTCTATCAGGACACCTCTCATCCTCCATCGCTCCAAGGAGAAAAGGCCAAATTCAACCTGTTCTCATAAGGTACATCCTCCAATCCAGGCAACATCCTAGTAAATCTTCTCTGCACTTTCTCTATAGTATTCAGATCCTTCCTGTAATGAGGTGACCAGAAATGAACTCAGTACTCCAAGTGGGTTCTGACCAAGGTCTTGTATACCTGTAACATTACCTCATGGCTCTTGAACTCAATCCTATAGTCGAGGAATGCCAACACACCATATGTCTTCTTAACGACACTGTCAACCTATGCAGCAGCTTTTAGTGTCCTATCAACACAGACCCCCAAGATCTCTCAGATCCTCCACAATGCCAAGAGTTTTACCATTTATATTATATTCTGTCTTCAAATTAGACCTACCAAAATGAACCACTTCACACTTATCTGTCAGCCCAGTTCTGCATCCTATCGATGTTCCACTATAACCTCTGACAGTCCTCCACACTATCCACAATACCCCCAACTTTTGTGTCATCAGCAAACTTACTAACCCACCCTTCTGCTTCCTCATCCAGGTCATTTATAAAAATCACAAAGAGGAAGGATCCCAGAACAGATCCCTGCGGAACACCACTGGTACTGACCTCCACGCAGAATACAAACCATCTAAACCACTCTTTGCCTTCTGTGCACAAGCCAATTCTGGATTCACAAAGTAAGGTCTGGATCCCATGCCTCCTTACTTTCTCAATAAGCCTTGTATAGCGTACCTTCTCAAATGCCTAACTGAAATCTATATACTCTACATCTACCTTCATCAATATGTTTTGTTACATCCTCAAAGAATTCAATCAGGCTCGTAAGGCACGACCTGACCTTGACAAAGCCATGCTGACTATCCCTAATCAGATTATGTCTCTCCAAATGCTCATAAATCCTGCCTCAGGATCTTCTCCATCAACTTACCAACCACTGAAATAAGACTCACTGGTTTATAATTTCCCAGGCTATCTCAACTCCCTTTCTTGAATAAGGGAACAACATCTGCAACCCTCCAATCCTCCGGTGCTTCTCCCATCCCTATTGATGATGCAAAGATCATCACCAGAGGCTCAGCAATCTCCTCCCTCGCCTCCCACAGTAGTCTGGGGTACATCTCATCCGGTCCCAGCGACTTACCTAACTTAATGCTTTTCAAAAACTCAAGCACATCCTTTTTCTTAATGTCTATATGCTCAAGTCATGCACTCCACTTTCACTATAATTATAACATGTTGTTCTGCATTCTGCTACTGTTTAACATGATGCTACCTCAGTACGCTATTGTAATGAATTAATCTATATGAATAAAATGTCACACGTTTTTCACTGTACCTCTGTACATGTGAGAATAATAAACCAATTCCAATATAGCAGGGTGCTATGAAATTCCTTGTGATTATGAAGATTGCAAAGTAAACAGTATACACAGTGATAATAAAGTGTAAAACAGAAATAGTCCCTGTTTCAAATTGTGATGCGACTGCTAAAGGAGAATGGCCAGGACCAAGAAGGGGGAGTACAAGTCAACCGGAGGGAAAATTCCTCAGAAACCGCTGGTGAACACAACAGCACGGAAGAGGTCTGCAGCCAGAGGAGGAGTGAAGAAGCCTCATCACTACCGGCCTGCCTCTGAGGGAGACTCAGCACTACTGGAAGAGGAGGTTTGGAGGACGTATACAAAATGAGGAGTATAGATGCAGCAAATGCAAGCAGGCTTTTTCCACTGAGGTTGGGTGAGAGGTCATGGGTTAAGGGTAAAAGGTGAAATGTTTACAGAGAACATGAGGGAAACCTCTTCACTCAGAAGGTCAAGAGAATGTGAAATAAGCTGCCGGCGCAAGTGGTGGATACGAGCTCAACTTCTACGTTTAGAGCATCAGACCATAAGATAAGGGAGCAAAATTAGGCCATTTGGCTCATTGAGTTTTCTCTGCCATATCATCATGGCTGATTCAATTTTCCTCTCAGTCCCAATCTCCTGCCTTCTCCCCGTATCCCTTCATGCCCTGACTAATTGAGAATCTATCAACCTGTGCATTAAGTACACAAAAGGTCTTGGCCTCCACAGCTGCCTGTGGCAAAGCATTTCGCAGATTCACCACTGTTTAGCTAAAGAAATTCCTCCTCATTTCCTTTCTAAAAGAACGCTCCTCTACTCTGAGGCTGAGGCTGTGCTCTCTGAGCTTAGACTCTCCCACAATTGGAAGCATCCACTCCACATCCACTCTATCAAGGTCTTTCACCAATTGATAAGGTCACTCCTCATTCTTCTGAATTCTAGTGAATGCAAGCAAAGAACCATCAAATACTCTTCATATGACAAGGCATTTTTGAGAACCTCCTTTGAATGCTCTCCAGTTTCAATATATACTTTCTAAGATAAGGGGCCCAAAACTGCTCAAAGTACTCCAAGTGAGGCCTTATAATGTCTCAAGATTACGTCTTTGCTTTTATATTCTAGTCCTCTTGAAATTAATGCTAACATCACATTTACCTTCCTCACCACAGACTAAGCCTGAAAATGAACGTTTAGGGAACCCTGCTCAAGGACTCCCAAGTCCCTTTGCGCCTCAGTTTTCTGTACTTTCTCTTCAATTAGAAAATAGTCAACCCTTTCATTTCTTCTACCAAAGTTCAGGACCGTACACTTCCCAACACTGTATTCCATCTGCTATTTCTTTGCCTCTTCTCCTAATCTATCTAAGTCCTTCTGTAGCCTTTAGAATAAATGTGTGTAGCATTTAGAATAAGGTAGACGAACTTGTGGTGCAATTAGAGATTGGTTGGTATGATGTTGTGGGCATCACTGAGTCGTGGCTGAAAGAAGGCCATAATTGAGAGCTTAACATCAAAGGATAAACTTTGTATAGAAAGGACAGGCAGGAAGTATAGGCAGTGGTGTGGCTCTAGCAGTAAGAGATGGAATTATATCTTCAGAAAGAGGTGACATAGGGTTAGAGAATGTTAAGTCTTTGTAGGTGGAGTTAAGACAGTGCAAGGGTAAAAAACCATTAAGGGGATAATAAATAGGCCTTCAAACAGTAGCCAAGATGTAAGGTTGAGAGTAATGAGGGAATGACACAATTGGAATGGAGAACTTCAATATCCAAGGGGATTGGGAAAATCAGGTTGGTGTTGGATTGCGAGAGAGGGAATTTGATGAATGCCTATGAGATGGCTTTTTAAAGCAGCTTGTGCTTGACCCTACCTGGGGAAAAGCTATCTTAGGTTGGGTGCTGGAGAATAACTCATCAGGGAGATTAACGTAAAGGAATCCTTAGGAGAAAGTGATCATAATATGATAGGCTCATTCAGAAAGTAATGTGGCATGTGATCCAAGGAGACCTTGCTTTGTGGATCCAGAATTTGATTGCCACAGAAGGCATAGGGTGGTTGTAAATGGTTCATATTCTGCATGGAGGTCGGTGACCAGAATTCTCTCCTCTGGTAACTGGCAGTCAGCCAGAATAGGATCCCTTTATTCCCACTCTCTGCTTTCTGCTGATCAGCCAATGCTCCACCCATGCTCGTAACTTCCCTGTAATTCCATGGGCTCTTATCTTGCTAAGCAGCCTCATGTGTGGCACCTTGTCAAAGGCCTTCAGAAAATACAAATACACCACATCTACTGAATCTCCTTTGTCTACCCTTTTTGTAGTTTCCTCAAAGAATTGCAGTAGGTTTGACAGGCAGGATTTTCCTTTCGGGAAACCATGCTGACTTTCGCCTATCTTCTCATGTGCCTCCAGGTACTCTGTAATCTCATCCCTAACAATCGATTCCAACAACTTCCTAACCACTAACGTCAGGCTAACAAGTCCCTATAGTTTCCTTTCTGCTGCCTCCCACCCTTCTTAAATAGTGGAGTAACATTTGCAATTTTCCAGTCATCCGGTACAATGCCAGAATCTATCGATTCGTGAAAGATCATTGTTAACGCCTCCACAATCTCTCCAGCTACTTCCTTCAGAACCCGAGGGTGCATTCCATCAGGTCCAGGAGATTTATCCACCCTCAGACCATTAAGCTTCCTGAGCACCTTAGTCATAATTTTCACTGCACATACCTCACTTCCCTGGCACTCTTGAATGTCTGGTATACTGCAGATGTCTTCCACTGTGAAGACTGATGTAAAATACACATTCAGTTCCTCTGCCATCTCTGCATCCCTCATTTGAAGCAAGAAGGCTGCAAGTGGAATGGCTAAGGATTCCCAGAGCGAAAGCATTTCACTACTCGGGGTAAAAGGGAGGCAAGACTGCGCTGGTGCATGACGTCAGCCAGCAGAGTGGGAAAAGTTTAAAAAAGACCACATATCCAGCGGGCAGCGGAATGATAGGGTAGCAGAGTGGCAGGGCTTTGGCTCAATGGGCTTAGGCGGTAATGGGACAAGGTGAGGTAGGTTTACCTGTGTTAATTGCAGAAAGGAAGTAAGTGTGTGAGGCCGGTGTTCTGTGCTCAGTGTCAGATGTGGGAGGTCCTGGAGTCTCCCAGCCTTCCGGACAGCCATAATCTGCACCCGGTGTGTCGAGCTGCAGTTCCTAAAGGACCACGTTAGGGAACTGGAGGTGCAGCTCGATGACCTTCGTCTGGTCAGGGAGAGCGAGGAGGTGATAAAAAGGAGTTATAGGCAGGTGGTCACACCGGGGCCACGGGAGACAGACAAGTGGATCACAGTCAGGAGAGGGAAGGGGAAGGGTCTGGTACTAGAGAGTACCCCTGTGGCTGTCCCCCTGAACAATAAGTACTCCTGTTTGAGTACTGTTCGCGGGACAGCCTACATGGGGGAAGCTACAGTAGCTGTGCCTCTGGCACAGAGTCTGGCCCTATAGCTCAGAAGGGTAGGGAAAGGAAGAGGATGGCAGCAGTGATAGGGGAATCTATAGTTAGGGGATTAGACAGGCGATTCTGTGGATGCAGGAAAGAAGCTTGGATGGTAGTTTGCCTCCCAGGTGCCAGGGTCCGGAATGTTTCAGATCGCATCCATGATATCTTGAAGTGGGAGGGAGAACAGCCAGAGGTCGTGGTACATATTGGTACCAACGACATAGGTAGAAAAAGGGAAGAGGTCCTGAAAACACACTACAGGGAATTAGGAAGGAAGCTGAGAAGCAGGACCTCAAAGGTAGTAATCTCGGGATTACTGCCTGTGCCATGTGACAGTGAGTACAGGAATAAAATGAGATGGAGGATAGATGCCTGGCTGAGGGATTGGAGCAGGGGCAGGGATTCAGATTTCTGGATCATTGGGACCTCTTTTGGGGCAGGAGTGACCAGTACAAAAAGGACGGGTTGCACTTGAATCCCAGGGGGACCAATATCCTGGCGGGGAGGTTTGCTAAGGCTATTGGGGAGAGTTTAAACTAGAATTGTTGGAGGGTGGGAACTGAACTGAAGAGACAGAGGAAGGGGCAGTTGGCTCACAAATAGAGAAAGCTTGGAGACAGTGCGGGAGGGAGGATAGGCAGGTGATGGAGAAGGGACGCACTCAGACTGAAGGTTTGAGATGTGTCTATTTTAATGCAAGGAGTGTTGTGAACAAAGCGGATGAGCTTAGACCGTGGATCAGTACTTGGAGTTATGACGTTGTGGCCACTACAGAGACTTGGATGGCTCAGGGACTGGAATGGCTACTTCAAGAACCAGGTTTCAGATGTTTCAGAAAGGACAGGGAGGGAGGCAAAAGAGGTGGGGGCATGGTACTGTAGATCAGAGATAGTGTCATGGCTGCAGAAAAGGTGGATGTCATGGAGGGATTGTCTACGGAGTCTCTGTGGGTGGAGGTTAGGAACAGGAAGGGGTCAATAACTTTACTGGGTGTTTTTATAGGCCGTCCAATAGTAACAGGGATATCAAGGAGCAGATCTGGAAACAGATCCTGGAAAGGTGTAATAATAAGAGTTGACATGATGGGAGATTTTAATTTCCCAAATATCGAATGGCCTAGAGTAAGGGGTTTAGATGGGGTGGAGTTTGTTAGGTGTGTTCAGGAAGGTTTCTTGACACAATATGTAGATAAGCCTACAAGAGGAGAGGCTGTACTTGATTTGGTATTGGGAAATGAACCTGGCCAGGTGTCAGATCTCTCAGTGGGAGAGCATTTTTGAGATAGTGATCATAATTTTATCTCCTTTACAATAGCATTGGAGAGAGATAGGAACAGACAAGTTAGAAAAGTGTTTAATTGGAGTATTGAGAATTACAAGGCTATCAGGCAGGAAATTGGAAGCTTAAATTGGGAACAACTGTTCTCAGGGAAAGGTATGGAAGAAATGTGGCAAATGTTCAGGGGATATTTGTGTGGAGTTCTGCATATGTACATTCCAATGAGACAGGCAAGTTATGGTAGGGTACAGAAACCGTGGTGTACAAAGGCTGTAATAAATCTAGTCAAGAAGAAAAGAAAAGCTTACAAAAGGTTCAGAGAGCTATGTAATGTTAGAGATCTGTAAGATTATAAGGCTAACAGGAAGGAGTTTAAGAAAGAAATTAGGAGAGCCAGAAGGGTCCATGAGAGGCCTTGGCGGGCAGGATTAAGGAAAACCCCAAGGCATTCTACAAGTATGTGAAGAGCAAGAGGATAAACGTGAAAGGATAGGACCCATCAAGTATGACAGTGGAAAAGTGTGTACGGAACCGGAGGAAATACGGTGTAAGTTGAATAGGGAGTTAACAATGGCATGTGGCAAAGGAAATGTCGCAGTAGTTATGGGGGATTTCAACATGCAGGTGAACTGGGAAAATCAGGCTGGTACTGGACCCCAGGATAGGGAGTTTGTAGAGTGCCTACAGGATGCATTTTTGGAGCAGCTTGTACGAGAGCCGACCAGGGATAAGGCTATTCTGGATTTAGTGTTGTGCAATGAACAGGATTTCATAAGTGATCTTGAAGTAAAGGAGCCATTAGGAGGTAGTGACCATAATATGATGTTTTTATCTGCAAGTTGAGAGGGATAAGGGCAGATCAGAAGTGTCAGTATTGCAGTTGAACAAAGGAGACTATGGAACCATGAGGGAGGAGCTGGCCAAAGTTGACTGGTTGGATATCCTAGCAGAAAAGGCAGTGGAACAGCAATGGCAGGTATTCTTGGGAATAATGCACAAGGTGCAAAATCAGTTCATCCCCCGGAGAAGGAAGGATTCAAAGGGGGGAAAGTGGCCACAGTGGTTGACAAAGGAAGTCAGAGATAGCATAGCATTAAAAAACAAGTACAACAGAGCAAAGGTGAGTGGGAAGACGGATGATGGGGAAATTTTTAAGGAGCAACAGAACTTAACTGAAAAGGCAATACGGGGAGAAAAAATGAGGTATGAACGCAAGCTAGCTAGGAATATAAAGGAGGATAGCAAAAGTTTTTTTAGGTATGTGAAGAGAAGGAAGATAGTTAAGAACAACGTTGGGCCCTTGAAGAATGAATTGGGAGAAATTGTTATGGGAAACAGAGAAATGGCAGACGAATTTAGTAAGTACTTTGGATCTGTCTTCACTAGGGAAGACACAAGCAATCTCCCAGATGTATGGATGGGCCAAGGACATAGGCTAACAGAGGAACTGAAACAGATTGACATTAGGAAGGAAACGGTGATGAGTAGACTGATGGGACTGAAGGCTAACAAATCTCCAGGTCCAGATGGTCTGCATCCTAGGGTACTAAAGGAGGTGGCTCTGGAAATTGCGGATGCATTGGTGATCATTTTCCAATGTTCCTTAGATTCAAGATCAGTTCCTGAGGACTGGCGAATGGCTAATGTTATCCCACTTTTTAAGAAAGGAGGGAGGGAGAAAACAGAGAACTATCGCTCTGTTAGCCTAACATCAGTAGTGGGGAAGATGCTAGAGTCCATTATTAAAGATGAAATAGTGGCATATCTTAATAGCAGTGATAGGATTGAGCCGAGCCAGCACAGATTTACCAAGGACAAATCATGCTTGACTAATCTATTGGAGTTTTTCGAGGATGTAACCAGGAAGATAGACACGGGAGATCCAGTGGATGTGGTGTACCTTGACTTTCAGAAGGCATTCGATAAGGTACCACATAGGAGATTGGTGGGTAAAATCAGAGCTCATGGCATTGGGGGGAGGATATTGACATGGATAGAAAACTGGTTGACAGATAGAAAGCAAAGGGTAGCAGTGAATGGGTGTTTCTCGGAATGGCAGGTGGTGACTAGTGGGGTGCCACAGGGCTTGGTATTGGGACCACAGCTGTTTACGATTTACGTCAATGATTTAAAGGAAGGCATTGTGAATAACATCAGCAAGTTTGCTGATGATACTAAGCTGAGTGGCAGTGTGACTTGTGATGAGGATGTTAGGAGAATTCAAGGTGACTTGGATAGGCTGGGTGAGTGGGCAGAAACTTGGCAGATGGCGTTTAATGTGAATAAGTGTGAGGTTATTCACTTTGGGAGCAAGAACAAGAAGGCAGATTATTATCTGAACGGTGTGGAGTTAGGTAAGGGAGAAATACAAAGAGATCTAGGAGTACTTGTTCATCAGTCTCTGAAGGTGAATGAGCAAGTGCAGCAGGCAGTGAAGAAGGCTAATGGAATGTTGGCCTTTATTACAAAGGGAATTGAGTACAAGAACAAGGAAATCCTTTTGCATTTGTACAGGGCCCTGGTGAGACCACACCTGGAGTATTGTGTGCAGTTTTGGTCTCCAGGGTTAAGGAAGGACATCCTGGCTGTGGAGGAGGTGCAGCATAGGTTCACTAGGTTAATCCCTGGGATGTCTGGACTGTCTTACGCAGAGAGGTTAGAGAGGCTGGGCTTGTACATGCTGGAATTAAGGAGATTGAAGGGGGATCTGATTGAGACATATAAGATTATTAAGGGATTGTACAAGATAGAGGCAGGAAATAAGTTCCAGATGCTGGGAGAGTCCAGTACCAGAGGGCATGGTTTAAGAATAAGGGGTAGGTCATTTAGGACAGAGTTGAGGAGGAACTTCTTCTCCCAGAGAGTTGTGGAGGTGTGGAACGCGCTGCCTCAGAAGGCAGTGGAGGCCAATTCTCTGGATGCTTTCAAGAAGGAGCTAGATAGGTATCTTATGGATAGGGGAATCAAGGGTTATGGGGACAAGGCAGGAACCAGGTATTGATAGTAGATGATCAGCCATGATCTCAGAATGGCGGTGCAGGCTCGAAGGGCTGAATGGTCTACTTCTGCACCTATTGTCTAAATAGCAGAGGTACTTAATAAATACTTCACTTCAGTATTCACTATGGGAAAGGATCTTGGTGATTGTAGTGATGACTTGCAGCGGACTGAAAAGCTTGAGCATGTAGATATTAAGAAAGAGGATGTGCTGGAGCTTTTGGAAAGCATCAAGTCACCAGGACCGGATGGGATGTACCCCAGGCTACTGTGGGAGGTGAGGGAGGAGATAGCTGACCCTCTGGCGATGATCTTTGCATCATCAATGGAGATGGGAGAGGTTCTGGAGGATTGGACAGTTGCAAATATTGTTCCCTGTTCGAGAAAGGGAGTAGGGATAGCCCAGGAAATTATAGACCAGTGAGTCTTACTTCAGTGGTTGGTAAGTTGATGGAGAAGATCCTGAGAGGCAGGATTTATGAACATTTGGAGAGGTAAAATATGATAGGGAATAGTCAGCATGGCTTTGTCAAGGGCATATCATGCGTTACGAGTCTGATTGAAGTTTTTTGAGGATGTGACTAAACACATCGATGAAGGTAGAGCAGTGGATGTAGTGTATATGGATTTCAGTAAAGTATTTGATAAGGTTCCCCATGCCAGGCTCATTCAGAAAGTAAGGAGTTATGGGATCCAAGGAGACCTCACTTTGTGGATCCAGAATTGGCTTGCCCACAGAAGGCAAAGGGTGGTTGTAGATGGTTCCTATTCTGCATGGAGGTCGGTGACCAGTGGTGTTTCGCAGGGAGATCTTCTGGGTCCCCTGCTCTTCGTGATTTTTATAAATGACCTGGATGAGGAAGTGGAGGGATGGGTTAGTAAGTTTGCTGATGACACAAAGGTTGGGGGTGTTGTGGGTAGTGTGGAGGGCTGTCAGAGGTTACAGCAGGACATTGATAGGATGCAAAACTGGGCTGAGAAGTGGCAGATGGAATTCAACCCAGATAAGTGTGAAGTGGTTCATTTCGGTAGGTCAAATTTGAAGATAGAATATAATATAAATGGTAAAACTCTTAGTAGTGTGAAGGATCTGAGAGGGGCGGTCCATGTCCATAGGACACTCAAAGCTGCTGCACAGGTTGAGTGTTGTTGAAAAGGTGTATGGTATGTTGACATTCATCAGCCATGGGATTGAGTTCAAGAGCCTGTGGGCTGAAGGACCTGTACTGTGCTGTACTATTCTATCTTCTATAAAACAGGTTGTGTGAACTCGGCCTTTCTCCTTGAAGCGACGGAGGATGAGAGGTGACCTGATAGAGGTGTACAAGATGATGAGAGGCATTGATCGTGTGGATAGTCAGAGGCTTTTTCCCAGGGCTGAAATGGCTAACATGAGAGGGCACAGTTTTAAGGTGTTGGGGAATCGGTACAGAGGAGATGTCGGGGTAAGTTTTATACGGAGGGAGTGGTGAGTGCGTGGAATGGGCTGCCGGTGACAGTGGTGTAGGTGGATACGATAGGGCAAGGGTCCCTAACCTTTTTTGCACTGCGGACCAGTTTAATATTGACAATATTCTTGCGGACTGGCAGACCCGAGGGAGGGGGGTGGGGGGGCGTGGGGTAGGGTTGCCAACGGACGAGTAGCAGTCAAATACGCAAACACGAGGAATTCTGCAGATGCTGTAAACTCAAGCCACACACATCAAAATTGTTGGTGAACGCAGCAGGCCAGGCAGCATCTCTAGGAGGAGGTACAGTCAACGAAGGGTCTCGGCCAGAAACGTCGACTGTACCTCTTACTACAGGTGCTGCCTGGCCTGCTGCGTTCACCAGCAACTTTGACGTGCGTTGTCAGTCAAATACGTCGCGTTTACCCATGGAAAGACTACAATGACCATGAAGCCTTGCGCGGGCATCAGTGCGCATGCGTGACCTGCGCGTGCGTGCACCGGCCAACTTTTTTCTACAAATCGTTCTCGGCGATTCTGTTGGGGGGGGTGGGGTTGTTAATCACGACTGGAATATAGGTGATGAGAGGCTAATATACTCTATTTCGTTTCTAAAAGGGTTTATCTAACGAATTCAATATTAAACACACAGCGCATATTCTCCTCGCATGGATATAATGATAAGTCAATTATCAGGGAGGACAGGGGAACTTGAGGTAAGTATTGAACGAACTTCCAGTAGAAGTGGTAGAAGCAGGTTCGATATTATCATTTAAAGAAAAATTGGATAGGTATATGGACAGGAAAGGAATGGAGGGTTATGGGCTGAGTGCAGGTCGGTGGGACCAGGTGAGAGTAGAGTTCGGCACAGACTACAAGGGCAGAGATGGCCTGTTTCCATGCTGTAATTATTATATGGTTATATAAGTAAGTCAATAGCATCATAACATTTTAAGTAATGTTTGGATATTAAACACATAGCACATATTTTCCCCGTATGAACATATAAAATCATTGCAACACACCAATATCGCTGAATCAGTGGGAGCCCTGGGCTTGTTTCCCTGCAACAACACGGTCCTATTGAGGGGTGATGGGAGACAGCGATACTCGAAGGGGGTTCCTTATGTCCAGTCTATTCCACAGTTTAGTTTTCATTGAATTCATTGCAGAAAACTCCACTTCGCAGAGATATGATGTTGGAAGTGGAAGCAACGTTTTCAGTGCTTTCGTGGCTATCTCAGGATATTTAGCCTTGACTTTAATCCAGAATGCCGGCAGAGGTGTTATGTCAAACATACTTTTCAGCCCGTCGTCATTTGCAAGCTCGAGGAGTTGATCTCCTTCCCGCGCTGACATGGATGGCGTGCGGGTCATGACCTCGCATGCGTAATGGCTGATCAGTGGCCGTGACAGGGAATGAGGAAAGGTGCAGCTGACTCATATCGCCAAATCATATCGTTTCCTCGCAGCCCAGTAGCACATGCTCTGTGGCCCGGTGGTTGGGGACCGCTGCGATAGGGTCTTCTAAGAGACTCCTGGATAGAAAAATAGAGGGCTATGGGTAACCCTAGGTAATTTCTCAAATAAGTACATGTTCGGCACGGCATCGTGGGTCAAAGGGCCTGTATTGTGCTGTAGGTTTTCTATGTTTCTATAAAAGACATCCATAAAGATACAAAGAGTTTGGGGGGGAGGGTGATGTTTTAGCATGGATAGAGAATTGGTTAACTAATAGGAAGCAGGGAGTTGGGATATATGGGTGTACTCTGGTTGGCAATCAGTGGTGAGCGGTGTACTACAGGGGTCAGTGCTGGGCCCACAACTGTTCACGATATACATTAATAATCTGGAAGAGGGGATCAACTGTGTGTATCTAAATTTGCTGATTACACGAAACTGAGTGGAAAAGAAAATTGTGCAGAGGATATGGAGAGTCTGCAGAGAGATATAGCTAGGTTAAGTGAGTGAGCAAGTGTCTGGGAGATGGAGTGCAATATTGCTAAATGTGAGGTCATCCATTTTGGAAGGAAAAATGGAAGAGCAGCAGATTATTATTTAAGTGGTAGAAAATTGCAGCATTCTGCTGTGCAGAAGGATTCGGGTGTGCTTGTGAATGAATCACAGAAGGTTGGTTTTCAGGTTCAGCAGGCTATCAAGAAGACAAATGGAATGTTGGCCTTCATTGCCAGAGGGATTGAATTGAAGGCAGGGAGGTCATCCTGAAACTGTACAGGATACTGGTGAGGCCACACCTGGAGTACTGCGTGCAGTTCTGGTCTTTACTTGAGGAAGGATATACTGGCTTTGGAGGTGGTGGAGAGGAGGATCACTAAGTTGATTCCAGAGATGAGGGGGTTAGAGTATGAGGAGGGATTGAATCACTTGGAATTCAGAAGGATGAGAGGAGATCTTATAGAAACATAAAATTATGAAAGGGATAGATAAGATTGAGGCAGGAAAGTTGTTTCCACTGGTGGGTGAGACTAAAACTCAAGATTTGGGGGAGTAAATTTAGGACAGATGAGGAGGAACCACTTTTCCCAAAGAGTGGTGAATCTGTGGAATTTTCTGCCGAATGAAACAGTAGAGGCTACCTCAGTAAATATATTTAAGACAAGGTTGGATAGATTTTTGATAGTAGGGGAATGAAGGGTTATGGGGAAAAGGCCGGTAGGTGGGGACGAATCCATGATCAGATCAGCATGTTCTTATTGAATGGCAGAGAAAGCTCAATGGGCCAGATGGCCGACTCCTGCTCCTATTTCTTATGTTAAGGGTTGATAAGCCAGCATGGTTTTATGCTTTTGAACTTGCATGAACTTCTGTTGTATTAATAAGGTAGGGTGATAAGCAGAAGTTGCTGGACGACAATCTCTGAGTTTTCATAAGGGCTTTGCTAAGGTCAGCTATCAAACTGGAATAAGAATTAACCTGATGTTGGGGAACAGACAGGAGATTCTGTGGACATGGACAAGACACCTGGATGGTACATTGCTTCCCAGGTGCCAGGGTCAGGGATGTCTCAGATCGGGTCCTCAACATTTTGGAGAGGGAGAGGCAGTAGCCAGATGTCTTGGTACATATTGGTACCAATGACTTAAGAAGGAAAAGCAAAGAGGTCCTGAAAAGAGAATTTCGAGAGCTAGGTAGAAAGCTGAGAAACAGGACTTCGCGGCTAGTAATTTCTGGATTGCTGCCTGTGCCACACGCCAGTGAGGGTAGAAACAGAATGATTTGGCAGATAAGTGTGTGGCTGAGAAGCTGGTGCAGGGGGCAAGGCTTCAGGTTCTTGGATCATTGGATCTCTTCTGGGGGAGGTATGACCTGTTCAAAAGTGACAGGTTGCACCTGAACCAGAGGGTGACAAGGTTCCACATGGTAGGCTTATTCAGAAAGTCAGAAGGTATGGGATCCAGGGAAGTTTGGCCAGGTGGATTCAGAATTGGCTTGCATGCAGAAGGCAGAGGGTCGTGGTGGAGGAGTACATTCAAATTGGAGGGTTGTGACTAGTGGTGTCCCACAAGGATCTGTTCTGGGACCTCTACTTTTCGTGATTTTTATTAATGACCTGGATGTGGGGGTAGAAGGGTGGGTTGGCAAGTTTGCAGATGACACAAAGGTTGGTGGTGTTGTAGATAGTGTAGAGGATTGTCGAAGATGGCAGAGAGACATTGATAGGATGCAGAAGTGGGCTGAGAAGTGGCAGATGGAGTTCAACCCGGATAAGTGTGAGGTGGTACGCCTTGGAAGGACAAACTCCAAGGCAGAGTACAAAGTAAATGGCAGGATACTTGGTAGTGTGGAGGAGCAGAGGGATCTGGGGGTACATGTCCACAGATCCCTGAAAGTTGCCTCACAGGTAGATAGGGTAGTTAAGAAAGCTTATGGGGTATAAGCTTTCATAAGTTGAGGGATAAAGTTTAAGAGTCGCGAGGTAATGATGCAGCTCTATAAAACCCTGGTTAGGCTACACCTGGAGTACTGTGTCCAGTTCTGGTTGCCTCACTGTAGGAAGGATGTGGAAGCATTGGAAAGGGTACAGGGGAAATTTACCAGGACGCTGCCTGGTTTAGAGAGTATGCATTATGATCAGAGATTAAGGGAGCTAGGGCTTTACTCTTTGGAGAGGAGGAGGATGAGAGGAGACATGATAGAGGTGTACAAGATATTAAGAGGAATAAATGGAGTGGACAGCCAGAGCCTCTTCCCCAGGGCACCACTGCTCAATACAAGAAGACATGGCTTTAAGGTAAGGGGTGGGAAGTTCAAGGGGGATATTAGAGGAAGGTTTTTTACTGAGAGAGTGGTTAGTGCATGGAATACACTGCCTGAGTCAGTGGTGGAGGCAGATACACTAGTGAAGTTTAAGAGACTACTAGACAGATATATGGAGGAATTTAAGGTGGGGGGGTTATATGGGAGGCAGGGTTTGAGGGTTGGCACAACAATGTGGGCCCAAGGGCCTGTACTGTGCTGTACTCTTCTATGTGACCAATATTCTCGCAGGCAGGTTTGTTAGAGCTGTTGGGGAGGGTTTAAACTAATTTGGCAGGGGGGTGGGAACTGGAGTGAAGGGACTCACGATATGACAGATGGTAGGGAAGGACAGGCAGGTGATGGGACTTAGTTACAGCCAAGAGGCTGAGTGTCAAATCATTAGGGATGCAAAATCAGAAAGGACAGTTGTATCTAAATATGTGTCCTTTTCAAGTCCACCTTTGGTCCCCACCTGGCACTCAGCTCTCACCTGTGGCTCCCCGTAGCTGTTTGCATGCGACAGCGGCCACACCCCGGGCAATGGCTTCAACAAGCCAGCTAAACCAGGTGAGGGTAGCCGACGGGTCTCAAACCCTTGGTGAGATAGGGAGTTGTCTATCCCAGCATGTGAAGACAGACTCTGGCGGATTGAGCGGATGAGACCAATGGAAGGTCCAACGGTCAAGAAGGCGATCTCTGCAAGCGTCGTGGAACAACGTGTAGAGCAGGACAAGACACAGAAGACGTCCTGGTCATCCACTGCACCTAGTCCCATCTCCAGCCGTCTAGACTCTGTCTTGCCACTGGATCCAGATGGGAATTGGGAAGAGAGAGTGAGGCTGACGCTGCGCAACTCTCCCTCACTTAAATCCAAATCATGCGCTAGTCTCGACACCATCAATGGTGTCGAGGTCCTCATCGACAACGACGATGGGCGAATGAACATCTAAATATGCGTAGTATAAGAAATAAGGTGGGTGATCTTGTTGCAATATTACAGATTGCCAGGTATGATGTTGTGGCCATCACTGTTGTGGCTAAAAGTGTGAGGTGCTACATTTTGGCAGGACTAATCAAAATAGGACATACATGGTAAATGGTAGGGCATTGAGAAATGTAGTAGAAGAGAGTGATCTAGGAATAATGATGCATAGTTCCCTGAAGGTGGAAATCTCATGTGGATAGGGTGGTGAAGAAAGCTTTTGGTATGCTGGCCTTTATAAATCAGAGCATTGAGTATAGGAGTTGGGATGTAATGTTAAAATTGTACAAGGCATTGGTAAGGCCAAATTTGGAGTATTGTGTACAGTTTTGGTCACCAAATTATAGGAAAGATGTCAACATCTTTAACCAATTTCCCCCGGGATCAATAAAGTATGACTATGACTATGACTAACAAAATAGGGAGAGTACAGAGGAGATTTACTAGAATGTTACCTGGGTTTCAGCACCTAAGTTACAGAGAAAGGTTGAACAAGTTGGGTCTTTATTCTTTAGAGCATAGAAGGTTGAGGAGGGACTTGATAGAGGTATTTAAAATTATGAGCGGGATAGATAGAGTTGACATCGATAGGCTTTTTCCATTGAGAGTAGGGAGACTCAAACAAGAGGACTTGAGTTGAGAGTTAAGGGGCAAAAGTTTAGGAGTAACACGAGGGGGAACTTTTTTAACCATATAACAATTACAGCACAGAAACAGGCCATCTCGGCCCTTCTAGTCCATGCCGAACTCTTACTCTCACCTAGTCCCACCGACCTGAACTCAGCCCATAACCCTCCATTCCTTTCCTGTCCATATAGCTATCCAATTTAACTTTAAATGACAACGTCGAACCTGCTTCAACCAATTCCCGTGGAAGCTCGTTCCACACAGCCACTGCTGAATTATTTTACTACTTCAATATTAATACCTAACGATTGAACCTTCCTAACCAACCTTCCATGTGGGACCTTGTTAAAGGCCTTACTGAAGTCCATATAGACAACATCCACCGCTTTACCCTCGTCAACTTTCCTAGTAACCTCCTCAAAAGATTCAATAAGGTTTGTCAAACATGACCTTCCACACACAAATCCATGTTGATTCCTAATCAGACCCTGTCTCTCCAGATAATTATATATACCATCTCTAAGAATACTTTCCATCAATTTACCCACCACTGACGTCAAACTCACAGGCTGATAATTTCTAGGTTTACTCTTAGAACCCTTTTTAAACAATGGAACAACATGAGCAATACGCCAATCCTCCGGCACCACCCCCCTTTGAAAGGGCACCCCTCTGTCCTGAGGCTGTGCCCTTCTGTCCTAGACTCTCCCACCATGGGAAACATCCTTTCCACATCTACTCTGTCTAGGCCTTTCAACATTAGAAAGGTTTCAATGAAATCCCTTCTCATCCTTCTGAATTCCAGAGAGTACACACTTTTCTCTTTACTCAGAGAGCGGTAGCTATGTGGAACAAGTTTCCAGTAGAAGTGGTAGAGGCAGGTTCAATTTTGTCATTAAAAAAAAATTGGATAGGTGTATGGACAGGAAAGGAATGGAGGGTTATGGGCTGAGTGCAGGTAGAGGGTATGCGTTCTGCATGGACTAGAAGGGCCGAGATGGCCTGTTTCCGTGCTGTAATTGTTAGATGGTTATATGGCTGAAGGATGGTTGTAGTCGGGAGCTGAATGTACAAGGTTGGTTACACATTATAACAGAGGGGTAGGAAGGTGGTGGAGGGGGTGGTGTGGCTTTACTGGTAAAGAATGGCATCAAATCAGTAGGAAGATGTGACATAGGATCAGAAGATGTTGAATCCTTGTGGGTTGAGTTAAGAAACTGCAAGGGTAAAATGACCCTGATGGCAGTTATATACAGGCCTCCCAACAGTGGCTGGGAGGTGGACCACAGGTTACAACAGGAAATAGAAAACGCAAGTCAAAAGGTTCAATGTTATGGTAGTCATGGGAGATTTCAACAGGCAGATTAATTGGAAAAATCATGTTGGTAATGGATCTCAAGAGAGTGAGTTTGTTGAATGCCTAAGAGATGGCTTTTTAGAGCAGTTTGTCGTTGAGCCTACTGGGGGATCAGCTATACTGGATTGGATGTTGTGTAATGAACTGGAGACAATTAGGCAGCTTAAGGTAAAAGAACCCTTAGGAACCAGTGATTGCAATATGATTGAGTTCATAAGACCATAAGCATAGGAGCAGGATTAGGCAAGCTGGCCCGTCGACTCTGCTCTGGCATTCAATCATGGATGATCCTTTTTTCTGTCTCCTCCTCACCCAAATTCCCCGCCTTCTCCCCATAACCACAGCTGCGAGTGGCAACAAATTCACCACCCTTTGGCTAAAGGAATTTCTCTGTATCTCTGTTTTGAAAGGGCGCGCCTTTATCCTGAGGCTGTGCCCTCTTGTCCTAGACTTCCCAACCATAGGAAACATCCTTTCCACAAGTTCAACTTGAAATTTGATAGGGAGAAAGTAAAGTCTGATGTAACAGTATTTCAGTGAAGGCAAATTACAGTGGTTTGAGAGAGGAGTTTACCCAAGTAAATTGGAAGGAACTGCTAGCAGGGATGTCAGCAGAGCAGCAATGGTGTGAGTTTCTGGGAAAAATGAGGAAGTTGCATGACATATGTATTCCAAAAAGGAAGAAATACTCAAATGGTAAAATCGTAAAACTGTGGATGACAAGGGAAGTCAAAGCTATTGTAATTCTTTTTATGCCGTATAATAATAAGGCAAAAATTAGTGAGAAGATAGAAGACTGGGAAGCTCTTAAAACCTTACAGAGAGCAACTAAAAGAATCATTAGAAGGGAAAAGATGAAATATGAAAGCAAGCTAGCAAATAATATCGAAGTGGATAGTAAAAGTTTTTTTCAAGTATGTTAAAAATAAGAGAAATGAGAGTGAATATCAGTCCGCTAGAAAATGAGGCAGGAGAAATAATAATGGGGTATAAGGAGATGGCTGATAAACTAAATGAGTATTTTGCATCAGTCTTCACTGTGGAAGACACTAGCAACATGCCTGATGTTGTAGTGTGTGAAGGAAGAGAAATAGGTGCACTTACTATTACAAGAGAGAAGGTGCTCAAAAAACTGAAAGCCCTAAAGGTACATAAGTCACCTGGACCAGATGAACTGCACCCAAGGGTTCTGTAAGAGGTAGCGTTAGAGTTTGTGGTGGCGTTAGAAATGATCTTTCAAAACTTATTGGACTCTGGCATGGTGCTAGAGGACTGGAAAATTGTAAGTGTCACTCCACTCTTTAAGAAAGGAAGAAGACAGCCGAAAGGAAATTATAGACCAGTTAGCCTGACCTCAGTGGTTGGGAAGATGTTGGAATCAATTGCTAAGGATGAGGTGATTGAGTACTTGGTGACTCAGGACAGATAGGACAAAGTCAGCATGGTTTCCTTCGGGGAAAATCCTACCTGATGAACCTGTTGGAGTTATTTGAGGAGACTATAAGTAGGATAGATAAAGGGGACACAGTGGATGTTGTATATTTGGACATTCAGAAGGCCTTTAACAAGGTGCCACACATGAGGCTGCTTACCAAGTTAAGAGCCCATGGTATTACCGGAAGTTACTAACATGGTTAATACATTGGCTAATTGGAAGAAGACAGCGAGTTGTAATAAAAGGATCCTTTTCTGGTTGGCTGCCAGTGACTACTGGTGTTCCACGGGGTTGGTGTTGGGACCGCTTCTTTTTATGCTGTATATAAATGATTTAGATGATGGAATAGATGTCTTTGGTGCCAAGTTTGCAGATGATATGAAGATTGGTGGAGGGGCAGGTAGTATTGAGGAAACAGGTAGGATGCAGAAGGACTTGGACAGATTAGGAGAATGGGCAAGAAAGTGGCAAATGAAATACAATGTTGGAAAATGCATGGTCATGAACTTTGGTAGTAGAAATAAATGTGCGGACTATTTCCTAAATGGGGAGAAAATCCAGGAATCTGAGATGCAGAGGGACTTGGGAGTCCTTGTGCAGAACACCCTGAAGGTTAACTTACAGGTTGAGTCAGTGGTGAGGAAGTCAAATGCCATGTTAGCATCAAGAGGTCTAGAATACAAGAGCAAGGATATGATGCTGAGGCTTTATAAGGCACTGGTGAGGCCACACCTTGAGTACTGTGAACAGTTTTGGTCTCCTCATCTTAGAAGAGATGTGCTGGCATTGGAGAGGGTCCAAAGGAGGTTCACAAGGATGATTCCAGGAATGAAAGGGTTATCATATGAGGAATGTTTGATGGCTCTGGGTCTGTACTCGCTGGAATTCAGAAGGATGAGGAGGGAATCTCAATGAAACCTTTCTAATGTTGAAAAAGGCCTAGACAGAATAGATGTGGAAAGTATGTTTCCCATGGTGGGAGAGTCTAGGACAAAGGGCATAGCCTCAGGATAGAGGGGCACCCTTTCAAAACAGAGATGCGGAGAAATTTCTTCAGCCAAAGGGTGGTGTATTCGTGGAATTTGTTGCCACATGCAGCTGTGGAGGCCAGGTCATTGGGTGTATTTAAGGCAAAGATTGATAGGTTCTTGATTGGACATGGCATCAAAGGTTATGGGGAGAAGGCTGAGAAATGGGGTTGAGGAGGAGAAAAAAGAGAGATCAGGCATGATTGAATGGCGGAGCAAACTCGATGGGCCAGATGGCCAATTTGTCTCCTATGTCTTATGGTCTAACAGAGGTTGATGATTGAAGGGCGTTTCTCAGACTGGAGGTCTGTGATTGGTTGTGTGCCCAAGTGTCAGCTTGCAAGGATACATTGTAGTTTGTCATCTTATATTAATGATTAGGATGAAAACAATAAGTGTGCAGTTGACTCTAAAATAGCAGATGTAGACACGATCAGCTGGCTAGATAGGCTGAGGGAAGGCAAATGGAATTTACTTGAGATAAATGTGAATTGTTACATTTGGTAAATTGATAAATTAGTAAATTGGTTTATCTTTGTCACATGTACCAAGGTACAGTGAAAAACCTGACCTGCATACTGTTCATATAGACAGAATGCACAATAAGGTGTTAGTTGGAGAGAAAGTGCAGTGTAGGTGGAAAGTAAGTAACAGGTTCAGTTTTATTATCACAGACACATCATGAAATTTGTCATTTTGTTGCAGCAGTACAGATCGACATAAAATGACAGTAAGTTAAATAAATAAATCAATCTTGCGAGAGATGAATAGTGAGGTAGTGTTCATGAGTTCATTGTCCATTCAGAAATCTAATGCCAGATGGAGAAAGCTGTTCATAAAATGTTGAGTGGGGTCTCCATGCTCCTGTACTCCCCTTTGATGGTAGCAACGAGAAGAGAGCAAGTCTCGGATGATGAGGGTCCGCAGTAATGGGTCCTTCTTGAAGATGTCGTTAAAGGTGCAGAGGGTAGTGCCCATGATGGACTGGCTGAGTCTACAGCCCTCGGCAGCCTCTGGTGATCCTGGCTATTGGTGCTTCCAGACCAGAATGTTCTCCAGGGTACATCTGTAGAAATTTGATGGTGTTTTTGGTGATGTACCAAATATCATCAAACTTCTAATTAAGTACATCACTGGCACACCCTTTTCTTGATCACATCACAATGTATTCGGCCCAGGATAGATCCTCTGAGACGTTGACACCCAGGAGCTTGAAGCTGCTCAACCTTTCCATTGCAGATCATTCGATGAAAACTTGTGTGTTTTTTTCCTGACTTCCTCTTCCTTTCAATTTCTTGCACTTGCTGACATTGAGTGCAAGGTTGTTGTTGCAATATCACTCAAGCAGCAGATCTAGTATCTCACTCCTGTACATCTCCTAGTCACTATCTGAGATTCTGCCTACAGCAGTGGTGTTATCAGCAAATTTTATAGATGGAGCTTGAGCTATGTCTAACTGCATGGTCCAGTGTGCAGAGAGAGTAGAGCAGTGAGGAAGTCAGGATCAGATTGCACAGGGAGGTGTTAAGTCCCAAAAATAGTTTGGGGATGAGATAGCTTGGAATTATAGTATTGAAGGCAAAACTGTAGTTAATAACAGTAGTCTTACATGGGTATCTTTACTACCCAGGTGCTCCAGAGGTGAATGTAGGGACAGGGAGATGGTGCTAGCCATAGATCTGTTTTGGTGGTTGGTGAATTACAGTGGGTCTAGGTTGTCTGGAAGGCTGGAATTGATGTGTGCCATGACCAGCTTCTCAATAGTGGATAGTCATTTAGGTGCACTACCTTGTTTTTCTTAGGTACTGGTATGATAGCGGGCTTCTTAAAGCAGTTGGGAATCTCAGATTGAAGGAGGAAGAGATTAAAAAAATGTCTGCAAATTTAGACGTTTCCTGCCAGTTTACCTATGCAGGATCTAAGGACAGAGCCAGGGATACCATCTGGGCCTGATGCTTTCCACTGGTTCTCTTGACGGAAGACTAATCTTACATTACAAAATGATTCAGCTGCACTGGAGGATGTCAGGGTAGGTGGTGAGATACCCATTCCATTCTGTTCAAAACCTGCATAAATGTGTTAAGCTCATCAGGAAGGGATGTTGTTGGCTATGCTGCCTATGTTTTAAAACCTATTATGACTTGCAAGGACAAATTTAAGGTAGGACTTTTACTTTAAATGGAAGGGACCTGGGTACTGTTGTAGAACAAAGAGACCTTGGAGTACAGGTGCATATTTCCCTTAAAGTGCAGTGACATATAGACAGGACAGAGTGGAAGGCTTCTGGCACGCTGCCTTCATCAGTCAGGGTACTGAATATAGAAACTGGGAGGTTATGTTAGTGAGGCCACAATTGCAGTAATATGTTCAGTTCTGGTCACCCTGTTATAGGAACGATGTGATGAAATTAAAAAAAAAAAAGATTTAAGAAGATGTTGCAGGACTTGAGAGGTTGGATAGGGTGGGAGTGAAAGATACCAAGGGGTGACTTCATAGAGATATATACAACCATGAGGGGCATAGAGAGAGTGGTCTTTTTTCCAGGATTGAGATTCAAAAACTAGACATTATTGAAACTGAAGGGCAACCTTTTTTTTTCATAGCCAGATGGTAGATATAGAGACTAGAACTAGAGGTCATGGGTTAAATGTAAGAGGTGAAATATTAAAGGGGAACATGAGAGGGAACTCTTTCACTCAGAGGGTGGTGGGAGTGTGGAATTAGTTGCCAGTGGAAATGGCGGATGAGGGTTAAATGTGAATGTTTGAGAGAAGTTTGGATAAGTACATGGATAGGTGAGGGATAGAGGGCAATTGTTCACATGCAGGTCAATGGGATTAGCCAGAATAATATTTTGACACAGGCCAGATTGGCCAAAGGGCTGTTCCTCTGCTGTAGCGTTCTATGACTCTACAGTGGTGCTAGAACGTTTGTAAACCCTGCATAAATATGACCTAAAATGTGATCAGATCTTCACACAAGTCCTAAAACTGGATAAAGAGAACCCAATTAAATAAATGACACAAAACCATTATACTTGTTCATTTATTTATTGAGAAAAATGATCCAATATTACATGCATTTATTGGAAAAAGTACGTGAACCTCTGGGGTAATGCCTTCTACAAAAGCTATTTGGAGCCTGGTGTTCCAAGCAATGAAATGAGATTGGAAGTGTGGGCTGTATTGATGTCCTGCCCTATAAAGAAGACACACCAAGTCAGGTTACTGACAGAGCCTGCTCTCCTCAAGAAAGCTGTCTTTATGTGTACCATGCCTCAATCAAAACAACTTTCAGAGAACCTTAGAAGAAGAAGAATTGTAGAGACGCATGAAGCTAGAAAAGGCTACAAAGCATTTCTAAAGACCTGAGTGTTCATCAGTCCACAGTTAAGAGAAATTGTGTACAGGTGGAGGAAACTCAGTACTGTTGCTACTTTCCCTAGAAGTGGGTATCCTGCAAAGATCACAATATAAAATGCTGAAGGAGGTGAAAAAGAACCCAAGGATAACAGCAAAAGACCTGCAGAAATCTCTAGAAGTTGCTAAAATCTCTGTTCATGTGTTCACTGTAAGAAAAACATTGAACAAGAATGGTGTTCATGGAAGGACACAATGGAGGAAAATACTGCTTGCCAAATAAAAAACATTGCTGCAAGTCTCAAATTTGCAAAAGACCACCTGAATGTTCTGCAATGCTTCTGGGGACAATGTTCTGTGGACAGATGAGATAATAGTTGAACTTTTTGGCAGAAATGCGCATCACTAAGTTTGGAGGGAAAAGACACTGCACGCCAACACCAAAACCACATCCCAACTGTGAAGCATGGTGGAAGGAGCATCATGGTTTGGGGTTGCATTGCTGCCTCAGGGTCCGGACAGCTTGCAATCATTGAGGGAACAATGAATTCAAAATTGTATCAAGACATTTTACAGGAGAATATCGGGTGGCTGTCTATCACCTAGAACTAAATAGGAGTTGGATAATGCAACAAGACAATGATCTGAAAGACAAAAGTAAATCAACAATAGAGTAGTTTAAAGAGAAGAAAACTTGTGTTTTAGAATGGCCGAGTCAAAGTCCTGACCTTAATCCTGTAGAAATCTTGTTGAAGGACATGAAGCAAGCAGTTAATGCAAGGAAGCCCACCAACATTCCAGAGTTGAAGCAGTTTTGTAAGGAGGAATGGCCTAAAATTTATCCAAGCTGATGTGCAGGGCTGATCAACAGTTACTGTAAATGTCTGGTTGAAGTTATTGTTGTACAAGGGGGTCACACCAGGTACTGAAAGCAAAGGGTCACATACTTTTTCCAGTAAATACATGTAATATTGAATCATTTTTCTCAATAAACAAATGAACAAGTAGAATGTTTTTGTGTTATTTATTTAACTGGGTTCTCTTTAGGTTTTAGGACTTACGTGAAGATCTGATCATGTTTTAGGTCATATTTATAAAGAAATAGAGAAAATTCTACAGGGTTCACAACCTTTCTAGCAGCACTGTATATATGGAACCAAGTGCAGGATTGTAGATACTCTTGAGAAGTATCATACATTTAAATTGCATTAATTTCTGTTTGCCCTGTTATAGAAGGTGGTTGAGGCTTTAGAAAGGGTACACATGAGATTTACCAGAATGCTGCATAGATTAGAGGGTGTGAACTATAAGGACAGGTTGGATAAACATGGGGTATTTTCTCTGGAGAGGCGAGGGTGAGGAAACATCTGATAGAGGTTTATAAGATTATGCAAGGCAAAGATGGTGTAGACAGCTGGTGTCTGTCTCCCAGGGTTGAAACTTCTAATACCAGAGGGCATATATTGGAAAAGGGGTAAGTTCAAATGAGATGTGCAGGAAAAGTATATTTTTACAGTGTTGGGTGTCTAGAATATGCTGACAAGGATGGTGGTGGAGGTAAATATGATAGAGGTGTTCAAGAGGCTGTTAGATAGGGACATGAATGTGCAAACAATTGAGGGATATGGACATTGTGTAAGCAGGAGGTATTAGTTTAGTTGGCCGCTTGATTACTAATTTAATTAGTTCAGCAATACACTGTGGACTGAAGGGCTATTCCTATACTGTACTGTCTATATTCATTGTTCTAAGCACTTGGACGAGTATATTGATGTCAAGTTTTAGAGGAGTGTAGGCAATGTGCTGGGAAATGGGTTAGCTCGAATAATGGGCAAGTATAAGCCGAAGGACTGTTTTCCGTGCGGTGCAACGCTCTGTCTGTATGCAATAGACTGCAGCAGATCGAGAAGGCAGCTCACTGCCAATTTGTCAAAGGCATTTAGGGATGGGAAATAAATGGGTGATTGGTGGTCAGTGAGGACCCGGTGTAATAAGACCATAAGACAAAGGAGCAGAAGTCAGCCATTCGGCCCATCGAGTCTGATCTGCCATTTTATCATGAGCTGATCCATTCTCCCATTTAGTCCCACTCCCCTGCCTTCTCACCGTAACCTTTGATGCCCTGGCTACTCAGATAACTATCAATCTCTGCCTTAAATACACCCAATGACTTGGCCTCCACTGCCGCCCGTGGCAACAAATTCCATAGATTCACCACCCTCTGACTAAAAAAATTCCTTCGCATCTCTGTTCTGAATGGGTGCCCTTCATTCCTTAAGTCATGCCCTCTCGTACTAGACTCCCCCATCATGGGAAACAACTTTGCCACATCCACTCTGTCCATACCTTTCAACATTCGAAATGTTTCTATGAGGTCCCCCTTCATTCTTCTAAACTCCAAGGAATACAGTCCAAGAGCGGACAAACGTTCCTCATATGTTAACCCTCTCATTCCCGGAATCATTCTAATGAATCTTCTCTGTATCCTCTCCAATGTCAGCACATCCTTTCTTAAATAAGGAGACCAAAACTGCCCACAGTACTCCAAGTGAAGTCTCATCAGCGCCTTATAGAGCCTCAACATCACATCTCTGCTCCTATACTCTATTCCTCTAGAAATGAATGCCAACATTGCATTCACCTTCTTCACCACCGACTCAACCTGCAGGTTAACCTTAAGGGTATCCTGCACGAGGACTTCCAAGTTCCGTTGCATCTCAGAACTTTGAATTCTCTCCCCATTTAAATAATAGTCTGCCCGTTAATGAAGAGCCTGTTTCTGTGATATATGTTCTGCTGTCTCTTAGAACATGGAACATTACAGAACAGTACAGGCCTTTCAGACCACAATGTTGTGCTGACCTTTTAACTTACTCTAAGATCAATCTAATCATTCCCTCCCAAATAGCCCTCCATTTTTCTATTATCCATGTGTCTATCTCAGAGTCTTAAATGACTCCAATATATCTGCCTCTGCCGTCATCCCGGCAGCGTGTTTCATGCACCCATCTCTCTCTGCTCTCTCCTACTTCCCTCCAAGCACCTTAAAATTATGCCTCTTTGTAGCCCACCCTGGGAAAAAGCCTCTGGCTATCCACTCCATCTGTGACAGCCTTAACCAGAAATGTTTAGATTCTTAAATGAGTAAGTGACCACACTCCCTCCCCCAATATTGACATCACCTTGCCTTGATATTTCTTCCAGGAGTTAGTCTGCCCAATGTCCAAGTCTAGGCTCCACCTGAAAACAATTTGCCAGAATCAGACTCCACAGTTTCGAGCCACAAAAAGGTATCTATTGAGTTGAAACCATTTAAAAAAATGTATATGTTCACATAAATGCACAGATCCCTAAAGCTGGTTTTAAAAGTTTTTTTTTTGCTGTGAGGAATCGCAAGAGAAAATCAGAAGTGAGCCAACACTCAACTTATTGATGCATCGTGTGGGAAGTCTGATCTATTAGCCAAAAATTTCATTAAATTTGGAACTAATTCTGAGTGAGTACAGGATACAGACATGATGTCATTTAGAGTATCAACACCTTCTCTCCTCTTGTTCAATATAATTAGAGTAAGGTACACTTGTTCTGATCACTGATAACCACAGCACAACACTGATTCCTCTCATAGAAACATAGAAAACCTACAGCACAATACAGGCCTTCAGCCCACAAAGTTGTGCCGAACATGTCCCTACCTTAGAAATTACTAGGCTTATCTATAGCTCTCTATTTTTCTAAGCTCCCTATCCAAAAGTCTCTTAAAAGACCCTATCGTATCCGCCTCCACCACCGTTGCCAGTAGCCCATTCCACGCACTTGCCACTCTGCGTAAAAAAACTTACCTCTGACATCTCCTCTGTACCTACTCCCAAGCACCTTAAACCTGTGCCCTCTTGTGACAGCCATTTCAGCCCTGGGAAAAAGCCTCTGACTATCCACACGATCAATGCCTCTCACCATCTTATACACCTTTATCAGGTCACCTCTCATTCTCCGTAGCTCCAAGGAGAAAAGGCCGGGTTCACTCAATCTGTCTTCATAAGGCATGCTCCCCAATCCAGGCAACATACTTGTATATCTTCTCTGCACCCTTTCTATGGTTTCCACATCCTTCCTGTAGTGAGGTGACCAGAACTGAGCACAGTACTCCAAGTGGGGTCTGACCATGGTCCTATATAGCTGCAACGTTACCTCTCAGCTCCTAAATTCAATTCCACGATCGATAAAGGCCAATACACTGTTTGTCTTTTTAAGCACAGAGTCAACCTGTGCAGCTGCTTTGAGTGTCCTATGGACTCGGACCCCAAGATCCCTCTGATCCTCCACACTGCCAAGAGTCTTAGCATTAATACTATATTCTGCCATCATATTTGACTGACCAAAATGAATCACCTCAAACTTATCTGGGTTGAACTCCATCTGCCACTTCTCAGCCCAGTTTTGTATCCTATCAATGTCCCGCTGTAACCTCTGATAGCCCTCCACACTATCCACAACACCCTCAACCTTTGTGTCATCAGCAAACTTACTAACCCATCCCTCCACTTCCTCATCCAGGTCATTTATAAAAATCACGAAGAGTACGGGTCCCAGAACAGATCCTTGAGGCACACCACTGGTCACTGGCCTCCATGAAGAATATGACCCGTCTACAACCACTCTTTGCCTTCTGTGGGCAAGCCAGTTCTGGATCCACAAAGCAAGGTCCCCTTGGATCCCATGCCTCCTTTCTCAATAAGCCTTGCATGGGGTACCTTATCAAATGTTCTCCCTCCAGAACAAGTCACAACATCAAATATAAAAAACACAATCAATGCTGGAAACTCAAAATAAGAATTGAAAATGCTAGAACTGCAGTTCAGATGGAAGGTCACAGATCTGAAACATTCTGACTTGCTGAGTTTTTCCAGCATTTTTTGGTTCAACATCATGTTTGTACTGACCAAGGGATTTTTCAGGCTTCATGTGTACCTTTCACTCTGTAGGCAGATCCATCCAGATTGAATTAATTGTTTACAAAGAGATATAGAAACAGAATTAAAATACTTCAAAAGCTGGTGCAGACAGGTCAGTGACCAAATGTTCTTTCCAAAAAGTGGCAGGTCTTGTCACAGTGGTTAAACACTAGAGACCTGTCATACATCTGGCATGAAGTCCTTCTCCACCTGGGAAATTGTGGTGAGCCAGGGACGTGGAGGATTGGAAGCTGTGACCAGTGGTGTACTGAGGGTCAGTAGAGGGTCCATTGCCTGTTATCTATTAGATTAGGGATAGTCAGTATGGCTTAATGTCTGAGAAATGATGTCTCACAAATTTGGCTTGGTGGTGGTGATGAGGCTGTTCCTCAAAACAGAGGTCTGCGACCAATGGTGTCCTGAAGGATTCAGGGTGTACTCAGGGATGGGTGCTGGATCCCCTGTTATTTGTATTTATGGAAGATGGAATGCTTCAGGGGAACATGAGAGGGAACTTGTTCACTCAGAGGGTGGTGAGAGTGAGGAGCAAACTGCCAGTGGAAGTGATGGATGCCGGTTCGATATCAAATCAAAATTTAAGAGAAGTTTGGATAGGTACATGAATGGGAGGGGTGTGGTCCAGGTTGTTGGGACTAGGCAAGTTATAGTTCGGTATGGACTACATAAGAACTTAAGAACATAAGAAATAGGAGCAGGAGGAGGCCATCCGGCCCATTGACCCTGCTCCACCATTCAATAAGAACATGGCTGATCTGGCCATAAACTTATCTCCACCTACCTGCCTTTTCCCCATAAACCTTAATTCCCCTACTATGCAAAAATCTATCCAACCTTGTCTTAAATATATTTACTGAGGTAGTCTCCACTGCTTCATTGGGCAGAGAATTCCACAGTTTCACCACTCTCCTCGTCTCCATCCTAAAACTTGAGGCTATGTCTCCTAGACTGGTAGTTTCACCTACCAGTGGAAACAACTTTCCTGCCTATCTATCCTTTTCATAATTTTCCATGTTTCTATAAGATCTCCTCTCATTCGAAGAAGGAAGTCTGAGAATTGGAGCGGGAGAGCGGAGGAAGCCATTTTTGAATTTTTCGTTTTTTTTCCTTCGGCGTTCAGAGAGGCGGGACTGCGCAGGCGTGTGACCTCGGGCAGTGAAGCGTGGAAGATTTAAAAGGAACAGAGCCTCGTACAGCGGGCAGCATAGTTTGCGGGCTGCAGAGTGAGCCAGGAGCAGAGTGAAGGCTTAAGGGCTTCAGCTCAACAGCTCAACGGGCTTAGGCGGAAACGGGCAAGGTGAGGAAGGTTTGGTATCCATTTTTTGTTGTTATTTGAGGAGAGGGGCAGTATGAGTGTGAGGGCAGTTTGTTGTTCTCGGTGCCGGATGTGGGAGGCCCTGGAGTCTCCAAGCCTCCCAGCCTCCCGGACGTCCACATCTGCGCCAGGTGCGCCGAGATGCAGCTCCTAAGGGACCGTGTTAGGGAACTGGAGCTGCAGCTCGATGACCTTCGTCTGGTCAGGGAGGGTGAGGAGTTGATAGAGAGGAGTTACAGGCAGGTGGTCACACCGGGGCCACGGGAGGCGGACAAGTGGGTCACGGTTAGGAGGGGGAAGGGGAAGAGTCAGGTAATAGATAGTACCCCGGTGGCTGTGCCCCTTGACAATAGGTACTCCTGTTTGAGTACTGCTGGGGGGGACAGCTTACCCGGGGGAAGCAACAGTGGCCGTGCCTCCGGCACAGAGTCCGGCCCTGTAGCTCAGAAGGGTAGGGAAAGGAAGAGGAGGGTAGTTGTGATAGGGGACTCGATAGTAAGGGGGTCAGATAGGTGATTCTGTGGACGCAGTCCAGAGACCCGGATGGTAGTTTGCCTCCCTGGTGCCAGGGTCTGGGATATTTCTGATAGAGTCCAAGATATCCTGAAGTGGGAGGGTGAGGAGCCAGAGGTCGTGGTACATATAGGTACCAATGACATAGATAGGAAAAGGGAAGAGGTCCTGAAAGGAGAATATAGGGAGTTAGGAAGGGAGTTGAAGAAAGGGACCACAAAGGTAGTAATCTCAGGATTACTGCCTGTGCCACGCGACAGTGAGAGTAGGAATGCAATGAGGTGGAGGATAAATGCGTGGCTGAGGGATTGGAGCAAGGGACAGGGATTCAAGTTCTTGGATCATTGGGACCTCTTTTGGCGCAGGTGTGACCTGTACAAAAAGGACGGGTTGCACTTGAATCCTAGGGGGACCAATATCCTGGCGGGGAGATTTGCGAGGGCTACTGAGGTGACTTTAAACTAGAATGGTTGGGGGGTGGGAATCAAATTAAAGAGACTAGGAGAGATGAGGTTAGTTCACAACATGGGGATGGGAACAAGTGCAGAGAGACAGAGGGGTGTGAAATGAGGGTAGAAGCAAAAAGTAGTAAGGTGAAAAGTAAAAGTGGCAGGCCGGCAAATCCAGGGCAAAAATCAAAAAGAGCCACTTTTCAACATAATTGTATAAGGGCTAAGAGTGTTGTAAAAGCGAGCCTGAAGGCTTTGTGTGTCAATGCAAGGAGCATTCATAACAAGTTGGATGAATTGAAAGTGCAGATTGTTATTAATGAATATGATATAGTTGGGATCACAGAGACATGGCTCCAGGGTGACCAGGGATGGGAGCTCAACATTCAGGGATATTCAATATTCAGGAGGGATAGACATGAAAAAAAGGAGGTGGGGTAGCATTGCTGGTTAGAGAGGAGATTAACGCAATAGAAAGGAAGGACATTAGCCGGGAGGATGTGGAATTGATATGGGTAGAGCTGCATAACACTAAGGGGCAGAAAACGCTGGTGGGAGTTGTGTACAGTAGTAGTGAGGTTGGGGATGGTATTAAACAGGAAATTAGAAATGTGTGCAATAAAGGAACAGCAGTTATAATGGGTGACTTCAATCTACATATAGATTGGATGAACCAAATTCGTAAGGATGCTGAGGAAGAGGATTTCTTGGAAGGTATGCGGGATGGTTTTTTGAACCAACATGTCGAGGAACCAACTAGAGAGCAGGCTATTCTAGACTGGGTATTGAGCAATGAGGAAGGGTTAATTAGCAATCTTGTTGTGAGAGGCCCCTTGGGTAAGAGTGACCATAATATGGTGGAATTCTTTATTAAGATAGAGAGTGACATAAGTATGTCACAGAACAAAGGTTCTGAACTTAAAGAAGGGTAACTTTGAAGGTATGAGATGTGAATTAGCTAAGATAGACTGGCAAATGACGGTGGATATGCAATGGCAAGCATTTAAAGATCGCATGGATGAACTACAACAATTGTTCATCCCAGTTTGGCAAAAGAATAAATCAAGGAAGGTAGTGCACCCGTGGCTGACAAGGGAAATTAGGGATAGTATCAATTCCAAAGAAGAAGCATACAAGTTAGCCAGAAAAAGTGGCTCACCTGAGGACTGGGAGAAATTCAAAGTCCAGCAGAGGAGGACAAAGGGCTTAATTAGGAAGGGGAAAAAAGATTATGAGAGAAAACTGGCAGGGAACATAAAAACTGACTGTAAAAGCTTTTATAAATATGTGAAAAGAAAAAGATTGGTGAAGGCAAATGTAGGTCCCCTACAGACAGAAACAGGTGAATTGATTATGGGGAGCAAGGACATGGCAGACCAATTGAATAACTACTTTGGTTCTGTCTTCACTAAGGAGGACATAAATAATCTTCCGGAAATAGTAGGGAACAGAGGGACCAGTGAGATGGAGGAACTGAGGGAAATACATGTTAGTAGGGAGGTGGTGTTAGGTAAATTGAAGGGATTAAAGGCAGATAAATCCCCAGGGCCAGATGGTCTGCATCCCAGAGTGCTTAAGAAAGTAGCCCAAGAAATAGTGGATGCATTAGTGATGATTTTTCAAAACTCTTTAGATTCTGGACTAGTTCCTGAGGATTGGAGGGTGGCTAATGTAACCCCACTTTTTAAAAAAGGAGGGAGTGAGAAACCAGGGAATTATAGACCGGTTAACTATCAAAGATGTGATAACAGCACACTTGGAAAGCGGTGAAATCATCGGACAAAGTCAGCATGGATTTGTGAAAGGAAAATCATGTCTGACGAATCTCATAGAATTTTTTGAGGATGTAACTAGTAGAGTGGATAGGGGAGAACCAGTGGATGTGGTACATTTAGATTTTCAAAAGGCTTTTGACAAGGTCCCACACAGGAGATTAGTGTGCAAACTTAAAGCACACAGTATTGGGGGAAAGGTATTGATGTGAATAGAGAATTGGTTGGCAGACAGGAAGCAAAGAGTGGGAATAAACAGGACCTTTTCAGAATGGCAGGCAGTGACTAGTGGGGTACCGCAAGGCTCAGTGCTGGGACCCCAGTTGTTTACAATATATATTAATGATTTAGATGAGGGAATTAAATGCAGCATCTCCAAGTTTGCAGATGAAGCGAAGCTGGACGGCAGTGTTAGCTGTGAGGAGGACGCTAAGAGGATGCAGGGTGACTTGGATAGGTTAGGTGAGTGGGCAAATTCATGGCAGATGCAATTTAATGTGGATAAATGTGAGGTTATCCACTTTGGTGGCAAAAACAGGAAAGCAGATTATTATTTGAATGGTGGCTGATTAGGAAAAGGGGAGGTGCAACGAGACCTGGGTGTCATTATACACCAGTCATTGAAAGTGGGCATGCAGGTACAGCAGGCGGTGAAAAAGGCGAGTGGTATGCTGGCATTCATAGCAAGAGGATTCGAGTACAGGAGCAGGGAGGTACTACTGCAGTTGTACAAGGCCTTGGTGAGACCACACCTGGAGTATTGCGTGCAGTTTTGGTCCCCTAATCTGAAGAAAGACATCCTTGCCATACAGGGAGTACAAAGAAGGTTCACCAGATTGATTCCTGGGATGGCAGGACTTTCATATGATGAAAGACTGGATCGACTAGGCTTATACTCGTTGGAATTTAGAAGATTGAGGGCGGATCTTATTGAGACATATAAAATCCTAAAGGGATTGTACAGACTAGATGCAGGAAGATTGTTTCCGATGTTGGGGAAGTCCAGAACGAGGGGTCACAGTTTGAGGATAAACGGGAAGCCTTTTAGGACCGAGATTAGGAAAAACTTCTTCACACAGAGAGTGGTGAATCTGTGGAATTCTCTGCCACAGGAAATAGTTGAGGCCAGTTCATTGGCTATATTTAAGAGGGAGTTAGATATGGCCCTTGTGGCTAAAGGGATCGGGGATATGGGGGGAAGGCTGGTACGGGGTTCTGAGTTAGATGATCAGCCATGATCATATTGAATGGCGGTGCAGGCTCGAAGGGCCGAATGGCCTACTCCTGCACCTATTTTCTATGTTTCTATGTTTCTGAATTCCAGTGAGTACAGTCCCAGGCAACTCAATCTGTCCTTGTAGTCTTCATCTCTGGAATCAACCTGGTGAACTTCCTCTGCACTGTCTCTAAAGGCAGTATATCCTTCCTCAAATAAGGAGACCAGAACTGCACACAGTACTCCAGATGCGGCCTCACCAGTACCCTGTACAGTTGCAGCATAACCTCCCTGCTCTTAAATTCAATCCCTCTAGCAATGAAGGCCAACATTCCATTTGCCTTCTTGATAGCCTGCTGCACCTGCAAACCAACCTTTTCTGATTCATGCACAAGCATTCCCAAGTCCCATGCTGTAATTTTTTACCATTTAAATAATAATCTGCTCTTTCATTTTTCCTTTCAAAGTGGATGACCTCCCATTTACCAACTTTGAACTCCATCTTCAGACCCTTTCCAACTCACTTAACCTATCTATATCTCTCTGCAGACACTCCTTATCCTCTGCACAATTTGCTCTGAGTATCATCAGCAAAATGAGATACACTACACTTGGTCCCTTCTTTCAGATTGTTAATGTATATCGTGAACAGTTGTGGGCCCAGCACCAACCCCTGCGGCACACCGCTCACCACTGATTGCCAACCAGAGTAACACTCATGTATCCCAACTCTCTGCTTTGTATTAGTTAACCAATCCTCTATCCATGCTAACACATCACCCCAACTCTATGCAACCTTGCCTTATGGATGTCTTCTATGCAGCACCTTATCCAACGCCTTCTGGAAATCCAAGTAAATAACATCCATCAGTTCTCCTCTATCCACTGTGCTTGTTATATTCTCAACAAACTCCAGTAAGTTTGTCAAACCGGACTTGCCTTTGCTGAATCCATGCTGTGATTTCCTGATGGATCCATTTCTTTCCAGATGCCTCGCTATTTCTTCTTTAATGATAACTTCAAACATTTTCTCAACTACAGATGTTAAACTGGCCTTTTGCCGACATCCTTTTTTGAACAGTGGCATGACATTCGTTGTCTTCCAATCCGCTGGGACCTGCCCAGAGTCCAGAGAATTTTGGTAAATCATCACCAAAGCCTCTCTATAACTTCTGCCATTTCTTTCAGAAACAAAGGTTCTGAACTTAAAGAGGGGTAACTTTGAAGGTATGAGACGTGAATTAGCTAAGATAGACTGGCAAATGACACTTAAAGGATTGACGGTGGATATGCAATGGCAAGCATTTAAAGGTTGCATGGATGAACTACAACAATTGTTCATCCCAGTTTGGCAAAAGAATAAATCAAGGAAGGTAGTGCACCCGTGGCTGACAAGAGAAATTAGGGATAGTATCAATTCCAAAGAAGAAGCATACAAATTAGCCAGAGAAAGTGGCTCACCTGAGGACTGGGAGAAATTCAGAGTTCGGCAGAGGAGGACAAAGGGCTTAATTAGGAAGGGGAAAAAAGATTATGAGAGAAAACTGGCAGGAAACATAAAAACGGACTGTAAAAGCTTTTATAGATATGTAAAAAGGAAAAGACTGGTAAAGACAAATGTAGGTCCCCTGCAGACAGAAACAGGTGAATTGATTATGGGGAGCAAGGACATGGCAGACCAATTGAATAATTACTTTGGTTCTGTCTTCACTAAGGTGGACATAAATAATCTTCCAGAAATAGTAGGGGACAGAGGGTCCAGTGAGATGGAGGAACTGAGCGAAATACATGTTAGTAGGGAAGTGGTGTTAGGTAAATTGAAGGGATTGAAGGCAGATAAATCCCCAGGGCCAGATGGTCTGCATCCTAGAGTGCTTAAGGAAGTAGCCTAAGAAATAGTGGATGCATTAGTGATAATTTTTCAAAACTCGTTAGATTCTGGACTAGTTCCTGAGGATTGGAGGGTGGCTAATGTAACTCCACTTTTTAAAAAAGGAGGGAGAGAGAAACCGGGGAATTATAGACCGGTTAGCCTAACGTCGGTGGTGGGGAAACTGCTAGAGTCAGTTATCAAGGATGTGATAACAGCACATTTGGAAAGTGGTGGAATCATCGGACAAAGTCAGCATGGATTTGTGAAAGGAAAATCATGTCTGACGAATCTCATAGAATTTTTTGAGGATGTAACTAGTAGAGTGGATAGGGGAGAACCAGTGGATGTGGTATATTTGGATTTTCAGAAGGCTTTTGACAAGGTCCCACACAGGAGATTAGTGTGCAAACTTAAAGCACACGGTATTGGGGGTAAGGTATTGGTGTGGGTGGAGAGTTGGTTAGCAGACAGGAAGCAAAGAGTGGGAATAAACGGGACCTTTTCAGAATAGCAGGCGGTGACTAGTGGGGTACCGCAAGGCTCAGTGCTGGGACCCCAGTTCTTTACAATATATATTAATGACTTGGATGAGGGAATTAAATGCAGCATCTCCAAGTTTGCGGATGACACGAAGCTGGGCAGCAGTGTTAGCTGTGAGGAGGATGCTAAGAGGATGCAGGGTGACTTGGATAGGTTGGGTGAGTGGGCAAATTCATGGCAGATGCAATTCAATGTGGATAAATGTGAAGTTATCCACTTTGGTGGGAAAAATAGGAAAACAGATTATTATCTGAATGGTGGCCGATTAGGAAAAGGGGAGGTGCAACGAGACCTGGGTGTCATTATACACCAGCCATTGAAAGTGGGCATGCAGGTACAGCAGGCGGTGAAAAAGGCGAATGGTATGCTGGCATTTATAGCGAGAGGATTCGAGTACAGGAGCAGGGAGGTACTACTGCAGTTGTACAAGGCCTTGGTGAGACCACACCTGGAGTATTGTGTGCGGTTTTGGTCCCCTAATCTGAGGAAAGACATCCTTGCCATAGAGGGAGTACAAAGAAGGTTCACCAGATTGATTCCTGGGATGGCAGGACTTTCATATGAAGAAAGACTGGATGAACTGGGCTTGTACTTGTTGGAATTTAGAAGATTGAGGGGGGATCTGATTGAAACGTATAAGATCCTAAAGGGATTGGACAGGCTAGATGCAGGAAGATTGTTCCCGATGTTGGGGAAGTCCAGAACGATGGGCCACAGTTTGAGGATAGAGGGGAAGCCTTTTAGGACCGAGATTAGGAAAAACTTCTTCACACAGAGAGTGGTGAATCTGTGGAATTCTCTGCCACAGGAAACAGTTGAGGCCAGCTCATTGGCTATATTTAAGAGGGCGTTAGATATGGCCCTTGTAGCTACGGGGGTCAGGGGGTATGGAGGGAAGGCTGGGGCAGGGTTCTGAGTTGGATGATCAGCCATGATCATAATAAATGGCGGTGCAGGTTCGAAGTGCCGAATGGCCTACTCCTGCACCTATTTTCTATGTTTCTATGTTTCTAACCCTGGGATGCATCTCATCAGTACCAAAGGACTTATCTATCTTCAGGCTCACAAGTTTGCTCAGCACTACCTCTTTAATGATAGCTATTGTATTGAGATCCTCACCTCCCATCATATCTATAACATCTCTCTTTGGCATCTTGGATGTGTCCTCCACCATGAAGGCTGACATAAAATAGTCATTCAAAGCCTCTGCCATTTCCTCATTACACAATATCAATTCCCCCTTCTTGTCCTCCAAGGGACCTACATTCACTTTAGCCACCCTTTTCTGCTTTATATAATTATACAATCTTTTACTATCCATTTTGATATCTTGTGCTGGTTCTATCTTCCCTTTCTTTATTGCTTGTTTCGTAGTTCTTTGTTGCTTTTTAAAGTTTTCCCAGTCTTCCAGTTTCCCACTACTCTTAGTGACTTTGTACGCACAAGATTTTAGTTTGATGCCTTCTTTTATTTCCTTAGTTATCCAAGGTTGGCTCTCTCCACCCTTACTGTCCTTGCTTTTAATGGGAATATACTTTTGTTGAGCACTGTGAAAAATCCCTTTGAAAGTCTTCCACTGTTCCTTAATACCTCCATAAAGCCCGTGTTCCCTGCCGATCCAACTCCTCCCTCATCCCATTGTAGTCTCTATTGTTTAGGCATAATACACTGGTTTTAGATCAAACTATTGCATCCTCCATTTGCATAAGAAATCCAGTCATACTGTGACCACTCTTTCCAAGAGGATCCCTAACACAAGATCACTAATTTTACTTGTTTCATTGCACAGGACCTGATTTAAGATAGCACGTTCCCTTGTAGGTTCAGTAACATGCTGTTTAAGAAAACCATCATGGATGCATTCTATTAAGTCCTCCTAAAGACTGACTTGACCAACTTGATTCATCCAATCTATGCACAAGTTAAAATCCCCCATTGCTGTTCCATTCTTACATGCCTCAGATATTTCTGTTTATTGCCTGTCCCACTGTAATGTTATTATTCAGTGGCGATAGACAACTCCTACCAGTGATTTTCTTCTCTTTACTATTCCTCATCTCTACCCAGATGAATTCAACATACTGCTCCTTAGATCTTATATCGTCTCTCACTATCGCCCTGATCTCATCTTTAATTAACCGTGCTACCCACCACCCTTACCTTCCTGCCTATCCTTCGATATTACTTGATATCCTTGGATATTTAATTCCCAATCCTCTCCACCCTGCAACCACTTCTCTGTGATGGCCACTAAATGTACCGATTTGTGCCACAAGTTCACTGACATTGTTTCGAATACTACGGACATTCAAATAAAGTGTGCTTACACTCACTGTGCTTTTACAATCTTGTGATCTTTTACTCTTTTGCACTTGACTTTTCTTTACTCCACTCTTATTCTTTTTTTATCTTTTGCTTTTTCTTTAACTTTATTGACACTACTGTTTTGCTTTATACCTTCTCCAATCTGTTGAACCCACCCCTCAACTATTTAGTTTAAAGTCCTATCCACAGCTCTAGTTTTGAGGTTCACCAGGATCCGGGTCCCATCACGATCCAGGTGGAGCCTGTCTCGTTGGTTCAGCTCCCCCTTTCCCCAATACTGGTGCCAGTTTCCCATGAATTCAAATCCACTTCTCCCACACCAATTCTTGAACCAAGTCTTGAACTCTCTAATCTTCTTGACCCTATGTCAATTTGCACGCGGCTAACGTAGTAATCCAGAGCCTTTTTGGTTCTGCTTTTTAATTTAGTCCCTAGCTGCTCAAATTCTCTCAGCAGAACCTGTTTCCTCATTCTACCTATGCTATTGGTACCCATATGGACCACGACAACTGGATCTTTCCTCTCCCACTGCAAGTTCCTCGGCAGGCCAGATAAGATGTCCTGAACCCAGACACTGGGCAGGCAACAGAGTCTTTGGGACACTCTATCCTCATGATGGAGAACTTTGTCTATTCCTCTGCCTATATTATCCTCAATTAAGACCATAAGATTTAGGAGCAGAAATAGGCCATTCGGCCCATCGAGCCTGCTCTGCCATTCAGTTATGGGCTGATCCACTACATCCAGTTGTCCCCACTCCCCTGCTTTCACCCCATACCCTTTGATGCCCTGGCTAATCAAGAACCCATCTATCTCTGCCTTAAATACACCCAATGACTTGACCTCCACAGCCATTCGTGGCAACAAATTCCACAGATTTACCACCCTCTGACTAAAGTAATTTCTCTGCATCTCTGTTCTAAATGGACATCCTTCAATTCTGAAGTCGTGCCCTCTTGTCCCAGAATCCCCCACCATGGGAAATAGCTTTGCCTTATCGAATCTGTTCAGGCCTTTTGACATTTGGAATGTTTAGAGCATAGAACATAGAAAACCTACAGCACAATATAGGCCCTTCGGCCCACAGAGTTGTACCGAACATGTCCCTACCTTAGAAATTACTAGGCTTACCCATAGCCCTCTATTTTTCTAAGCTCCATGTACCTATCCAAAAGTCTCTTAAAAGACCCTATCGTATCCGCCTTCACCACCGTTGCTGGCAGCTCACACCACCCTCTGAGTAAAAAACTTACCCCTGACATCTCCTCTGCACCTACTCCCTAGCACCTTAAACCTTTGTCCTCTTGTGGCAACCATTTCAGCCCTGGGAAAAAGCCTCTGACAATCCACATGATCAATGCCTCTCATCATCTTATACACCTCTATCAGGTCACCTCTCATCCTCCATCGCTCCGAGGAGAAAAGGCTGAGTTCACTCAAACCTGTTCTCATAAGGCATGCTCCCCAATCCAGGCAACATCCTTCTAAATCTCCTCTGCACCCTTTCTATGGTTTCCACATCCTTCCTGTAGTGAGGCGACCAGAACTGAGCACAGTACTCCAAGTGGGGTCTGACCAGGGTCCTATATAGCTGCAACATTACCTCTCGGCTCTTAAATTAAATTCCATGATTGATAAAGGCCAATACACCGTATGCCTTCTTAACCATAGAGTCAACCTGCACAGCTGCTTTGAGTGCCCTATGGACTTGGACCCCAAGATCCCTCTAATCCTCCACATTGCCAATAGTCTTACCATTAATACTATTTTCTGCCATATTTGACCCACCAAAATGAATCACCTCACACTTATCTGGATTGAACTCCATCTGCCACTTCTCAGCCCAATTTTGCATCCTATCAATGTCCCGCTGTAACCTCTGACAGTCCTCCACACTATCCACAACACCCTCAACATTTGTGTCGTCAGCAAACTTACTAACCCATCCCTCCACTTCCTCATCCAGGTCATTTATAAAAATCATGAAGAGTAAGGGTCCCAGAACAGATCCCTGAGGCACACCACTGGTCACCGACCTCCTTGCAGAATATGACCCATCTACAACCACTCTTTGCCTTCTGTGGGCAAACCAGTTCTGGATCCACAAAGCAAGGCCCCCTTGGATCCCATGCCTCCTTACTTTCTCAGTAAGCCTGGCATGGGGTACCTTATCAAATGCCTCCTGAAATCCATATACACGACATCTACTGCTCTTCCTTCATCAATGTATTTCGTCACATCCTCAAAAAATTCCGCATATCCGCAACCCTCCAATCCTCCGGAACCTCTCCTGTTCTCACTGATGATGCAAAGATCATTGCCAGAGGCTCAGCAATCTCCTCCCTCGCCTTCCACAGTAGCCTGGGGTACATCTCATCTGGTCCTGGCAACTTATCACACTTGATGCTTTCCAAAAGCTCCAGCACATACTCTTTCTTAATATCTACATGCTCAAGCTTTTCAGTCCGCTGCAAGTCATCGCTACAATCACCAAGATCCTTTTCCATAGTAAATACTGAAGTAAAGTATTCATTAAGTACCTCTGCTATTTCCTCCGGTTCCATACGCACTCTCCCACTGTCACACTTGATAGGTCCAATTCTTTCACGTCTTATCCTCTTGCTCTTCACATACTTGTAGAATGCCTTGGGGTTTTCCTTAATCCTGTCTGCCAAGGCCTTCTCATGGCTCCTTCTGGCTCTCCTAATTTCCTTCTTGAGCTCCTTCCTTATTAGCCTTATAATCTTCTAGATCTCTAACATTTCCTAGCTCGCTGAACCTTTTGTAAGTTTTTCTTTTCTTCTTGACTAGATTTATTACAGACTTTGTACACCACGGTTCCCGTACCCTACCATAACTTCCCTATCTCATTGGAACGTACCTATGCAGAACTCCACAGAAACATCCCCTGAACATTTGCCACATTTCTTCCGTACTTTTCCCTGAGAACATCTATTTCCAATTTAAGCGTCCAATTTCCTGCCTGATAGCCTCATAATTCCCCTTACTCCAATTAAACACTTTTCTAACTTGTCTGTTCCTATCTCTCTCCAATGCTATTGTAAAGGAGATAGAATTATGATCACTATCTCCAAAATGCTATCCCAGTGAAAGATCTGACACCTGACCAGGTTCATTTCCCAATACCAAATCAACTACAGCCTCTCCTCTTGCAGGCTTATCTACATATTGTGTCAAGAAACCTTCCTGAACACACCTAACAAACTCCACCCCATCTAAACCCCCTCATTTCTATGAGATCCCCCCCTCATTCTCCTGAACTCCAGGGAATACAGCCCAAGAGCTGCCAGACGTTCCTCATATGGTAACCCTCTTATTCCCGGAATCAGTCCCGTGAAGCTTCTCTGAACCCTCTCCAATGTCAGTATATCCTTTATAAAATAAGGAGTCCAACATAACATAATAATTGTACGAAGTTATTGGGATTATATTGTTGTAATTATATATATATAAATATAAACCCAGTTGGCACATGGGTATCAAACCTCCCAATCATACAAGATACAAATATTATATAAAAACAAAATAACATGATAAAGGGAAAAATAAAACAATATATATATATATACCCCTCAAAAAAACCTAATCTAACAAGACTAACCAATTAATCTACAGAAAAAAAGACATGGGCTGTTGTGAAACATCAAAAAAAGAACCATTAGTGTCGTCGACTTCCGCTCCTCTCAACATATATTAAAAAGAAATAAAATAGGTCAAATTACATCATATGAAAGTATTGAATAAAAGGCCTCCAAGTCTTTTCAAATTTAATAGAGGGATCATAAATAACACTTAGAACCATAGAAACTACAGCACAGAAACAGGCCCTTTGGCCCTTCTTGGCTGTTCCGAACCATTTTCTGCCTAGTCCCACTGACCTGCACACGGACCATATCCCTCCATACACCTCCCATCCATGTATCTACCCAATTTATTCTTAAATGTTAAAAAAGAACCCACATTTACCACCTCGTCTGGCAGCTCATTCCATACTCCCACCACTCTCTGTGTGAAGAAGCTCCCCCTAATGTTCCCTTTAAACTCCCCCCCCCCACCCTTAACCCATGTCCTCTGGTTTTTTTCTCCCCTTGCCTCAGTGGAAAAAGCCTGCTTGCATTCACTCTATCTATACCCATCATAATTTTATATACCTCTATCAAATCTCCCCTCATTCTTCTACGCTCCAGGGAATAAAGTCCTAACCTATTCAACCTTTCTCTGTAACTGAGTTTCTCAAGTCCCGGCAACATCCTTGTAAACCTTCTCTGCACTCTTTCAACCTTATTTATATCCTTCCTGTAATTTGGTGACCAAAACTGAACACATTACTCCAGATTCGGCCTCACCAATGCCTTATACAACCTCATCATAACATTCCAGCTCTTATACTCAATACTTTGATTAATAAAGGCCAATGTACCAAAAGCTCTCTTTACTACCCCATTCGTAACAAGGTGGATGAATTGAAAGTGCAGATTGTTATTAATGATTATGATATAGTTGGGATCACAGAGACATGGCTCCAGGGTGACCAAGGATGGGAGCTCAACGTTCAGGGATATTCAATATTCAGGAAGGATAGACATGAAAGAAAAGGAGGTGGGGTGGCATTGCTGGTTAAAGAGATTAACGCAATAGAAAGGAAGGACATAAGCCAGGAAGATGTGGAATCGATATGGGTAGAGCTGCATAACACTAAGGGGCAGAAAACGCTGGTGGGAGTTGTGTACAGGCCACCTAACAGTAGTAGTGAGGTCGGAGATGGTATTAAACAGGAAATTAGAAATGAGTGCAATAAAGGAACAGCAGTTATAATGGGTGACTTCAATCTACGTGTAGATTGGGTGAACCAAATTGGTAAAGGTGCTGAGGAAGATGATTTCTTGGAATGTATGCGGGATGGTTTTTTGAACCAACATGTCGAGGAACCAACTAGAGAGCAGGCTATTCTGGACTGGGTTTTGAGCAATGAGGAAGGGTTAATTAGCAATCTTGTCGTGAGAGGCCCCTTGGGGTAAGAGTGACCATAATATGGTGGAATTCTTCATTAAGATGGAGAGTGACATAGTTAATTCAGAAACAAAGGTTCTGAACTTAAAGGGGGGTAACTTTGAAGGTATGAGACGTGAATTAGCTAAGATAGACTGGCAAATGACACTTAAAGGATTGACGGTGGATATGCAATGGCAAGCATTTAAAGATTGCATGGATGAACTACAACAATTGTTCATCCCAATTTGGCAAAAGAATAAATCAAGGAAGGTAGTGCACCCGTGGCTGACAAGAGAAATTAGGGATAGTATCAATTCCAAAGAAGAAGCATACAAATTAGCCAGAAAAAGTGGCTCACCTGAAGACTGGGAGAAATTCAGAGTTCAGCAGAGGAGGACAAAGGGCTTAATTAGGAAGGGGAAAAAAGATTATGAGAGAAAACTGGCGGGGAACATAAAAACTGACTGTAAAAGCTTTTATAGATATGTAAAAAGGAAAAGACTGGTAAAGACAAATGTAGGTCCCCTACAGACAGAAACAGGTGAATTGATTATGGGGAGTAAGGACATGGCAGACCAATTGAATAATTACTTTGGTTCTGTCTTCACTAAGGAGGACATAAATAATCTTCCAGAAATAGTAGGGGACAGAGGGTCCAGTGAGATGGAGGAACTGAGCGAAATACATGTTAGTAGGGAAGTGGTGTTAGGTAAATTGAAGGGATTGAAGGCAGATAAATCCCCAGGGCCAGATGGTCTGCATCCCAGAGTGCTTAAGGAAGTAGCCCAAGAAATAGTGGATGCATTAGTGATAATTTTTCAAAACTCGTTAGATTCTGGACTAGTTCCTGAGGATTGGAGGGTGGCTAATGTAACCCCACTTTTTAAAAAAGGAGAGAGAGAGAAACCGGGGAATTATAAACCGGTTAGCCTAATGTCGGTGGTGGGGAAACTGCTGGAGTCAGTTATCAAAGATGTGATAACAGCACATTTGGAAAGCGGTGAAATCATCGGACAAAGTCAGCATGGATTTGTGAAAGGAAAATCATGTCTGACGAATCTCAGATTTTTTTGAGGATGTAACTAGTAGAGTGGATAGGGGAGAGCCAGTGGATGTGGTATATTTGGATTTTCAAAAGGCTTTTGACAAGGTCCCACACAGGAGATTAGTGTGCAAACTTAAAGCACACGGTATTGGGGGTAAGGTATTGATGTGGATAGAGAATTGGTTAGTAGACAGGAAGCAAAGAGTGGGAATAAACGGGACCTTTTCAGAATGGCAGGCGGTGATTAGTGGGGTACCGCAAGGCTCAGTGCTGGGACCCCAGTTCTTTACAATATATATTAATGACTTGGATGAGGGAATTAAATGCAGCATCTCCAAGTTTGCGGATGACACGAAGCTGGGTGGCAGTGTTAGCTGTGAGGAGAATGCTAAGAGGATGCAGAGTGACTTGGATAGGTTGGGTGAGTGGGCAAATTCATGGCAGATGCAATTTAATGTGGATAAATGTGAAGTTATCCAAAGTTATCCACTTTAGTGGCAAAAATAGGAAAAAGAAAAAAAGGAGCCCAAAACTGCACACAATACTCCGTGTGGTCTCACGAGTGCCTTATAGTGCCTCAACATCACATTCCGGCTCTTATATTCTATACCTCTACAAATGTATGCCGGCATTGCATTCACCTTCTTAACAACCGACTCAACCTGCAGGTTAACCTTTAGGGTGTCTTGCACAAGGACTCCCAAGTCTCTTTGCATCCCTGCACTTTGAATTCTCTCCCCATCTAAATAATAGTCTGCCCATTTATTTCTTCCACTAAAGTGCATAACCATACACTTTCTAACATTGTATTTCATTTGCCACTTCTTTGTCCATTCACCTAAACTATCTAAGTCTCTCTGCAGGCTCTGTTTCCTCAACACTACCCGCTCCTCCATCTATCTTTATATTGGCAAATTTAGCCACAAATCCCTTAATACTGTAGTCCAAATCATTGACATACATCGTAAAAAGTAACAGTCCCAATACCGACCCCTGTGGAACTCCACTGGTAACCAGCAGCCATCCAGAATAGGATCCTTTTATTCCCACTCTCTGTTTTCTGCCGATCAACCAATGCTCCACCCATGCTAGTAACTACCCTGTAATTCCATTGGCTCTAATCTTGCTAAGCAGCCTCACGTGCGGCATCTTGTCAAAGGCCTTCTGAAAATCCAAGTACACCATGTCTACTGCATCTCCTTTGTCTACCCTGCTTGTAATTTCCTCAAAGAATTGCAGTAGGCTTGTCAGGCAGGATCTTCCTTTCAGGAAACCATGCTGGCTTTGACCTATCTTGTCATGTGCCTCCAGGTACACCGTAATCTCATCCCCAACAATCGATTCAAACAACTTCCCAACCACTGGTGTCAGACTAACAGGTCTATGGTTTCCTTTCTACTGCCTCCTACCCTTCTTAAATAGCGGAGTAACATTTGCAATTTTCCAGTCATCCGGTACAACGCCAGTATCTATTGATTCTTGAAAGATCATCATTAACACCTCTGCAATCTCTCCAGCTACTTCCTTCAGAACCCGAGGGTGCATTCCATCAGGTCCAGGAGATTTATCCAACCTCAGACCATTAAGCTTCCTGATCACCTTCTCAGTCGTAATTTTCACTGCACAAACCTCACTTCTCTGACACTCATGAATGTCTGGTATACTGCAGACATCTTCCACTGTGAAGATTGATACAAAATACACATTCAGTTCCTCTGCCATCTCTGTATCTTTCATTACAAGATCTCCAGCATCATTTTGTATTGGTCCTATATCTACTCTCGGACTCCCTTTTACCCTTCATATACCTAAAAAAAAGCTTTTAGTATCTTCTTTGATATTAGTTGCCAACTTCCTCTTATAATTCATCTTTTCCTTCCAAAAGACCTTCTTAAGTTTCCTTCTGCAAGGTTTTCAAAGCTCCCCAATCCTCTATCTTCCCACTACTTCTGGCTTCCTTGTATGCCCTCTCTTTTGCTTTTACTTTGGCTCTGACTTCACCTGTCAGCCACGGTAGTGTCCTTCTTACCTCTGAAAATTTCTTCTTATTTGAAATATATCTGTCTTGTACTTCTCTCATTTTTCGCAGAAACTCCAACCATAAGACAAAGGAGCAGAAGTCGGCCATTCGGCCCATCGAGTCTGCTCCACCATTTTATCATGAGCTGATCCATTCTCCCATTTAGTCCCACTCCCCCGCCTTCTCACCATAACCTTTGATGCCCTGGCTACTCAGATACCTATCAATCTCTGCCTTGTCTCCACTGCTGCCTGTGGCAACAAATTCCATAGATTCACCACCCTCTGACTAAAAAAATTTCTTTGCATTTCTGTTCTGAATGGGCGCCCTTCAATCCTTAAGTCATGCCCTCTCGTACTAGACTCCCCCATTATGGGAAACAACTTTGACGCATCTACTCTGTCCATGCATTTCAACATTCGAAATGTTTCTATGAGGCCTCCCCTCATTCTTCTAAACTCCAAGGAATACAGTCCAAGAGCGGACAAACATTCCTCATATGTTAACCCTCTCATTCCCGGAATCATTCTAGTGAATCTTCTCTGTACCCTCTCCAATGTCAGCACATCCTTTCTTAAATAACGACACCAAAACTGCCCACAGTACTCCAAGTGAGGTCTCACCAGCGCCTTATAGAGCCTCAACATCACATCCCTGCTCCTATACTCTATTCCTCTAGAAAAGGATGCCAACATTGCATTCGCCTTCTTCATTACTGACTCAACCTGGAGGTTAACTTTAAGGGTGTCCTGTACGAGGACTCCCAAGTCCCGTTGCATCTCCGAACATTGAATTCTTTCCCTATTAAAATAATAGTTTGCCCGTTTATTTTTTCTGCCGAAGTGCATAACCATACACTTTCCAACATTGTACTTCATTTGCCACTTCTCTGCCCATTCTTCCAATCTATCCAAGTCTCTCTGCAGACTCTTCGTTTCCTCAGCACTACTGGCCCCTCCACCTATCTTTGTATCGCCAGCAAACTTAGCCACAAAGCCATCTATTCCATAATCCAAATCGTTGATGTACAATGTAAAAAGAAGCGGCCCCAACACGGACCCCTGTGGACCACTGGTAACCGGCAGCCAACCAGAATAGGATCCCTTTATCCCCACTCTCCGTTTCCTGCCAATCAGCCAATGCTCTATCCACGTATGTAACTTTCCCGTAATTCCATGGGCTCTTATCTTGTTAAGTAGCCTCATGTGTGGCACCTTGTCAAAGTCAAAGTCATAGTCATACTTTATTGATCCCAGGGGGAAAAAAGGCCTTCTGAAAATCCAAATATACAACATCCACTGCATCTCCCTTGTCTAGCCTACTGGTAATTTTCTCAAAAAATTGTAATAGGTTTGTCAGGCAGGATTTTCCTTTAAGGAATCCATGCTGAGTTCTGCCTATCTTGTCATATGCCTCCAGGTACTCTGTAACCGCATCCTTGACAATCGACTCCAACAACTTCCCAACCACCGATGTTAAGCTAACAGGTCTATAATTTCCTTTTTGCTTCCTTGCCCCCTTCTTAAATAGCGGAGTGACATTTGCAATCTTCCAGTCCTCCGGAACCATGCCAGAATCTATCGACTTTTGAAAGATCATCGCTAATGCCTCTGCAATCTCCACAGCTACTTCCTTCAGAACACGCGGGTGCATTCCATCTGGTCCAGGAGATTTAGCTACCTTTAGCCTATTCAGCTTCCTGAGTACTCTCTCTGTCCTAATTGTGACTGCGCACGCTTCTCTTCCCTGCCACCCTTGAGTGTCAGGTATATTGCTAATGTCTTCCTCAGTGAAGACTGATGCAAAATACTCGTTCAGTTCCTCTGCCATCTCCTCATCTCCCATTACAATTTCTCCAGCATCATTTTCTATTGGTCCTATATCTACTCTCACCTGTCTTTTACTTTTTATATACTTGAAAAAGCTTTTAGTATCCTCTTTCATATTATTTGCTAGCTTCCTTTCATAGTTAATCTTTTCCCTCTTAATGACCTTCTTGGTTTCCTTTTGCAAGGTTTTAAAAACTTCCCAATCCTCTATCTTCCCACTAATTTTTCCATCCTTGTATGCCCTCTCCTTTGCTTTAACTTTGGCTTTGACTTATCTTGTCAACCACGGTTGCATCCTTTTTCCACTTGAAAATTTCTTCTTTTTTGGAATAAACCTGTCTTGCACCTTCCTCACTTCTCGCATAAACTCCAGCCACTGCTGCTCTGCTGTCTTTCCTGCCAGTGTCCCTTTCCAGTCAACTTTGGCCAGTTCCTCTCTCATGCCATTGTAATTTCCTTTACTCCACTGAAATACCAACACATCAGATTTCGGCTTCTCTTTTTCAAATTTCACAGTGAACTCAATCATGTTATGATCACTGCCTCCTAAGGGTTCCTTCACCTCAATCTCTCTAATCACCTCTGGTTCATTACACAATACCCAATCCAGTACAGCCAATCCCCTAGTGGGCTCAACAACAAGCTGTTCCAGAAAGCCATCTCGCAGACATTCTACAAATTCTCTCTCTTGAGATTCAGTGCCCACCTGATTTTCCCAATCTACTCGCATGTTAAAATCCCCCACAATTATCATAACACTGCCCTTCTGACAAGCCTTTTCTATTTCCAGTTGTAATTTGTAGTCCACATCCCTGCAGCTGTTTGGAGGCCTCTAAATAACTGCCATCAGGGTCCTTTTACCCCTGCTATTTCTTAGCTCAACCCATAAAGATTCTGCACCTTCCGATCCTATATCACCTCTTTCTAATGATTTAATATAATTTCTTACCAATAAAGCCAAGCCTCCCCCTCTGCCTACCTTCCTATCCTTCCGATACACCATGTATCCTTGGACGTTCAGGTCCCAGAGACATGCATCATTTAGCCACGTCTCAGTGATGGCCACAATATCATACCTGCCAATCTGTAGCTGTACGACAAGATCATCCACCTTATTCATTATGCTGCTTGCATTTAAGTAAAACACCTTAAGACCAGTATTTGATACTTTTCGCTTTGATTTCACTGCAACTTTATTGCACTGCAACTCATTCCAATGGCTGCAAATTTGCCCCATCACCTGCCTGTCTTTCCTGACATCTTTACTGCTCACTATCTTAGATTTATTTCTGTTTTCCCCTTCCTCCGCTCTATCATTCCGGTTCCCATCCCCCTGCCAAATTAGTTTAAACCCTCCCTAACAGCTCTATTAAACTTTCCCACCAGGATATTGGTCCCCTTCGGGTTCAGGTGTAACCCGTTCTTTTTGAACAGGTCATACTTCCCCCAGAAGAGATCCCAATTATCCAAGAATCTGAAGCCCTGCCCCCTATACCAGTCTCTCAGCCACACATTCATCTGCCTGATCCTACTATTCTTGCCCTCGCTAGCACGTGGCACAGGTAGCAATCCCGAGATCACTACCCTGGAGGTCCTGCTTCTCAGCTTCCTTCCTAACTCCTGGAAATCTCTCTTCAGGACCTCCCCCTTTGACCTATCTATGTCATTGGTACCAACATGTACCCAGACAACTGGCTGTTCACCCTCCTCCTTCGGAATATTCAGGACCCGATCCGAGACATCCCGTACCCTGGCACCTGGGAGGCAACACACCATGCGGGTATCTCTATCAGGCTCACAGAATCTCCTGTCCATTCCCCTGACTATGGAATCCCCAACGACTACCGCATTTCTCTTCACCCTCCTTCTCTCCTGCACAACAGTGCCAGGCTCAGTGCCAGAGACCCAGTCACCATGGTCATCCCCCTCAACAGCATCCAGAACAAGATATTTGTTGCTGAGGGGGACAGCCACAGGGTGCTCTCCACTATCCGGGCATTTCCCTTCCCTCTCTTGACAGTGACCCAGTTTTCTGACCCTTATAGCCTAGGGATGACTACCTCCCTGTAGCTCCTGTCTATCACCTCTTCACTTTCCCTAATAAGCACTAGGTCATCAAGCTGCAGCTCCAGATCCCTAACACGGTCTCTGAGGAGCTGCATCTCGGTGCACCTGGCGCAGATGTGACCATCAGGGAGGCTGGAGGTCTCCCAGGATTCCCACATCTGACACCCTGAACAAAGCACTAACCCTGCAGGCATGCTATCTAATTCTACAGGAATGAAACAGGAAAAATAAGTCTACTCACCCACTTACCTCGCCAAACAGACGAAACTTTTAAACCATTAGCTCGTACCGTTAGCTGTGTGAGACCTGCTGTTCCTGTCTGTCTGGGCCAATTAGCGAAAGCGGTGGGGGGGGGGAGGAGAAAAAAAAGAGTTGGTGCTTCGCTCTCACCTCTTCCCGTTTATCGCTGAAGCCCATTGAAGCCAAAGCCCTACATCTGCTCCCACTCACTCCGTTGCCCGCTCCGACAGCTGCCCACTGTATAGGGTGGTCTCCTTTTTAAACTCTCCGCGCTGTCCTGTTGATGTCACGCGCCTGCGCAGTTTCGTCCTCCTTGCACTCGAAGAGATTTTTTAAAAACTGCCTTCCTTCAGAATTCAGCTTCCATGACGCTCTGTAGGCCCGATCCAAAAGATCCAAACCATTGCTGGTCTGCTGTCCTTCCTGCAAATGTCCCCTTCCGTCAATTTCGGCCAGTTCCCCTCTCATGCCATTGTAATTTCCTTTATTCCACTGAAATACTGACATGTTAGATTTTATTTTTTCCCTCTCAAATTTCAAAGTGAACTCGATCATATTGTGATCACTGTTCCCTAAGGGTTCCTTCACTTTAAGCTCTCTTATCACCTCCGGATCATTGCACAACACCCAATCCAGCACAGTCGATTCCCTAGTGGGCTCAACAACAAGCTGTTCTAAAAAGCCATCCCTTAGACATTCTACAAATTCTCTCTCTTGAGGTCCAGTACTGGCCTGGTTTTCCCAATCCACTTTCATGTTAAAATCTCCAACGATTATCATGACATTGCCCTTCTGACAAGCCTTTTCTGTCTCCTGCTGTAATCCACATCCCAGCTGCTGTTTGGAGGCCTGTATACAACTGCCATTAGGGTCCTTTTACCCCTGCCATTTCTTAGCTCAACCCATAGAGACTTTATACCTTCTAATCCTATGTCATCCCTTTCTAGTGATTTAATATTATTTCTTATACACAGAGCCACACCACCCCCTCTGCCTACTAACCTATCTTTCCGATCCACTGTATATCCTTGGACGTTCAACTCCCAATGGCAGCCATCGTACAGCCAAGTTTTAGAGATGGCCAAAACATCATACTTGTCAATCTGTAGCTGAATTTCAAGATCGTCCATTTATTTCTTATGCTACGTGCATTCAAATACAACACTCTCAGTCCAGTGTTTCTTACTTTCTGTTTTAACTGCACCACATCTCTATTGCCCTGTAACTCATGCCACTGGCTTTGATGAAGCCTCATCTCCTGCCTGTTCTTTCTATAATCTCTGTTGCACGCTATCTTTGATTTATTTCTGTTTTCACCTTCCTCAACCCGATCACTCCAGTTCCCATCCCCCTGCCAAAATTAATTTAAACCCTCCCTACAAACTCTATTAAATGTGCCTGCCAAGATATTGGACCCCTTTGGGTTCAGATGTAACCCATCCTTTTTGTATAGGTCATATCTCCCCAGAAGAGGCCCCAGTGATCCAGGAATCTGAAGCCCTGCCCCCTACACCAGTCTCTCAGCCACACATTAATACGTCTGATCAGGATGGGTCATGAGCTGCTTCTCAGTGCACCTGGTGCAGATGTGGCCTTCTGGGAGACTGGAACATTCCCAGGACTCCCACATCTGACACACAGAGCAAAATACTAACCTTACCGACATGCCTCAAAAAAATACAAAGGCAAAAACACTGTATTTCTCTTCTCTCCCCTCTCTTGAATGGCTCCCTGAACTACAGTGCCACAGTTAGGTTGCTCATCCTTCCTACAACCGCCACTCTCATTCACACAGGGAGCAAGAATTTCAGTCCTGTTGGACAAACTCAAGGGCTGAGGCTCCTCCAGCTCTGTCTCTTGGATCCCACTATCCACCTCACTCATAGTCACACCCTCTTGTCCCTGACCACAGACTAAATTTGAGGCAGCTAATCTAATGGGTGTGACAACCTCCTGAAACAAAGAATCAAGGTCACTCCCCCACCCTGATGTGCTGCAGTGTTTGAAGCGCAGAATCCAGGTCATCAACTTTGAGCCTCGAGCAGCCAACACTTGCTGCTGATGTGGTCACCAGGAACCACAATGGGGTCCACCAGCTCCCACATCATGCAGCTACAGCACGTCACCTGATCCTGCGTCATCACTACTTTATTTAATTAGCTGTGATTTAGTGACTTTTTATTCAACCACTACAAAAGCCTTACCTGCTACTTACCTGTTTCTCCTTGCTGAAGCCTCGCATTCCCACTCCTGCACTGGTCCACTCACACAATGGCTGCTCTGCTTTGACCTGCTTTACTTTTATTTGCTCCTGCTAATGAACTGTGAATCGATTGGTCCACTGCTAATGTGCCGAGCCCCGTGAAATGCTCCTTTTTTAAACTCTTCTCTGCAACCTGTGCGAAGCTCGCTCTCTCTGCGAATCGATCGGTCTGCTGCTAATGCCGACTGAATGGGCCAAAGGGTCAGTTTCTGTGCTGCAGTGTTCTCTGATACTGTTTGCAAATCAACGAAGTATTCAAGTGTGGACCCCTTTTCAATAGAGGCCCTTCACAAAAACAGGCTCAGCCCATCAGGCCCATGCTGTCCATCAAGTACCTATCCACATTAATTCCATTTGACAGTTCCATGACAATTATTACACCCATTTACAGTAATCCCATTTGTCCTTATTAGGACCCTATCCTTCTATGTCTTGTCAGTGAATGCACCTGATTCCACCCTTCTCTGGCAGCACATTCCAGATATCACCCACTCCATGTGAAAAACATTCCGTATGACCCCTTCTAAACTGCGTTTGTACTTCCCTCTCATCTTAAACATAGAAACGTAGAAAACCTACAGCACAATACAGGCCCTTCGGCCCACAAAGCTGTGCCAAACATGTACTTACCTTAGAAATTACCCAGGGTTACCCATAGCCCTCTATTTTTCTGAGCTCCATGTACCTGTCCAGGAGTCTTTTAAAAGACCCTATCGTATCAGCCTCAACCACTGTCACCAGCAGCCCATCCCACGCACTCACCACTCTGAGTAAAAAAACTTACCCCTGACATCTCCTCTGTACCTACTTCCAAGCACCTTAAAACTGTGCTCTCTCGTGCTAGCCATTTCAGCCCTGGGGAAAAGCCTCTGACTATCTACACGATCAATGCCTCTCATTATCTTGTACACCTCTATCAGGTCACCTCTCATCCTCCGTCGCTCCAAGGAGAAAAGGCCAAGTACACTCAACCTATTCTCATAAGGCATGCACCCCAATCCAGGCAACATCCTTGTAAATCTCCTCTGTACCCTAACTGTGGCACTGTAGTTCAGGGAGCCATTCAAGAGAGGGGTGAGAAGAGAAACTTGGCACGAAAAACTTCAAACAGTCTGATCTCATAATTTTAAATAATTTTTTCCAGGTCCTTTACTCCAAGGATTGATCTCCCCAATCCCTACCTGTCACTGAAATCAATCAATCCAGGCAACGTAGTGGTGAATCCTCTCTGCAATCTCTTCAGTGTAGCCACATTCTTCCTGTAGTGTGGTGACTAGAAATCCACACAATACTTTAAGACTGCCTCATTAACATTTTATATTGTAACATTACCATCAGACGTAGGAGCAAAATTAGGCCAGTCAGCCCACTGCATCTGCTCATGGCTGATTTATTATCCCTCTCAAGTCCATCCTCCTGCCTTTTTCCCATATCCTTTGACACCCTTGATAATCAAGAAACTATCAACCTTCGTTTTAAACATACGCAATGATCTGGCCTCCACAGCTGTATGTGGCAATGAATTTCACAAATTCACCACCCTCTGGCTAAGGAAAATTTTCATCTCTGTTTTAAAGGGACATCCTCTCCACTTCTACTCTATCTAGGCCTTTCAATATTCGATAGGTTTCAATGAGATCCCTGCATCAATCACCAGATTGATTCCTGGGATGGCAGGACTTTCATATGATGAAAGACTGGATCGACTAGGCTTATACTCTCTGGAATTTAGAAGATTGAGGGGGGATCTTATTGAAACATATAAAATCTGAAAGGGATTGGACAGGCTAGATGCAGGAAGATTGTTCCCGATGTTGGGGAAGTCCAGGACGGGGGGCCACAGTTTGAGGATAAAGGGGAAGCCTCTTAGGACCGAGATTAGGAAAAACTTCTTCACACAGGGAGTGGTGAATCTGTGGAATTCTCTGCCACAGGAAACAGTTGAGGCCAGTTCATTGGCTATATTTAAGAGGGAGTTAGATATGGCCCTTGTGGCTAAAGGGATCAGGGGGTATGGAGGGAAGGCTGGTACAGGGTTCTGAGTTGGATGATCAGCCATGATCATACTGAATGGCGGTGCAGGCTCGAAGGGCCAAATGGCCTACTCCTGCACCTATTTTCTATGTTTCTATTTTAAACTCTAGAGCAGGGGTCCCTGAACTTTTTTATGCCATAGACCCCTACCATTAACCAAGGGGTCCTTGGACCCCAGGTTGGAAAATCATCGCTTTAGAGACTAGAGGCACAGAGCCATCAAACACCCCTCATATGTTAACTCTTTCATTCCTGGGATAACTCTGGTGAACCTCCCCTGGACTGTCTTCAGTGCCAGCAGATCCTTTCTCATATAAGGAGTCCAAAACTGCTCACAATACTCCAATTGCAATCTGACCAACAGTTCACAAAACCTCAGCATTACATCGTTGCTTTTATATTCTAGATCTCTTGAAATGAATGCATTGAAATGCATTTGTTCTCCTTACCGTCAACTTAACCTGAAAATTAACCTTCAGGGAATCCTGTACGAGGACCCCCCCCCCCCCCAAGTCCCTTTGCACCTCTGATTTCTGAATTTTCTCACTATTTAGAAAATAGCCTGGGTTTTTATTCCTTCTGCCAAAGTGCATTCCCTCGCCCTTGGGCTTAAATCCAACAATTCCACCTGCCACTGCAATACTTCGTTGTAGTCTAGGCACCCATCTTCGCTCAATGTGACATCATCAACGTTTATACTGTATCAGGTGCCAGTCTGCAGTACTCAGTAGGCACAGACATGCAATCAGAACAGCTCTTCCTGCAACAGATAAGGTGTTCCATAATCAAAAACTAGCAGACAGAGGTGAGGTGAGAAAGATTTAAAAGGAACTTGAGGGGCAACTTTTTAACCTAGAGGGTGTTAAGTGTATCGGAATGAGCTGCCAGAGGAAGAGTGTGGCATGGTACCATAGCAATTAGCACAACACTTCACAGCACCAGCAGGGGGGATGGTAACCAGTATGATAGAGCTGAGGATGAGCCAGCTGGTTTATAAGTTTATAAACCATGCTAGCATGGTTCGGGAGGGTTTAAACTAATTTGCGAGGGGGATGGGATCCACAGCGATAGAGCAGTGAAAGAAGTGCAAGGAGTAAAGCCAGATCTAACATATAGAGAGGCTTAGAGAAAAAAGAAGCAGAATAAACAGTGTAGAGACAGTCAGGTAGAAGGGCTGAAATGTGCGTACCTCAATGCAAGAAGCATCAGGAACAAAGGTGATGAACTGAGAGCTTGGATACACACATGGAATTATGATGTAGTGGCCATTACAGAAACTTGGCTGGCACCAGGGCAGGAATGGATTCTCAATATTCCTGGATTTCAGTGCTTTAAAAGGGATAGAGAGGGCAGAAAAAGGGGAGGAGGGGTGGCATTACTGGTCAGGGATACTATTACAGCTACAGAAAGGGTGGGTAATGTAGCAGGATCCTCTTTTGAGTCAGTATGGGTGGAAGTCAGGAACAGGAAGGGAGCAGTTACTCTATTGGGGGTATTCTATACGCCCCCTGGTAGCAGCAGAGATACAGAGGAGCAGATTGGGAGGCAGATTTTGGAAAGGTGCAAAAATAACAGGGTTGTTTTCATGGGTGACTTTAACTTCCCTAATATTGATTGGCACCTGATTAGTTCCAAGGGTTTAGATGGGGCAGAGTTTGTTAAATGTGTCCAGGACGGATTCCTGTTACAGTATGTGGACAGGCCGACTAGGGGGAATGCCATACTAGATCTAGTACTAGGTAATGAACCAGGTCAGGTCACAGATCTCTCAGTGGGTGAGCACCTGGGGGACAGTGATCAACGCTCCGTGGCCTTTAGCATTATCATGGAAAAGTATAGAATCAGAGAGGACAGGAAAATTTTTAATTGGGGAAGGGCAAATTATGAGGCTATAAGGCTAGAACTTGCGGGTGTGAATTCGGATGATGTTTTTGCAAGGAAATGTACTATAGACATGTGGTCGATGTTTAGGGATCTCTTGCAAGATGTTAGGGATAAACTCGTCCTGGTGAGGAAGGTAAAGAATGGTAGGGTGAAGGAACCACGGGTGACAAGTGAGGTGGAAAATCTAGTCAGGTGAAAGAAGGCAGCATACAGGAGGTTTAGGAAGCAAGGATCAGATGGGTCTATTGAGGAATATAGGGAAGCAAGAAAGGAGCTTAAGAAGGGGCTGAGAAGAGCAAGAAGGGGACATGAGAAGGCCTTGGCGAGTAGGGTAAAGGAAAATCCCAAGGCATTCTTCAATTATGTGAAGAAAAAAAGGATGACAGCAGTGAAGGTAGGACAGATTAGAGATAAAGGTGGGAAGATGTGCCTGGAGGCTGTGGAAGTGAGCGAGGTCCTCAATGAATACTTCTCTTCGGTATTCACCAATGAGAGGGAACTTAATGATGGTGAGGACAATATGAGTGAGGTTGATGTTCTGGAGCATGTTGATACTAAGGGAGAGGAGGTGTTGGAGTTGTTAAAATACATTAGGACGGATAAGTCCCCGGGGCCTGACGGATTATCCCCCAGGCTGCTCCATGAGGCGAGGGAAGAGATTGCTGAGCCTCTGGCTAGGATCTTTATTTCCTCGTTGTCCACGGGAATGGTCCCGGAGGATTGGAGGGAGGCGAATGTTGTCCCCTTGTTCAAAAAAGGTAGTAGGGATAGTCCGGGTAATTATAGACCAGTGAGCCTTACGTCTGTGGTGGGAAAGCTGTTGAAACAGATTCTTAGAGATAGGATCTATAGGCATTTAGAGAATCATGGTCTGATCAGGGACAGTCAGCATGGCTTTGTGAAGGGCAGATCGTGTCTAACAAGCCTGATAGAGTTCTTTGAGGAGGTGACCAGGCATATAGATGAGGGTAGTACAGTGGATGGGGAGTGACCTATATGGATTTTAGTAAGGCATTTGACAAGGTTCCACGCGGTAGGCTTATTCAGAAAGTCAGAAGGCATGGGATCCAGGGAAGTTTGACTAGGTGGATTCAGAATTGGCTTGCATGCAGAAGGCAGAGGGTGGTGGTGGAGGGAGTACATTCAGATTGAAGGATTGTGACTAGTGGTGTCCCACAAGGATCTGTTCTGGGACCTCTACTTTTCGTGATTTTTATTAACAACCTGGATATGGGGATAGAAGGGTGGGTTGGCAAGTTTGCAGATGACACAAAGGTTGGTGGTGTTGTAGATAGTGTAGAGGATTGTCGAAGATTGCAGAGAGCCATTGATAGGATGCAGAAGTAGGCTGAAAAGTGGCAGATAGAGTTCAACCCGGAGAAGTGTGAGGTGGTACACTTTGGAAGGACAAACTCCAAGGCAGAGTACAAAGTAAATGGCAGGATAGTTGGTAGTGTGGAGGAGCAGAGGGATCTGGGGGTACATGTCCACAGAACCCTGAAAGTTGCCTCACAGGTGGATAGGGTAGTTAAGAAAGCTTATGGGGTGTTAGCTTTCAGAAGTCGAGGGATAGAGTTTAAGAGTCGCGATGTAATGATGCAGCTCTATAAAACTCTGGTTAGGCCACACTTGGAGTACTGTGGCCAGATCTGGTCGCCTCACTATAGGGAGGATGTGGAAGCATTGGAAAGGGTACAGAGGAGATTTACCAGGATGCTGCCTGGTTTAGAGAGTATGCATTATGATCAGAGATTAAGGGAACTAGCGCTTTACTCTTTGGAGAGAAGGAGGATGACAGGAGACATGATAGAGGTGTACAAGATAATAAGATAGAGTGGATAGCCAGCGCCTCTTCCCCAGGGCACCACTGTTCAATAGAAGAGGACATGGCTTTAAGGTAAGGGGTGGGAAGTTCAAGGGGGATATTAGAGGAAGGTTTTTTACTCAGGGAGTGGTTGGTGCGTGGAATGCACTGCCTGAGTCAGTGGTGGAGGCAGATACACTAGTGAAGTTTAAGAGACTACTAGACAGGTATATGGAGGAATTCAAGATGGGGGGTTATATGGGAGGCAGGGTCTGAGGGTCAGCACAACATTGTGAGCCAAAGGGCCTGTACTGTGCTGTACTATTCTCTCTATGTTCTATAAGATGAATGTAACATGAACGTAACGAAGGACAAGCCAATGATTGGGTATAAATGCAGACAGAGCAAAGAGTTAAATTGTACCACAGAGGCAAAATTCAAAAGGGTGAAGAATGCAGAACTAAAGGTGCTGTATTTAAATACACGTAGCATTCGGAATAAGGAGGACGAACTTGTGGCGCAGTTAGAGACTGGTCGGTATGACGTTGTGGGTACCACTGAGTCGTGGCTGAAACAAGGCCATAGTTGGAGCTTAACATCAAAGGACATACCTTGTATTGAAAGGACAGGTAGAAAGGCAGAGGTAGTGGTGTAATTCTGTTGGTAAGGGAAGGAAATACATCTTCAGAAAGAGGTGACATAGGGTCGGAGAATGTTGAATTTTTGTGAATGGAGTAAAGAAACAGCAAAGGGAAAACGAAACACTGTGGGAATTATAACGAGGCCTCCAAATAGTACCCAATTTGTGGGGTTGAGACCACAAAGGAAGCTGGAAAAGGGTAATGACACAATCCTGATGGGGGCTTCAATATGGAAGGAGATTGGAAAATCAGGTGGATGTTGGATCGCAAGAGAGGAAATTTGTTGAATGCCTATGAGATGGCTTTTTAGGGCAGCTTGTGCTTGAGCCTACTCAGGGAAAGGCTATCTTACATTGAGTGTTGTGTAATAACCCATATCTCATTAGGGAGCTTAACGTAAAGGAACCCTTTGGAGGCAGATGATTGAATTCATAGTGCAATTTGAGAGGGAGAAGCATTACTCACATGTATTTGTATTGCAGTGGAATAAAGAGAATTACAGAGGCATGAGAGAGGAGCTTGCTCATGTGGATTGGAGGAGGATACTGGCAGTATGATGGCGCAGCAGAGATGGCTGAAGTTTCTGGGAAGCACAAGATAGATATGTCCCACAGAAGAAGTTGTTCTCAGATAGCAGGGGTAGGCAACCATGGCTGACAAGGGAAATTAAGGACTGTATAAAAGCCAAAGAAAGGGCATATAAGGTCGCAAAAGTGAATGGGAAGTTGAATGTTTGGGAAATTTAAAAATGCAACAAAATACAACTAAATAAGCTATACGAAGGGAAAAGATGAAATATGAGGGCAAACTAGCTACTAATATAAAGCAGGATACCAAAGTTTTTTTAGTTATATAAACAGTAAAAGGGAGATGAGTGTTGATATTGGACCACTGGACCTCACTACTAGTGAGGTAGTAATGGGGGACAAAGAAATGTCAGATGAACTTCGTGGGTACTTTTCATCCATCTTCACTGTGGAAGACACTAGCAGTGTCCCTGAGTTCTGAAAGTGTAGGGAGCAGGAGTGAGTGCCATTGCTATTACAAAGGAAAAAGTGCAAGGCAAACTCAAAGGTCTGAAGGTGGCTAAGTCATGTGGACCAGATGGACTACATCCCAGAGTCCTGAGAGAGGTTGCTTATGAGATAATGGATGCATTGGTCATGATCTTTCAAGAATCACTTGATTCTGGAATGGTCCTGTAGGACTGGAAGATTGCAAACATCACTACACTCTTTAAGAAGGGAGGAAGGTAAAAGAAAGGAAGTTATAGGCCAGTTAGCATAACCACAGTGGTTGGGGAAGTGTTGAGTCTATTACTAAGGATGAGGTTTCGAGGTACTTGGAGATTACTCACATAATAAGTCAAAGTCAGCATTGGTTTTGTAGAGGGAAATCTTGCCTGACAAATTTGTTAGAGTATTTAGTGAAACTAACAAGCAGGGTGGATAAAGGTGAGGCAGTGGACAGTTACATGGTTAGGAAAGGTTTGGAGGGATATGGACCAAATGTGGGCATGGGACTAGCTTGGATCTTGGATGGAACGGATGAGTTGAGCAGGAGGACCTGCCTCTATGGGCCAAACGACCTAATTCAGTTCCAATGCATCGTGAAAATCTACGTACACAACAGCAACTGATTCTCGTTTGTCTATCCTGCTTATTATTTTTTCAAAGAATTCAAAGAGATTTGTCAGGCAAGATTTTCCCTTAGGAAAACCATACTGACTTGGTCTTAGCCCGAATCATCAACTGCACTTTTTTCCATTGATGTTGCCCGGTCTGCTGAGTTCCTCGAGTATTTTGCATGTGTTGCATGCTGACTTTGGCCTATTTTGTCATGTGTCTCTAGGAATACTGAACCACATCCTTAGCAATCGACTCCAACATCTTCCCAACCACTGAAGTCAGACTAACTGACTTTTAATTTCCTTTCTTCTGCCTCTCTCCCTTCTTGAAGAGTGGAATGACATTTGAAATTTTCCAGTTCTCTGGAACCATGCCAGAATCAACTGATTCCTGAAAGATCATTACTAATGCCTCCACGATCTCTTCAGCCACCTCTTTCAGAACCCTGTGGTGTATACGATCTGGTCTAGGTGCTTATCTTCCTTCAGAACTTTCAGCTTCCCAAGAACCTTCTCCCTAGTAATGGCAACTTCACACGCTTCTGCACCATGACACTCATAAACTTCCACCATACTGCTAGTATCTTCACAGTGAAGACTGATGCAAAATACTTATTCAGCTTGTCCACCATTTCCTTGACCCACATTACTACCTCTCCAGCATAATTTTCAAGCAGTTTGATATCTACACTCATTTTACACTTTATATATCTGAAGAAACTTTTGGTATCCTCTTTAATACTATCGGCTAGCTTAACTTCATATTTCATCTTTTCTTTCTTTATGCCTTTTTAGTTGCTTTGTGCTGGTTTTTAAAAGCTTCCCAATCCTCTAACTTTCCACTAACTTTTGCTCTATTATACGCACTCTCTTTGGTTCTTGTATCCTTTGACATTAAGCTCCGAGATGTAATCTTCTTTCAGCCATGATTCAGTGTTGCCCACACCATCATACATGCCAATCTGTAACTGTGCTACAAGTTCATCTACCTTATTCCGTATACTGTGTGTATTCAAATATAAAACCTTTAGTCCTGTATTCATCATCCTTTTCGATTATGTCCACCTTTTACATTGCAACTCATCCCATTGATGGCAATTTTGCCCTACCATCAGACTCACCCTGCTAGCAGTCTCACTACACACTGTCTTTGTTTGCAAACCAACTACCCCAACCTCAGCACTACCACTCTGGTTCCCAGCCCCCTGCCAACATCACTTGGATTCACTTCACAAATTCCGCTCATCTAAGCCCCTTGCACGAAGGCTTTCCTTTCACATCAGGAAAAACTAAAATATCCCAAAACTATAAAACTATTACTGTTATACCCCTTGGTGATTTGTCCATGTATCTTCTCCTCCGAATCCTGCTGATATTTGGAAGGTCTACGGTATAATTGCAGCAGAGATATTGCCTTGCTCTCATTTCTAAGTGCTAGCTTTATACCCTCTTCAGATGATCTTCCAAGATGTTCTACCTGAGTACTGCCATGTTCTTCCTAATTAATACAACTATTCTCCTTTCTGTCAGGCCTGAAATATTGAGCTGTGAATTCTATTCTTCTCCAACCACATTTTTGTGACTGCAGTAATGAGATAATTCCCTGTGCTGATTCAAGCTCCTGTTTCACTCCATTACCCGTGAAGATTCTGACCAGTCCTCCCTGCTGCTTTTTGTGCTTCTGAAGACCTGTGCATATCATGGTCACTGGGGATTTACAGTGTGACCCTTCTGCACTTTCTCCATCATTGCATTTGCCTTCCTAATCACCCACTCAACCTGCCAGTTAACGTTTACGGAATCCTGCATGAGGACTCCCACGTCTCTTTGCACCTCAGATTTTTGAATTTTTTTCCACATTTAAACAACAGTCTACTCCTAACTCAGTGGGTGAGTGTGGTGACATGAAATACTCACTCTCTTTCTCAATCTATGACGTTAGCTTACTATCACAGGGTTGCCCATTCTCCTAATCTGTCTGAGTCCCTCTGCAGCCTCTCTGCTTCCTCGAAATGACCTGACCCCCTACCGATCTCCATATTGTCTGTAAGCTTGGCCACAAAGCCATCAATTCCGTCATCCAAATCATTGATATATAATATAAAAAGAAGCAGCCCCAATACTGAACCCTGCGGAACAGCACTAGTCACCGGCAGCCAATCAGAAAAGGCTCCCTTTATTCCCATTGTTTGCCTCCGGGCCAATCAGCCAATGCTCTATCCATACTAGTATCTTTGCTGTAATACCACGGGCTCTTATCTTGCTAAGTAGACTCATGTGTGGCACCTTGTCAAAAGCCTTATGAAAATCCAAGTAAACAACATCAACTTATTCTTTGTCTATCCTGCCTGTTATTTCTCAAAGAATTCCAACAGATTTGTCAGGCAAGGTTTTCCCTTAATGAAACCATGCTGACTTTGGCTTATTTTATCATATGCCTCCAAGTACCCTGAGACCTCATCCTTAACAATTGATTCCAATGTCTTCCCAACCACTGAGGTCAGACTAACTGGCCTATAATTTCCATTCTTCAGCCTTCTTTCCTTTTTGAGGAGTGGAGTAACATTTACAATTTCCCATTCCTCATTATTAAACATCATTATTAATGCCTCCACAATCTTTTCAGCCGCTCCTTTAGAACCCTGGGGTGTAGTTCATCTGGTACAGGTGACCCTCCTGCACTCTCTCCATCAACTAGCTCTTCTTTAGATCACAGTTTTTTTGTTGGAATTCTGCTTCCAGGTTCCTTTTACCTTGAGGAATAATGGAGCAACCAATTCAGAAATGCTTACAATGAACACATACACTTGTTAAAACTGTGAATGCACACATATGCACACCCACAACGTGAAGGCCTCTCTGAGAAAGGCTTTGCAATCACTTACTCTGTGAGGTCACGGTGGATGGGATAATGGATGCTAATCAAGACGATCTTTTGAATGAATGAATGATGAAGCACACCTGGTCCAGGGAAGCAGTGAACACACACATTTAGCCATTATTGATCAATGAACACAGCAGACCACTGATAGCATTGTAACAAGAATATAATTTAAATCTAGTATGATGCTTCTCTTCAGTTTATAAATGAGACAAATAATAATGAAGTAAAGATGCTCCTCCTAACTCAGTGGGTGAGTGTGGTGATATGAAATACTCACTCTCTATCTCAATTTACGAAGTTAGCTGACTCTCATGGGGTTGCAGTGAGAGTTCCTGCCCTGGTCTGATCCTGAGCTCGATTCAGTTCTGAGGAACCAAGCTGCCTCACAGCTTCATCTGTCTTGGCTCATAGGAAGAACAGCCAATGCCAGGAAGTTGCAGACTGAGAAGGGATGGGAAGGAGTGTATGAATAATTCCCTAAGGAGCAAGGAACTGATTAGCACCCATATTCACTGCAGAGCTACAGCACTTATTCTTAAAATACTTAAAATATATAAAGCTTACATTATTTGTATTAATGGCACAAAGAATCTCAATAAAGTTGGTCAAATAAAGAACTGAAACTGAGCAGAAAAGAGTGAACAGACCATAGCTGAGGGGCTGATCTCTCACACTGGTTGTGCTGGCAACGATGCACAGCATATATCCAACAGGCCATACACTTGAGAGAACCACTTGTTTGTAATCCTCCTGCACACAGGACTGGTGAGTGTGACACTATTCCCATGGTGGTGCCACAGTATGATATGATATCATAGTTCCATCAACAGCACCGAGCCTGCTCTTCTTTCCCCTTCACTAACTAGCTGTGGGGATGATAGAGGCTCCAGCAATAAACATAAAGAGGAGGAAATGACATGTAGTTATGGGTTTTCACTTCAGCAAGAGCTTCACATGAGTAAAGAAACAGCCCATGATAATTATGTAACGTGGGCGGGCATATCTTACAACTACTCAGCACCAGGTTCTGGCCAGTGATATACCTCCCCGACTCCGTGCTCACCACTATCTTCAAATACCACCTTCCTGTGTCTGGTGCTCACCTCAAATAGGGCTCCATTCTGTCCTGAGACCCATGCCCTCCAAAGTTAGTACAAAGTACGTGGGGCACTGTCTACAAAATGTTTTTTTTTTACAATAAAATTCATTAACTATAAACCAAAGCAGGATTTGATCCAATAATTTCTTCTTGTTTGTTGAGCAGTTATGTTGAATTTCTGCAAATCACCTATCAATTACAGCCAGTTATTTCTGAATGAATGAATGAAGGCAAAGTTGTAACCTTCAGCCCGAATCTGTACGTCAATCGATAAATGTTCCCATCTTCTCAAATTAAAGCAGTTAGTTCAATGTGAGAATAATCAAGCCCCATTCATTCAATACAAGGTGAGATAGAAAAGTGTGCTCGCCTACCAATGTATAAAATAGATCAGAAATAAAATGCACTGTGAGTGCAAAGAATAAAAATGTCCGGTCAGAGTGCTTCCCATGTCTTTCACGTTGTTTCCAACTTGTGCTTATTGCAGTGAGTCACTGTTTTCTAAGGCCAGGACAGTTATGTTTGTTGTAGAGAGATCGCTGTCATCTTCTTCAACACTGTTACCAGAATCCTCTCCGCTTTGCTGGGCCATCATCACCTGCTGTACAGCCAGAGTTGCTCCATCAGAAGATAAAGACTGCAGACTGTCCACGTTCACGTTCACTGGACTTGATATTGAGACCATTGCACCTGCAGGAGGATAAAGGAACACTCAGTTCCTCCATGATGAAGAGAAAGTACTGGCTTTGAGTGGGAATTGTGGGGTTTATCAGGATGAAACTCCAATAATCTCCGAGTTTAAAAATACCATACTGCGCACACTGGGCCACGAAGAGCAAAGATCCGAGGCCTGACCCTGTTCAACAGTTGGACTAGTTTACTAGGGCACACATTTGGTTTCAGTTCCCTCTGATCTCCAAGATGGAAAGAAAAGCAGTCCAGCATCCCCACCCCTACTCAAAGTGTAGCATTCCCCTTTTGACCTTTCTTGCCTGTCCTACTGAATCAGAGTCCAGTTTCCCCAACGAACTGGGGTCCTGCTCCTCTCACTGAGCCATATCCCATTCCTCAACAGCACTCAAGTTCATCTCCTTCCCCTGAACTGTGTCCACACACACACAGACCAGAGTACAGGTCCTTCTCCTGAACAAAAGGGATGGTTTGCACTTGAATCTGAGAGACACCAATATTCTTGGGGGCAGGTCACTAGAACTGTTGGGAGTGGTTTAAACTAATATGGCAGGGGGATGGGAATCACTATGATAGAGCCAAGGATGAGCCAGCAGGTTTACAAGATGATGGATGTAACAAGAATGTAAGGAAGGACAAGCCAATGATTGGGTACAAATGCAGACAGAGCAAAGAATTAAATTGTACCATGGTGTCAAAATTCAAAAAGGCAAAGAATTAAAGACCAAAAGGTGCTGTATTTAAATGCGTGTGAAATTTGGAATAAGGTGCATGAACTCATGATGGCACAATTAGAGATCAGTCGGTATGACACTGTGGGCATCACTGAAGTGGCTGAAAGAAGGCCATAGTTGGGGGATTAATGTTATTAATGTAGTTGAGGATATACCTTGTATTGAAAGGACAGGGAGAAAGGCATAGGCGGTGGTGTGGCTCTGTTGGTAAGGGATGGAATTACATTTTTACAAAGAGGTGACGTAGGGTCAGAAAATGTTGAATCTTTGTGGCTTGAGTTAAGAAACTGCAAGGGTAAAAAAAAACATTATGGGAATCATATATAGGCCTCCAAATAGTAGCCAAGATGTGGGGTTGAGATTGCAAAGGGAGCTGGAAAAGGCATGTAATAAGGGTAATGACACAATTGTAATGGGGAACTTCAATATGCAAGGGGATTGGGAAAATCAGGTTGGTGTCAGATCACAAGAGAGGAAATTTGTTGAATGCAGCTTGTGTGTGAGCCTACTCGGGGAAAGGCCATCTTAGATTGGGTGTTGTGTAATAACCCAGATCTAATGAGGGATCTTAATATAAATGAACCCTTAGGACACAATGATCATAATATGACTGAATTTATACTTCAATTTGAGAGGGAGAAGCATAACTCACATGTATCAGTATCACATTGGGATAAAGGGAATTACAGAGGCATAAGAGAAGAGCTTACTAATGTGGATTGAAGAAAGATGCTGACAGGGATGTTGGCAGAGCAGAGATGACTGAAGTTTCTGAGAATAGTTCACAGGCACAGCATAGATATGTCCCATAGAGGAAGAGGTTCACAAATAGCGGGGGTAGGCAACCATGGCTGACAAGGAAAGTTAAGGATTGCGTAAAAGCCAAGAAGAGGGCATATAAGGTAGCAAAAGTGAGAAGGAAGTTGGATGATTGTGAAGCTTTTAAAATCCAACAAAAGACAACTAAAAAATCTATAAGAAGGGAAAAGATGAAATATGAGGATAAATTAGCCAATAATATAAAGCAAGATACCAAAGGATTTTTCAGTTATATAAAGAGTAAAAGCAAGGTGAGAATTGACATTGGACCACTGGAAAATGATGCTGGTGAGGCAGTAATGGGGAACAAAGAAATGGCAAATGAGCCTAATGAGTACTTTGCATTTCCCTTCACAGTGGAAGGCACTAGCAGTGTGCCAGAGGTCCGTGAGTGTCAAGGAGCAGTAGTGAGTGCCATTGTCATTGCAAAGGATAAAGTGTAAGGCAAACCCAAAGGTCTTAGGATGGATATGTCACCTGGACTAGATGGACTGCATCTCAGAGTCCTGAATGAGATTGCAGAAGAGATAATGGATATATTGGTCATGATCTTTCAAGAATCACTTGATTCTGGCATGATCCCAGAGGAACCAATTTCCCTCTGGATCAATAAAGTATGACTATGACTATGACTATGACTGGAAGATTGCAAATGTCACTCCACTCTTTAAGAAGGGAGGAAGGCAAAAAAAAAAGGAAGGAAAGAAATTATAGGCCAGTTAGCCTCAACTCACGAGAATAAGACGTGAGAAAATAGGACCAATCAAGTGTGACAGTGGAAAAGTGTGTATGGATCCGGAGGAGATGGCAGAGGTACTTAATGAATACTTCGATTGTAGGGATGACTTGCAGCGGACTGAAAAGCTTGAGCATGCAGAAATTAAGGAAGAGGATGTGCTGGAGCTTTTGGAAAGCATCAAGTTGGATAAGTCACTGGGAGAGGACGGGATGTACCCCAGGGTACTGTGGGAAGCGAGGAAGGAGATTGCTGAGCCTCTGGCAATGATCTTTGAATTTCTGGAGGTTCTGGAGGATTGGAGGGTTGTGGATGTTGTTCCCTTATTCAGGAAAGGGAGTAGGGATAGCCCAAGAAATTACAGACCAGTGAGTCTTACTTCAGTGGTTGGTAAGTTGATGGAGAAGATCCTGAGAGGCAGAATTTATGAACATTTGGAGAGGCATAATATGATTAGGAATAGTCAGCATGGCTTTGTCAAAGGCAGGTTATGCCTTACGAGTCTGATTGAATTTTTTGAGGATGTGACTAAACACATTGATGAAGGTAGAGCCATAGATGTAGTGTATATGGATTTTAGCAAGGCATTTGATAAGGTACCCCATGCGAGGCTTATTGAGAAAGTAAGGAGGCATGGGATCCAAGGGGACATTGCTTTGTGGATCCAGAACTGGCTTGCCCATAGAAGGCAAAGAGTGTTGTAGATGGGTCATATTCTGCATGGAGGCTGGTGACCAGAGGTGTGCCTCAGGGATCTGTTCTGGGACCCCTAATCTTTGTGATTTTTATAAATGACCTGGATGAGGAAATGGAGGGATGGGTTCGTAAATTTGCTGATGACACAAAGGTTGGGAATGTTGTGGATAGTGTGGAGGGTTGTCAGAGGCTAGAGCAGGACATTGATAGGATGCAAAACTGGGCTGAGAAATGGCAGATGGAGTTCAACCCAGATAAGTGTGAGATGGTTCATTTTGGTAGGTCAAATATGATGGCAGAATATAGCATTAATGGTAAGACTCTTGGCAGTTCTAAGGTAAGGACATGTTCAGCACAGCTTTGTGGGCTAAAGGCCTGTATTGTGCTGTATGTTTTTCTATGTTTCCATGTTTCCTACCTCTGTGGTTGGGAAAGTGTTGGACTCCATTATTAAGGATGTGTTTTTGAGGAACTTGGAGACTAATGATTAAATAAGCCAAAGTCAGCATGGAAAGGGAAATTTTGCCTGACAAATTTGCTGGAGTTCTTCAAGGAATTAATATACAGAGAGAACAAAGGTGAGGTAGTGGATTTCAATTACTTGGATTTTCAGAAGGCGTTTGATATGATGCCACACATGAGGCTGCTTAATAGGATAAAATCCTATGGTGCTACAGGCAAGATACTGGCATAGTTGGAGGAATGGCTGACAGGCAGAAGACAGCGAATAAAAGGGACCTTTTCTGGTTGGCTGCCAGTGACTAGTGGTGTTCCTCAGGGGTCAGTATTGGGACTGCTACTTTTCACATTGTTTGTCAGTGATTTGGATAATGGAATTGATGGCTTTGTGGAAAAGTTTGCAGATGATACGAAGATAGGTGGAAGGGTAGGTAGCGCTGAGGAAGCAATGCAATCACAGCTGGACTTGGACAAATTGGAAGAATGGGCAAAAAAGTGGCCGATCGAATACAGTGTTGGGAAATGTATCATAATGCATTTTGGTAAAAGGAACAATAGTACAGACTATTATCTAAATGTGGAGAAAGTTCAAAAATCAGAGGTGCAAAGGGACTTAGAAGTCCTTGTGCAAGACACCCAGAGGTTGAGTCTGTGATAAAGAAGACAAATGCAATGTTGACATTTATTTCAAGGGGAATAGAATATAAAAACAAGGAGATAATGCTGAAGCTTTACAAGGCAAAAGTCAGGCCATACTGGGAGTATTGTCAACAATTTTGGGCCCCTTATCTCAGAAAGGATGTATTGTGATTGGAGAGTTCAGAGGAGGTTCACGAGGATAATTCCAGGAATGAAGGGGTTAACATATGAGGAGCATTTGGCAGCTTTGGGCCTGTACTCAATGGAATTTAGATGAATGCACTGGATCTCATTGAAACCTACCAACTGTTGAAAGGTATAGGAAATGTGGATGTGGAGAGGAAGCTTACTCTGGTGGGAGCATCCCAAACCAGAGGGCATAGCCTCAAAACTGAGTACAGCCTTTTAGAACAGAAGTAAGGAGGAATTTTTTTTTTTTAGCAGAGTGGTGAATCTGAGGAAAGCTCTACCATAGACTGCAGTGAGAGTGCGAGTGTCTGGGGCTGAATGGGATCCGGGGTCAGCCATGATGAATTGGTTGAGCAGACTCGATGGGCTGAGTGGCCTAATTCTGCTCCAATGTCTTACGATCTCGACGTTGATCTGGGATGTCTCTGACTTACTATCTGACACTGTAATACTGGCTATATCTCAACATGCATCAAGATTGTCACTGACTTACTGTCTTACACTGTAATACAGTCTACGTCTCGACATTGCTCTGGGATGCTACTGACTCACTGTCTGACACTCAAATGGTGGCTACATCTTGACATTGATCTAAGATATCACTCACTATATCTGATACATCTTGACAGTGATCTGGGATGCCACCGACATTGTGTGATACTGACATACTGACTAAATCTTGACATAGATATGGGAGTTCACTGACTCCTGACTTACTGTCTGACACTGTAATACACGCTACACCTTGATATTGATCTGGGATGTCATTGAGTTACTGTCCGATATGGTAATACTGGTTTCTTCTATCAGGATGTCAATGACTTACTGTCTGACTCTAAAACTGGCTACATCTTGACATGGATATAGGATGCCAATGACATAGTGTCTGATGCTGAGGGTGGTGAATTTATGGAATTTCTTGCCACGTGTAGCTGTGGAGGCCAGGTCATCGGGTGTATTTAACATTGAGATTGATAGCTTATTGATTAAACATGGCATCAAATGTTATGGGAAGAAGGCCAGGAAATGGGGTTGAGGAGGAGAAAAAAAAAGGATCAGCCAGGATTAAATGCGGAGCAGACTCAATGGGCCAATTGCCTAATTCTGCTCCTATGTCTTATGGTACACCCTCCAATGCAGGCAACACCCATGTAAATCTGCTCTGCACTCTCTCTATGGTATCCACATCCTTCCCGTAGTGAGGTGACCAGAGATGAACACAGTACTCCAAGTGGGGTCTGACCTAGCTTTTATATAGCTGTAACATTACTTCATGGATCTTGAACTTAATCCCACAGTTGATGAATGCCAACACACCACACGCCTTCTTAACAACACTGTCAACCTGCGCAGCAGCTTAGTGTGTCCAATTGACACGGACCCCAAGATCTCTCAGATCCTCCACACTGCTAGGAGTTTTACCATTTATATTACATTCTGCCTTCAAGTTGGACCTACCAAAATGAACCATTTTCCACTTATCTGGGTTGAAGGCCATCTGCCACTTCTCAGCCCAGTTCTCCATTCTATCGATGTCCTGCTGCAACCTCTGACAACCCTCCAGACTATCCACAACATCCCCAACCTTTGTGTCATCAGCAAACTTACTAACCCACCCTTCTACTTCTTCATCCAGGTCATTTATAAAAATCACAAAGAGGAGGGATCTCAGAAAGATCCCGGCAGAACACCACTGGTCACCAACCTCCATGTAGAATGCGAACCACATACAACCACCCTTTGCCTCCTGTAGGCAAGCCAATTCTGATCCACAAAGCAAGGTCTCCTTGGATCCCATGCCTCCTTACTTTCTGAATGAGCCTTGCATGGGGAACCTTACTGAAATCCATACACTACATCCATTGCTCTACCTTCATCAATGTGTTTTGTTACATCCTAAAAGAATTCAATCAGGCTCGTAAGGCATGACTTGCCCTTGACAAGACCATACTGACTATCCCTAATCAGATTATGTCTCTCCAAATGCTCATAAATCCTGCCTCAGGATCTTCTCCAACAACTTGCTCACCACTGAAGTCAGACTCACTGGTCTATAATTTCCTGGGTTATCTCTATTCCCTTTCTTGAACAAGGGAACAACATTTGCAACCCTCCAATCCTCTGGTACTTCTCCCATCCCTATTGATGACTCAAAGATCATCACCAGAGGCTCAGCAATCTCCTCCCTCACTTACCACAGTAGCCTGGGGTACATCTCATCCGGTCCTGGTGATTTATCAAACTTAATACCTTTCAAAATCTCCAGCACCTCTTCTTTCTTAATGTCTATATGTTCAAGCATTTCAGTCCACTGTGTCATCCCCACAATTGCCAAGGTCTTTCTCCTTGGTGAATACTGAAGCAAAGTATTCATTAAGTACTTCTGCTACCTCCTCCGACTCCATACACACATTTCCACACGGCTCATCCTCTTGCTCTTCACATCCTCGTAGAATGCCTTGGGGGGTTTTCCTTAATCCTGCTCACCAAGGCCTTCTCATGGCCCCTTCTGGCTCTCCTAATTCCATTCTTAAGCTCCTTCCTAGCAACCTTGTAATTTTCTAGAGCTCTAACTGTACCCAGCTTCTTGAACCTTGCATAAGCTTTTCTTTTCTTCTTAACTAGATTTTCTACGTCCTTTGTACACCATGGTTCTTTAACTCTACCATCCTTTTCCCACCTCAATGGAAGGTACCTATGCAGAACTCCATACAAATGTTCCCTGAACATTTGCCATATTTCTACACTGCATTTCCCTGAGAACATCTGCTCCCAATTTATGCTCCCAAGTTCCTGCCTAATAGCATCGTATTTCCACCTACTCCAATTAAATGTTTTCCCAAATTGTCTGCTCCTATTCCTCTCCAGGGCTATGGTGAAGGAGATAGAGTTGCAATCACTATCTCCAAAATGCTCTCCCACCGAGAGATCTGACACCTGACAAGGTTCATTTCCCAATACCAGATCAAGTACAGCCTCTCCTCTAGTTGGAAACCTTCCTGAACACACCCATCTAAACCCCTTGCTCTAAGGAGATGCCAATCAATTTTAGGAAAGTTAAAATCTCCCATCACAACAACCCTATTATTTTTACCCTATTAACCTATTATTTTTGCACCGTACCAGAATCTGCCTCCCTATCTGCTCCTCAATATCCCTGTTACTGTTAGGGGAGGAGGGGGTCAATAAAAAAACATCCAGTAGAGTTATTGCCCCTTTTCTGTTTCTGATTTACACCACACTGACTCAGTAGATAATCCCTCCACGATTTTCACCTTTGCTGCAGCCGTGACACTATCTCTGATTAGTAATGCCACACCCCCACCTCTTTTGTCTCGCTCCCTGTCCTTTTTGAAACGTCTAAACCCTAGCACACTTAGCAGCCATTCCTGCTCCTGAGACATCCAAGTCTCTGTAATGGCCACAATGTCACAGTTCCATGTATTGATCCACGCTCTAAGTTCATCCGCCTTGTTTATGATTCTCCTTGCATTGAAATAGACACATCTCAAACCATCAGGCTGAGTGCATCTTTGCTCTAGCATCTGCCTATCCTTCCTCACAAACTCCCTACAAGCTGTCTCTACTTGTGCTCCAACCTCCCCATCCTCTGACTCTTCACTTCAGTTCCCACTCCCCTGCAAATCTAGTTTAAACCCTCCCCAATAGTTTTAGCAAACCTCCCCACTAGGATTTTGGTCCCTCTTAGATTCAAGTGCAACCCGTCCTTTTTGTACAGGAAGAGGTCCTGTCCCAGAAGAAGTCCCAATAATCCAAAAATCTGAATCCCTGCTCCCATCCTTCAGCCACACATTTATCCTCATCCTCATTCTACTCCTATACTCACTGTCGCCTGGCACAGGCAGCAATCCGCAGATTACTACCTTTGAGGTCCTGCTTCTCAACTCCCTGTATTCTGCTTTCAGGACCTCCACCCTTTTTCTACCCATGTCATTGGTTCCAATATGTACCACGGCATCTCGACATCAAACTTGGATGTCACTGACTTCTGACTTACTGCATGACACTAGCACTGGCTTCACCTCGATGTTGATCTGAGATGTCATGGACGTACTGTCTGACACTGTAATACTGGTGACATCTCGACACTGGTCTGGGATGTCACCAACCTACTGTGTGACAATGTAATAGCGGATATATCTCGACATTTGTCTGGGATGTCACTGACTTGTCTGACACTAATACTGGACACATCTCAACATTAATCTGGGATCTCACTGAATTACTCCATGACGTTGTAATACCGGCTATGTGTTGACAATGATCTCGGATTTCACCAACTGCTGACTTACTGTCTGACACTAACACTGGCTACATCTCGATACTGATCCGGGATGTCACTGACTCACTGTAATACTGGCTACATCTTGACGTTGCTCTGGGATGTCACGCACTTACTGCCTGACGCTGTAATACTGGCTACTTCTTGACAATGATCTGGGATGTCACTGAGTTACTGTCCAACATGGTAATACTGGTTTCTTCTCGACATTGATTTGCAATGTCAATCACTTACTACCTTGACACTGTAGTGCTGGCTACATCTTGCGATTTATCTAGGATGTCAATGAATTACTGTCTGACTCTAATACTGGCTACTTCTCGACATGGATCTAGAATGCCAAAGACATAGTGTCTGATGCTGTAATACTGGCTACATCTCGATATTGATCTGTGATATCATTGACTATGTCTGACACTCATTCTGGCTAAATCTGGACACTGATCTGGGAGGTCAATGACTTACTGTCTGATACTGTAATACTGGCTACATCTCAACATTGATCATAAGACCATAAGACATTGGAGCAGAATTAGGCCATTCAGCCCATCGAGTGTGCTCTGTCATTCCACCATGGCTGTTCCCAGATCCTACTCAAACCCATATACCTACCCTCTCGCCATATCCTTAGATGCCCTGGACCGATCAAGGAAACAATTAACTTCCTCCTTAAATACATTCATGGACTTAGCCTGTGGTAGACCATTCCACAGATTTACCACTCTCTGGCTGAAAAGATTCCTCTGTTACAAAGGGTCACCTCTCATTTCTGAGGCTGTGCCCGCTAGTTCTGGATACCCCCACCATAAGAAACAACTTCTCCACATTCACCCTATCTAGTCCTTTCAACATTCGGTAGGTTTCAATGAGATCCCCCCCACCACCCACATTCTCCTAAATTCCAGTGAGTACAGGCCCAAAGCTGCTAAACGCTACTCATATGTTAACCCATTCATTCCCAGAATCATCCTCATGAACCTTCTCTAGACTCTCTCCAATGACAAAACATCCCTTCTGATATATGGGACACGAATAACATAGAACATAGAATGTAGAATAGTACAGCACATTACAGGCCCTTCGGCCCACAATGTTGTGCCGACCCTCAAACCCTGCCTCCCATATAACCCCCCACCTTAAATTCCTCCATATACCTGTCTAGTAGTCTCTTAACTTCACGAGTGTATCTGCCTTCACCACTGACTCAGGCAGTGCATTCCACGCACCAACCACTCTCTAAGTAAAAAAACCTTCCTCTAATAACCCCTTTGAACTTCCCACCCTTTACCTTAAAGCCATGTCCTCTTGTATTGAGCAGTGGTGCCCTGGGGAAGAGTTGCTGGCTATCCACTCTATCTATTCCTCTTATTATCTTGTACACCGCTATCATATCTCCTCTCATCCTCCTCCTCTCCAAAGAGTAAAGCCCCAGCTCCCTTAATCTCTGATCATAATGCACACTCTCTAAACCAGGCAGCATCCTGGTAAATCTCCTCTGTACCCTTTCCAATGCTTCCACATCCTTCCTATAGTGAGGCGACCAGAACTAGACACAGTACTCCAATTGTGGCCTAACCAGAGTTTTATAGAGCTGCACCATTACATTGCAACTCTTAAACTCTATCCCTGGACTTATGAAAGCTAACACCCCATAAGGTTTCTTAACTACCCTATCTACCCGTGAGGCAACTTTCAGGGATCTGTGAACATGTACCCTCAGATCCCTCTGCTCCTCCACACTGCCAAGTATCCTGCCATTTACTTTGTACTCTGCCTTGGAGTCTGTCCTTCCAAACTGTACCACCTCACACTTCTCCGGGTTGAACTCCATCTACCACTTCTCACCTCACTTCTGCATCCTATCAATGTCTCTCTGCAATCTTCGACAATCCTTTACACTACCCACAACACCACCAACCTTTGTGTCGTCTGCAAACTTGCCAACCAACCCCTCTACCCCGACATCCAGGTCGTTAATAAAAATCATGAAAAGTAGAGGTCCCAGAACAGATCCTTGTGGGACACCACTAGTCACAATCCTCCAATCTGAATGTACTCCCTCCACCACGACCCTCTGCCTTCTGCATGCAAGCCAATTCTGAATCCATCTGGCCAAACTTCCCTGGATCCCATGCCTTCTAACTTTCTGAATAAGCCTACCGCGTGGAACCTTGTCAAATGCCTTACTAAAATCCACGTAGATAACATCCACTGCACTACCCTCAACTATATGCCTCGTCACCTCCTCAAAGAACTCTATCAGGCTTATTAGACACGATCTGCCCTTCACAAAGCCATGCTGACTGTCCCTGATCAGACCATGATTCTCTAAATGCCCATAGATCCTATCTCTAAGAATCTTTACCAATAGGTTTCCCACCACAGACACAAGGCTCACTGGTCTACAATTACCCGGACTATCCCTGCTACCTTTTTTTGAACAAGGGGACAACATTCGCCTCCTTCCAATCCTCTGGTACCATTCCCGTGGACAACGAGGACATAAAAATCCTAGCCAGAGGATCAGCAATCTCTTCCCTTGCCTCATAGAGCAGCCTGGGGAATATTCCGTCAGGCCCCGGGGACTTATCAATCCAAGTGTATTTTAACAACTCCAACACCTCCTCTCCCTTAATATCAACATGCTCCAGAACATCAACCTCACTCATACTGTCCTCACCATCATCAAGTTCCCTCTCATTGGTGAATACCGAAGAGAAGTATTCATTGAGGACCTCGCTCACTTCCACAGCCTCCAGGCACATCTTCCCACCTTTACCTCTAATCAGTCCTACCTTCACTCCTGTCATCCTTTTGTTCTTCACATAATTGAAGCTCCTTTCTTGCTTCCCTATATTCCTCAATAGACCCATCTGATCCTTGCTTCCTAAACCTCATGTATGCTGCCTTCTTCCACCTGACTAGATTTTCCACCTCACTTGTCACCCATGGTTCCTTCACCCTACCATTCCTTATCTTCCTCACCGGGACAAATTTATCCCTAACATCCTGCAAGAGATCTCTAAACATTGACCACATGTCCACAGTACATTTCCCTGTAAAAACATCATCCCAATTCACACCCACAAGCTCTAGCCTTATAGCCTCATAATTTGCCCTTCCCCAATTAAAAATTTTCCTGTCCTCTCGGATTCTATCCTTTTCCATGATAATGCTAAAGGCCAGGGAGCGGTGGTCACTGTCCCCCAGATGCTCACCTACTTACAGGTCTGTGACCTGACCTGGTTCATTACCTAGTACTAGATCTAGTATGGCATTACCCCTAGTCGGCCTGTCCACATACTGTGACAGAAATCCATCCTGGACACACTTAACAAACTCTGCCCCATCTAAACCCTTGGAACTAATCAGGTGCTAATCAATATTAGGGAAGTTAAAGTCACCCATGAAAACAACCCTGTTATTTTTGCACCTTTCCAAAATCTGCCTCCCAATCTGCTCCTCTGTATCTCTGCTGCTACCAGGGGGCCTATAGAACACCCCCAATAGAGTAATTGCTCCCTTCCTGTTCCTGACTTCCACCCACACTGACTCAAAAGAGGATCCTGCTACATTACCCACCCTTTCTGTAGCTGTAATAGTATCCCTGACCAGTAATGCCACCCCTCCTCCCCTTTTCCCCCCTCTCTATCCCTTTTAAAGCACTGAAATCCAGGAATATTGAGAATCCATTCCTGCCCCAGTGCCAGCCAAGTCTCTGTAATGGCCACTAGATCATAATTCCATGTATGTATCCAAGCTCTCAGTTCATCACTTTTGCTCCTGATGTTTCTTGCATTGAGATACACACATTTCAGCCCTTCTACCTTCCTGTCTTTACACCGTTTATTCTGTTTCTCTTTCCTCAAAGCCTCTCTACGATCTGGCTTCATTCCATGCAATTCTTTTACTGCTCTATCGCTCCGGGTCCCATCCCCCTTGCAAATTAGTTTAAACCCTCCCGAACCATGCTAGCAAACCTACCTGCAAGGATATTGCTCCCCCTCGGGTTCAGGTGCAACCCATCCAATCTGTACAGGTCCCACCTTCCCCAGAAGAGATCCCAATGATCCAGAAATCTAAAACCCTGCCCCCTGCACCAACTCCTCAGCCACGCATTCAACTGCCATCTGCTCCGATTCTTACCATCACTGTCACGTAGCACTGGCAGCAATCCTGAGAACGCCACCCTTGAGGTCCTGTTCTTCAGCCTTCTGCCTAGTTCCCGAAACTCACACTTCAGGCCCTCATCCCTCTTCCTGCCTATGTCATTGGCACCAACATGTATCACGACTTCTGGCTGCTTTCTCTCTCATACCAGGATGTTGTGCACCCGGTCAGAGACATCCTGGACCCTGGCACCCGGGAGGCAACAAACCATGCGGGTGTCCTTCTCACGTCCACAAAATCTCCTGTCTGCTCCCCTGACTATAGCGTCTCCAATGACGACAGCTCTTCTCTTCTCCGTCCCACCCTTCTGCACCACTGGGTCAGACTCAGTGCCGGAGGCCCTGTCACCATGGCTCACACCTGGTCGGTCGTCCCCGCCCACTGTATCCAGGATGGTAAACTTATTATTCAGGGGAATGGCTACAGGGGTGCTCTGCACTACCTGTCTGCTCACCTTCACTTTCCCCCCTCTGACTGTCACCCAACGACCTGCTTCCAACAGCCTAGGTGTGACTACCTCCCTGTAGCTCTCATCTATGACTGCCTCATTCTCCCTTATGAGTCAAAGGTCATCCAGCTGCTGCTCCAGATTCCTTACACGGTCTTCCAGGTCACCCAGCCGTATGCACTTCTGGCAGATGTGACTCTGCGGGAGAGGGGCGTTCCCCCAAGACTGCCACATCTCACATGAGAGGCACATCACTCTCAGGAGGCATCGTAAAGAATAACTGTGAGCAAGATTGTCCTCCGCCTCTTCGAGGCAAAGCCTCAAAGCTCCACTCCTTCACTGGCCCACTCACTCACTGGCCGCTTTCCACAGGCCGCTCCGCTTGAACTACCCCTCTATTTATCTGTTTGAGCTTTTCAAACTGCTTGGTCACCTGACCTCGATTACCCAATCAGCTGCTTTCTGCTGAGTCTGAGCTATTCAAATCTTAATTGTCTAATCAACGGCTTTCTGCTGATCTATTCAAATCTTGATTGACTTGATTGCACAGACCAACTGCCAAAACTGCCAGAATCTCTTGAGTCAACCATATAACCATATAACAATTGCAGCATGGAAACAGGCCATCTTGGCCCTCCTAGTCCGTGCCGAACTCTTACTCTCACCTAGTCCCACCGAGCTGCACTCAGTCCATTCCTTTCCTGTCCATATATCTATCCAGTTTAACTTTAAACGAACCAACATCGAAGCTGCCTCAACCACTTCTGCTGGAAGCTCGTTCCACACAGCTACCACTCTCTCAGTAAAGATGTTCCCCCTCATATTACCCCTAAACTTTTGCCCTTTAACTCTCAACTCATGTCCTCTTGTTTGAATCTCTCCCACTCTCAATGGAAAAAGCCTATCCACGTCAACTCTATCTACCCCCCTCATAATTTTAAATACCTCTATCAAGTCCCCCCTCAACCTTCAACGTTCCAAGGAATTAAGACCCAACTTGTTCAACCTTTCTCTGTAATTTAGGTGATGAAACCCAGGTAACATTCTAGTAAATCTTCTCTGTACTCTCTCTATTTTGTTGACATCTTTCATATAATTCGGTGACCATAACTGTACACAGTATTCCAAATTTGGCCTCACCACTGCCTTGTACAATTTCAACATTACATCCCAACTCCTATACTCAATGCGCTGATTTATAAAGGCCAGCATACCAAAAGCTTTCTTCAACACCCTATCCACATGAGATTCCACCTTCAGGGAACTATGCACCATTATTCCTAGATAACTCTGTTCTACTGCATTCTTCAATGCCCTACCATTTGCTGTGTATGTCCTATTTTGATTAGTCCTACCAAAATGAAGCACCTCACATTTATCAGCATTAAACTCCATCTGCCATCTTTCAGCCCACTCTTCTAACTGGCCTAAATCTCTCTGCAAGCTTTGAAAACCTACTTCATTATCCACAACTCCACCTATCTTAGTCTCACCTGCATACTTACTCATCCAATTTACTACCCCATCATCCAGATCATTAATATATATGACAAATAACATTGGACCCAGTACAGATCCCTGAGGCACACCACTAGTCACCGGCCTCCAATCTGACAAACAGTTATCCACCACCACTCTCTGGCGTCTCCCATCCAGCCACTGCTGAATCCATTTTACTACTTCAATATTAATACCTAACGATTGAACCTTCCGTGTGGGACCTTGTCAAAGGCCTTACTGAAGTCCATATAGACAACATCCACCGCTTTACCCTCGTCAACTTTCCTAGTAACCTCTTCAAAAAATTCAAGAAGATTTGTCAAACATGACCATCCACGCACAAATCCATGTTGACTGTTCCTAATCAGACCCTGTCTATCCAGATAATTATATATACCATCTCTAAGAATACTTTCCATCAATTTACCCACCACTGACGTCAAACTCACAGGCCGATAATTGCTAGGTTTACTCTTAGAGCCCTTTTTAAACAATGTAACAACATGAGCAATATGCCAATCCTCTGGCACCGTCCCCGTTTCTGATGACATTTGAAATATTTCTGTTAGAGCCCCTGCTATTTCCACACTAACTTCCCTCAAGGTCCTAGGGAATATCCTGTCAGGTCCCGGAGACTTATCCACTTTTATATTCCTTAAAAGCTCCAGTACTTCCTCTTCTTTAATCATCATAGTTTCCATAACTTCCCTACCTGTTTCCCTTATCTTACACAATTCAAAATCCTTCTCCTCAGTGAATACTGAAGAAAAGAAATTGTTCAGAATTTCCCCCATCTCTTTTGGCTCCCCACATTGCTGTCCACTCTGATTCTCTAAGGGACCAACTTTATCCCTCACTATCCTTTTGCTATTAATATAACGGCAAAAACCCTTGGAATTTATTTTCACCTTACTTGCCAAAGCAACCTCATATCTTCTTTTAGCTTTTCTAATTCCTTTCTTAAGATTCTTTTTACATTCTTTATATTCCTCGAGCACCTCATTTACTCCATGCTGCCTATATTTATTGTAGATATCTCTCTTTTTCCGAACCAAGTTTCCAATATCCTTGAAAACCATGGCTCTCTCAAACTCTTAACCTTTCCTTTCAACCTAACAGGAACATAAAGATTCTGTACTCTCAACATTTCACCTTTAAATGACCTCCATTACTCTATTACATTCTTCCCATAAAACACATTGTCGCAATCCACTCCTCCTAAGTCCTTTCGCATCTCCTCAAAGTTAGCCTTTCTCCAATCAAAAATTTCAACTCTGGGTCCAGACCTATCCTTCTCCATAATTATATTGAAACTAATAGCATTGTGATCACTGGACCCAAAGTGCTCCCCAACACAAACCTCCATCACCTGACCTATCTCATTCCCTAACAGGAGATCCAACACTGCCCCTTCTCTAGTTGGTACCTCTATGTATTGCTGCAAAAAACTATCCTGCACACATTTTACAAACTCCAAACCATCCAGCCATTTTACAGTATGGGCTTCCCAGTCTATGTGTGGAAAATTAAAATCTCCCACAATTACAACCTTATGGTCTGCTATCTCCTTACAAATTTGCTCCTCCAATTCTCGCTCCCCATTTGGTGGTTTATAATACACCCCCATAAGAGTTACTACACCTTTCCCATTCCTCAATTCCACTTAAATAGCCTCCCTAAACAAGCCCTCTAATCTATCCTGCCAGAGCACCGCTGTAATATTTTCTCTGACAAGCAATGCAACACCTCTCCCTCTTGTCCTTCCGATTCTATCGCACCTGAAGCAATTAAATCCAGGAATATTTAGTTGCCAATCACACCCCTCCTGTAACCATGTTTCACTAATAGCTACCACATCATTCTTCCAGGTATCAATCCATACTTTAAGCTCATCCACCTTTCTTATATTGCTCCTAGCATTAAAATAAATGCATATAAGAAATTTTCCACCTCCTCCTCTCTGTTGATCACTAACGGTGCAAACAACTTTACTATTTTCTTTTTCTTCCTTCTTCCTTACATCTGTTCCTACACTCTGGTTCCCCTCCCCCCTCGTATCTACTTTAAATCCACTGGAGCCTCTCTAGCAAACCTACCTGCAAGGATATTTGTCCCCCTCCAGTTCAGATGTAGACCGTCCCACTGGAACAGATCCCACCTTCCCTGGAAAACTGTCCAATTATCTATAAATCTGAAGCCCTCCCTCCTGCACCATGTCTTTAGCCACATGTTGATCTGCACTATCTTACTATTTCTAAACCCGCCTGCATGTGGCACTGGTAGCAATCCTGAGATTGCTATCCTGGAGGTCCTGTCCTTTAACTTGGCGCCTAACTCCCTAAACTCACCTTTCAGGACCTCCTCACTCTTCCTACCCACGTCATTGGTCCCTACATGGAACATGACATCTGGCTGCTCACCCTCCCTCTTGAGAATACCGAGAACTCAATCCGAGATATCGCGGATCTTGGCACCAGGGAGGCAACAGACCATCCAGGATTCTTGATCTCTTCCACAGAACCTCTTATCTATCCCCCTAACTATCAAATCCCCTAGCACTACTGCTCTCCTCTTTTCCCTCCTTCCCTTCTGAGTTAAGGGTCCCATCTCGGTGCCAGAGACGCAACCACTGCAACTTGTCCCTGGTAGGTCGTCCCCATCAACAGTATCCAAAATGATGTACTTATTATTGGTGGGAATGGCCACAGGGGTGCTCTGCTCATTCTGTCTATTACCCTTCCCTCTCCTGACAGTCACCTAGCTACCTGTCTCCTGACTCTTAGGGGTGACTATTTCCCTGTAACTCCTCTCTATTTCTCCCTCTGCCTTCCGAATGATCCGAAGTTCATCCAGCTCCAGCTCCAGCTCCAGTTCCCTAACTCGGTTTGTCAGGAGCTGCAGCTGGATGCAACTTTCGCAGGTGTAGTTATCAGGGACAATTGTGCTCGCCCTGATTTCCCACATACTGCAAACGGAGCACTCAACTGCCATAACTGCTGCCTTCATTACCTATCTGTTGACAATACCCCAAATGCGGCCTGACTAGTGTCTTATAAAGGCTCAGCATTATCTCCTTGCTTTTATACTCTATTCCCCTTGAAACAAATGTCAAGATTGCATTTATCTTCTTTACCATAGACTCAACCTGTAAATTAACCTTCTGGGATTTTTGCACAAAGACTCCTAAGTTCCGCTGTACCTCTGACGTTTGAACCTTCTCCCCATTTAGGTAATAGTCGGCACTATTGTTCCTTTTAGCAAAATGCATTATCATACATTTCCCAACACTGTAGTCCATCTACCACTTTTTTGCCCATTTTTCCAATTTCTCCAAGTCTTGCTCCAATTGCATTTCTTCCTTAGCACTGCCTGCCCCTCCACCGGATCTTCATATCATCAGCAATCTTCGCCACTAAGCCATCAATTGCATTATCTAAGTCACTGAAAAACAATATGAAAAGCAGCGGCCCCAATACTGATTCCTGAGGAACACCACTAGTCACCAGCAGCCAACCAGAAAAAGCCCCTTTTATTCCCACTTGCTCTCTTCTGCCTGTCAGCCATTCCACTATCCATGCCTGTACCTTTCCTGTAACATCACAGGATTTTATCTTGTTAAGCAGCCTCATGTGTGACACGATATCATTTGCCTTCTAAAGATCTAAATAAATGACATCCACTGCCTCCCCCATGTCCACCCTGCTTGTTACTTCCTCGAAGATTTGTCAGGCAAGATTTCCCTTTACAGAAACCATGCTGACTTTGACTTATTTTGTCATTAGTCTCCAAGTACCTCGAAACCTCATCCTTAATAATAGACCTCACACGTTCCCAACCACTGAAATTAGGCCAACTGGTCTATAATTTCCTTTCTTTTGCCTTCCTCCTTACTTAAAAAGTGGAGTTAAATTTGCAATCTTCCAGTCCTCCGGAACCATGCCAGAATCAAGTGATTCTTAAAAGATCATGACCAATACATCTGTTATCTCTTCAGCAACCTCTCTCAGGACTCTAGGATTTAGTCCACCCGGCCCGGGTGACTTATCCACATTAAGACCTTTGAGTTTGCCTGGCATTTTTTCCTTTGTAATAGCAATGGCACTCACTGCTCCTCCCTGACACTCACGGACATCTGGCAAACAGCTGCTGTCTTCCACAGTGAAGACTGATGCAAAGTACCTGTTAAGTTCATCTGTCATTTCTTTGTCCCCATTACTACCTCACCAGCACCATTTTCCAGTGGTCCAATATCAACTCTCACCTCCATTTTACTCTTTATATAACTGGAAAAGACTTTTGATATCCCGCTTTATATCATTGGCTAGTCTGCCCTCATACTTAATCTTTTAGTTGCCTTTTGTTGGATTTTAAAAGTTTCCCAATCATCCAACTTCTGACTCACTTTTGCTACCTAATACGCCCCTTCCTTGGCTTTTATGCAGTCCTTAATTTCCTTTGTCAGCCATGATTGCCCACCCTTGCCATTTGAGAACTTAATGGGACATATCTATCCTGATCTGGGATAACACAAACTTACTGTTTGACTCTGTAATACTGGTTACATCACGACATTGATCTGGGATGTCACTGATTTACTGATGGATACTGTAATACTAGGAACACCTTGACATTGATCTGGGATGGTATAGTGCCTTCACTGAAATACTGGCTACATCTCTTCATTGCTCTGGGATGTCAATGGCATACTGTCTGACGCTGTAATACTGGCTACATCTCGATATTGATCAGGGATGTCACTGAGTCACTGTCTGACACTAATACTGGCTACATCCTGACACTGATCTGGGAAGTCACTGATTCTGTCTGACACTGTTACTGGCTACATCTCAACATTGATCTGGGATGTCACTGACTTACTGTCTGACACCAATACTGGCTACATCTAGAATTGAATTGAATTGAATATCTTTATTGTCATTGTTGTGGGGCAATGAAACACAGTTTAGCAGCTCAACATTTTGCAGCATGACAAAGAATATATACATAAAATAAACTCTAAAACCTCAGGAGTGCAGTCCAAAATTAATAATATATGGATGGGGGGGTAGGACTATTGCACACCTGCCATTCCTGGAAGTGTGCTGCATTTAGCTGCCGCCGTCTTAGGAGGGGGGCAGGAGAAGGGAAGGGGGTGTTATACATTTCACTGCTTGTGGGTAGAAGCTGTTAAGGAATCTCTTTGTTTTCGTCCTTAATGCTCTGTATCTCTTCCCAGAAGGCAGAGGGGAAAACAGGTGATGTCCAGGATGAGTGGGATCCTTTGAAATACAAGTAGCCTTCTTTTGAAGTCTGCCAGTATAAATGTCTCTGAGTGAGGGTAATGTTGTGCCAATAACCCGCTCTGCTACCCTCACCACCTGCTGCAAGTCCTTCCTGTTCTGTTCTGTGCAGCTGGCAAACCACACTGCACAGCAATACGTCAGGAGGCTCTCTATAGTTGTCCGATAGAAGTTGATCAGCAGGTGATGAGGGAGGAGAGCGTGCTTTAGCTTCCTTAGGAAGTAGAGTCTCTGTTGGGCCTTCCCCACCTGATAAGAGATATGGGCAGTCCAGGTAAGGTCAGCCGAGATGTGGACGCCGAGGAACTTGAAACTCTCTACTCTCTCCACCTCTTTCCCATATATGTGCAGAGCAGAGTGCTCAACACGCTTTGATTTCCTGAAGTCTACTATCAGCTCCTTGGTTTTTGTGATGTTCAAGGCCAGGTTATTATGACAACACCATTCTGTCAAATGCTGTACCTCCTCCCTATAGGCTGTCTCATCACAGTCTGATATGATACCTATTAGGGTGGTATCGTCAGCAAATTTGACAATGGTGTTGGTGGAGTGAATGGTAGAGCAGTAATGGGTGAAAAGAGAATAGAGGATGGGGCTGAGAACACACCCTTGTGGTGTACCGGTGTTCAGGATGAGAGTAGATGATGTGTGTTCTCTCATCCTGACACTTTGGGGTCTGTTACTCAGAAAATCCAGTATCCATGAACACAGTGAACTGCCAAGGCCCAGGTTGCTCAATTTCCGCACCAGTTTGTCGGGGATGACTGTATTAAAAGCTGAGCTGTAGTCCACAAACAGCATTCTTACATAGGTGTTATCCTGATCCAGGTTTGTAAGGGCTGTGTGGAGAGCTGTGATGACTGCATCCTCTGTTGATCTGTTTGCACGATACGCAAACTGGTATTTAGCAAGGTCAGCAGGTATGGCAGACTTAATATAAGACAGTATGAGTCTCTCAAGACATCCATCTAGAATGCCACTGACTCACTGTCTGGCACTCTAATACTGGCTACATCCCGACACTGATCTGGGAAGTCACTGACTCTGTCTGACACTGATACTGGCTACATCTCAACATTGATCTGGGATGTCACCGACTCACTGACATGAACACTGGCTACATCTCGACACTGATCTGGGATGTCACTGACTTGCTGTCTGACACTAACACTGGCTACATCTCGATATTGATCTCGGATGTCAGTGACTCACTGTCTGATGGTAACACTGGCTATATCTCGCCACTGTCACCCACTATGTCTGACACTAATACTAGCTATACCTTGACATTGATCTGGTTTTTCAATGACTTACTGTCTGACACTGTAATACTGACTAAATTTCGACATTGATCTGGAATGTCACGGACTTACTGTCTAACACTATAATACTGCCGACATTGACATTGATCTGGGATATCACTAACTTGTTGTCTGACACTGTAATACTGGATACATCTCATCATTGGTCTGGGACGTCATTGACTTACTGTCTGATACGGTAATACTTGCTACGTGCTGCTGAGCCGCTCCCGATGCGATGGAATCTGGCCAGAATCGCTGCACCGGCCGACTCTGTGTCTTGATCTTCTTAGCCTTTGGCGGAGTGTCAGGATTACTGGCATCAAGCATAGGTTGTAATATCCGCCTTCGAGCATTGATGAACCTGTGGCCAAACACAGTGAGTTCAGCAAGGAATGGGTGTTTGAAGCTGAAGGTCTCATGCAAAACTCATTCCTAATTGGTACCAGTGATCCTTGACTCCTATGTGTTTCCGACACTCCACTACCAAGGCAGCCTCAAGGCTATGGGAACCCATCAATGATTTCCCTCAATCCTTGCTTCTTTTTGTGTTTGAGAGTTGACTGACAAGAGAAGCCACAAGGCTATCAGAACCATTAATGCTTTCCCTCAATCTTTGGACTGGACAACGAAGAGCAGCCTCAAAGTCATCAGAACCCTTCAATTCCAATCCTCCATCCTTGCCTCCTAAATGTTTCAGAGACTGAATCACCAAGTACAGCCTCCAGGCCTTCTCTGTAAAATGTTCCACATTCACTGGAAGGATAAGCAAATGACCATAAAACCAAAAGACACAGGAGGAGAATTAGGCCATTCTATTTATCAAGTCTGCTCTCCCATTTCATCAGGGATGATTTCTATACCTCCCAATTCATTCTCTTGTCTTCTCCCCTAACCAAAAGACCATAAGACATAGGAAGAGAGTTATGCCATTCAGCTCACAGAGTCTGCTCCACCATGCCATCATGGCTAATCCCAGAAGCCACTCAACCCCATACACCCACCTTCTCACCATATCCTATCATGCCCTGACCGATCAGGAAACTATCAACTTCCGTCTTAAATATACTCATGGACTTGGCCTACATTGCAGTCTGTGGCAGAGCATTCCACAGATTCACTACTCTCTGGCTAAAGAAAATCCCACTTACCTCTGTTCTAAAAGGTCACCTGTCAATTTTGAGGTTGTGGCCTCTAGTTCTGGATACCCCCAACATAAGAAATATCCTCTCCACATTAACCTTATCCTTTCCACATTTGGTAGGTTTTAATAAGATCCCCCTGCATTCTTCTAAATTCCAGTGAGTACTGAAAGATGCCGAAGCTGCCAAATGCTCACGTTAACTCCCTCCTTCCCGGAATCACCCTCATCAACGTCCTCTGGACTGCCTCCAATGACAACACATCCTATCTGAGATATCGGGCACAAAACTATCGACAATACTCGAAGTGCGGCCTGACTGATGTCCTGTAAAGCAAGGGTCCCCAACCGTTTTTGCACCGCGGACCGGTTTAATATTGACAATATTCTTGCGGACCGGCCGACCGGGGTGGGTGTTCAAGTAGGGATAAACTCACCTCAACATGTCTTTTACAGTTAGGGTTGCCAACTTTCTCACTCCCAAATAAGGGACAAAAGTAGCAGTCAAATCCTGGTACACCTTACCCCAGGAAAGACTACCATGACCATGAAGCCTTGCATGGGCATCTGTGTGCACATGCATGACGTGCGCATGCGCGTACGTGCTAATTTTTTCCCCAACAAATTTGGTTTTGCCTTCATCTTCCCAACTATACTGTAGATACATTATTTCTACTTTATATAGGCTGTGTATTTATCATATAATTCCTGCTTTTACTATATGTTAGTGTTATTTATTTTTGGTTTTATGTGTTATTTGGTATGATTTGTTTGGTTATTTTTTGGGTCTGGGAATGCTCAAACTTTTTCCCCATATAAATTAATGGTAATTGCTTCTTCACTTTACGCTATTTCGGCACGAATGGTTTCATAGGAACGCTCCACCTTAGCGGGGGAAATACGGGACCAGGGCGGTCCCGTGTGGGACAAACCAATTTCGCCCAATATATGGGATGTCCCGGCAAATACGGAACAGTTGGCAACCCTATGTTCAAGTTCAACAGTGCGTGACAGGGAATGAGGAAAGGTGCAGCTGACTCATACCGTTTCCTCATGGCCTGGTGGCACATGCTTTGCGGCCCAGTGGTTGGGGACCGCTGCTGTGAAGCCTCAGCATTATCTCCTTGCTTTTATATTCTATTCTCCTTGAAATAAATGCTAACATTGTACTTGACTTCTTTACCACAGACTCAACCTGTAAATTAACTTTCTGGGATTCTTGCACAAGGACTCCCAAGTCACTCTGCAACTCTGATGTTTGAACCTTCTTCCCATTTAGATAACTGTCTGCACTATTGTTCCTTTTACCAAAATGCATTATCATACATTTCCCAACACTGTATTCCATCTGTCACTTTTTTGCCCATTCTTCCAATCTGTCTAAGTCCTGCTGCAATCGCATTGCTTCCTCAGCATTACCTACCTCTCCACCTATCTTTGTATCATCTACAAACTTTGCCACAAAGACATCAATTCCATTTTCCAAATCACTGACAAATAATGTGAAAAGTACCGGTCCCAATACTGACCCCTGAGGAACACCACTAGTTACGGGTAACCAACCAGAAAAGGCCCCTTTATTCCCACTCACTGCTTCCTGCCTGTCAGCCATCCTCATCCATGCCAGTATCTTTCTTGTAACGCTGTATGATTTTTATCTTGTTAAGTAGCCTCATGTGTGGCACCTTATCAAACACCTTCTGAAAATCCAAGTAAGTAACATCCACTGACTCTCTTTTGTCCACCTTGCTTGTTACTTCCTCGAAGAACTCTAACAGATTTGTCAAACACAATTTCCCTTTACAGAAACCATGATGACTTTGACTTATTCTGTCATTAGTCTCCAAGTACCAAACCACATCCTTAATAACAGACTCCAACACTTTCCCAACCACTGAGATTAGGCTAACTGACCATGAGACCATAAGACAAAGGAGCAGAAGTCAGCCATTCGGCCCATCGAGTCTGCTCCGCCATCTTATCATGAGCTCATCCATTCTCCCATTTAGTCCCACTTCCCCGCCTTCTCACCATAACCTTTGATGCCCTGGCTACTCAGATACCTTAAACAGAAAATAATCTGCAGATGCTGGGGTCAAAGCAACACTCACAACACACTGGAGGAACTCAGCAGGTCGGGCAGCATCCGTGGAAACAATCAGTCAACGTTTCGGGCCGGAACCCTTTGTCAGGACTGAAGAGGGAAGGGGCAGAGGCCCTATAAAGAAGGTGGGGGGAGGGTGGGAAGGAGAAGGCTGGTAGGTTCCAGGTGAAAAACCAGTAAGGGGAAAGATAAAGGGGTGGGGGAGAGGAAGCAGGGAGGTGATAGGCAGGAAAGGTGAAGAAGGAATAGGGGAAAACACAATGGGTAGTAGAAGGAGGTGGAACCATGAGGGAGGTGATAGGCAGCTGGGGGAGGGGGCAGAGTGACATAGGGATAGGGGAAGGGAGGGGGGAGGGAATTACCGTAAGTTGGAGAATTCTATGTTCATACCGAGGGGCTGGAGACTACCTAGACGGTATATGAGGTGTTGCTCCTCCAACCTGAGTTTAGCCTTATCATGGCAGTAGAGGAGGCCATGTATGGGCATATCCGAATGGGAGTGGGAAGCAGAGTTGAAGTGGGTGGCAACCGGGAGATCCTGTCTGTTGTGGCGAATGGAGTGGAGGTGCTCGATGAAGCGGTCCCCCAATCTGCGTCGGGTTTCACTGATGTAGAGGAGGCCGCACCGGGAGCACTGGATGCAATAGATGACCCCAACAGACTCACAAGTAAAGTGTTGCCTCACTTGGAAGGACTGTTTGGGGCCCTGAATGGTGGCAAGTGAGGAGGTGTAGGGACAGGTGTAGCACTTGCGCTTACAGGGATAAGTGCCGGGTGGGAGATCCGTGGGGAGGGACGTGTGGATCAGGGAGTCGCGGAGGGACCGATCCCTGTGGAAAGCGGAGAGGGGTGGAGAGGGAAAGATGTGCTTAGTGGTGGGGACCTGTTGAAGGTGGCGGAAGGTGTGGAGGATAATGTGCTGGATCCGGAGGCTGGTGGGGTGGTAGGTGAGGACAAGGGGAACTCTGCGGTGTCGGGAGGATGGGGTGAGGACCGAAGTGCAGGAAATGGAGGAGAGGCGGGTGAGGGCATCATTGATGACAGCAGAAGGGAGACCACGATCCTTAAAGAAAGAGGACATTTGAGATGTCCTGGAACGGAGAGCCTCATTCTGGGAGCAGATGCGGCGGAGACGGAGGAACTGGGAATAGGGAATGGCATCTTTGTGTGTGGCAGGGTGGTAAGAGGTATAGTCGAGGTAGTTATGAGAGTCAGTGGGCTTGTAGAAGATGTCAGTGGACAGTCTGTCTCCAGAGATGGAGACCGAGACATCGAGAAAGCGGAGAGAAGTGTCCGAGATACAGCAAGTGAATTTGAGGGCTGGGTGGAAGTTAGAAGTAAAGTTGATGAAATTGACGAGCTCAGCATGGGTGCAGGAAGCAGCAACAATGTAGTCGTCAATGTACCGAAGGAAAAGTTGGGGAGAGGTACCAGAATAGGTTTGGAGCACAGGCTGTTCCACATAATCAACGAAGAGGCAGGCATAGCTGGGGTCCATGCGAGTTCCCATAGCTACACCCTTGGTCTGAAGACAGTGGGAAAAGCCAAAAGAGAAGTTATTGAGTGTGAGAACCAGTTCTGCCAACCGGAGGAGGGTAGTGGTGGTGGGGAACTGGTGAGGTCTATTATCCAGAAAGTAGCGGATGGCTTTGAGGCCTTCTAGATGGGGAATGGAGGTGTATAAGGATTGGACATCCATAGTGAAAATGAAGTGTTTGGGACCGGGGAACTGGAAGTTATTGAAGAGATGGAGGGCATGGGATGTATCCCGGATGTAGGTGGGGAGGGACTGAACTATGGGTGAGAAAATGGAGTCCAGGTAGGCAGATACAAGTTCGGTGGGATAGGAGCAGGCAGAAGGGTTTCGGCCCGAAACGTTGACTGATCGTTTCCACAGATGCTGACCGACCTGCTGAGTTCCTCCAGCGTGTTGTGAGTGTTACTCAGATACCTATCAATCTCTGCCTTAAATACACCCAATGACTTGGCCTCCACTGCCGCCCGTGGCAACAAATTCCATAGATTCACCACCCTCTGGCTAAAAAAATTTCTTCGCACCTATGTTCTGAACGGGCGCCCTTCAATCCTTAAGTCATGCCCTCTCGTACTAGACCGCCCCACCATGGGAAACAACTTTGCCACATCCACTCTGTCCATGCCTTTCAACATTCGAAATGTTTCTATGAGGTCTCCCCTCATTCTTCTAAACTCCAAGGAATACAGTCCAAGAGCGGACAAACGTTTCTCATATGTTAACCCTCTCATTCCCGGAATCATTCTAGTAAATCTTCTCTGAACCCTCTCTGTCAGCACATCCTTTTTTAAATAAGGAGCCCAGAACTGCCCACAGTACTCCAAGTGAGGTCTTACCAGCGCCTTATAGAGCCTCAACATCACATCCCTGCTCCTATACTCTATTCCTCTAGAAATGAATGCCAACATTGCATTCGCCTTCTTCACCACTGACTCAACCTGGAGGTCAACCTTAAGGGTATCCTGCACGAGGACTCCCAAGTCCCATTGCATCTCAGAACTTTGAATTCTCTCCCCATTTAAATAATAGTCTGCCCGTTCATTTCTTCTGCCAAAGTGCATAACCATACACTTTCCAACATTGTATTTCATTTGCCATTTCTTTGCCCATTCTTCCAATCTATCCAAGTCTCTCTGCAGACTCTCTGTTTCCTCAGCACTACCGGCCCCTCCACCTATCTTTGTATCATCAGCAAACTTAGCCACAAAGCCATTTATTCCATAATCCAAATCGTTGATATACAATGTAAAAAGAAGTGGCCCCAACACCGACCCCTGTGGAGCACCACTGGTAACCGGCAGCCAACCAGAATAGGATCCCTTTATTCCCACTCTCTGTTTCCTGCCAATCAGCCAATGCTCCACCCACGTGTGTAACTTTCCCGTAATTTCATGGGCTCTTACCTTGTTAAGTAGCCTCATGTGTGGCACCTTGTCAAAGGCCTTCTGAAAATCCAAATATACAACATCCACTGCATCTCCCTTGTCTAGCCTACTTGTAATTTCCTCAAAAAATTGCAATAGGTTTGTCAGACAGGATTTTCCTTTAAGGAAACCATGCTGAGTTTTGCCTATCTTGTCATATGCCTCCAGGTACTCCGTAACCTCATCTTTGACAATCAACTCCAACAATTTCCCAACCACCGATGTCAAGCTAACAGGTCTATAATTTCCTTTTTGCTTCCTTGCCCCCTTCTTAAATAGCGGAGTGACACTTGCAATCTTCCAGTCCTCCTGAACCATGCCAGAATCTATCGACTTTTGAAAGATCATTGCTAATGCCTCCACAATCTCCACAACTACTTCCTTCAGAACACGAGGGTGCATTCCATCTGGTCTGGGAGAATTATCTACCCTTTGACTATTCAGCTTCCTGAGTATTTTCTCTGTTGTAATTGTGACTGCGCACACTTCTCTTCCCTGACACCCTTGAGTGTCCAGTATATTGCTGATGTCTTCCTTAGTGAAGACTGACGCAAAATACTCGTTCAGTTCCTCCGCCATCTCCTTATCTCCCATTACAATTTCTCCAACATCATTTTCTATCGGTCCTATATCTACTCTCATCTGTCTTTTACTCTTTATATACTTGAAAAAGCTCTTAGTATCCTCTTTGATATTATTTGCTAGCTTCGTTTCATAGTTCATCTTTTCCCTCTTAATGACCTTCTTAGTTTCCTTCTGTAAGCTTTTAAAAACTTCCCAATCCTCTGTCTTCCCACTAAGTTTTGCTTCCTTGTATGCCCTCTCCTTTGCTTTAACTTTGGCTTTGACTTCTCTTGTCAGCCACGGTTAAATCCTTCTTCCATTTGAAAATTTCTTCTTTTTTGGAATATATCTGTCTTGCACCTTCCTCACTTCTCGCATAAACTCCAGCCACTGCTGCTCTGCCGTCCTTCCTGCCAGTGTCCCTTTCTAGTCAACTTTGGCCAGTTCCTCTCTCATGCCATTGTAATTTCCTTTACCCCACTGAAATACTGACACATCGGATTTCGGCTTCTCTTTTTCAAATTTCACAGTGAACTCAATCATGTTATGATCACTGCCTCCTAAGGGTTCCTTCACCTCAATCTCTCTAATCACCTCTGGTTCATTACACAATACCCAATCCAGTACAGCCGATCCCCTAGTGGGCTCAACAACAAGCTGTTCTAAAAAGCCTTCTCGTAGACACTCTACAAATTCTCTCTCTTGAGATCCAGTACCGACCTGTTTTTCCCAATCCACTCACATGTTAAAATCCCCCACAATTATCGTAACACTGCCCTCCTGACAAGCCTTTTCTATTTCCTGTTGTAATTTGTAGTCCACATCACTGCGACTGTTTGGAGGCCTGTATATAACTGCCATGAGGATCCTTTTACCCCCTGCGATTTCTTAGCTCAACCCATAAAGATTCTGCACCTTCCGATCCTATGTCACCTCTTTCTAATGAATAAGTATCACTTCTTCCCAATAAAGCCACGCCACCCCCTCTGCCTACCTGCCTATCCTTCCAATACATCGTGTATCCTTGGACGTTCAGCTCTCAGAGACATGCATCCTTTAGCCACGTCTCAGTGATGGCCGCAATATCATACCTGCCAATCTGTAACTGTACGACAAGATCATCCACCTTATTCCTTATGTTGCGTGCATTTAAGTATAACACCTTAAGACCAATATTTGGTACTTTTTGCTTTGAGCTATAGTTTCCTTTTTGCTTTGACCTATAGTTTCCTTTCTTTTGCCTTCCTCACTTCTTAAATTGTGGAGTGACATTTGTAAACTTCTAGTCCTCCGGGACCATGCCAGAATCAAGTGATTCTTTAAAGATCACGACCAAGACATCATTATCTCTTCAGCAACCTCTTTCAGGACTCTGGGATGTGGTCCAGGTGACTTATCCACCTTAAGTTTGCCTAGCACGTTTTCTTTTGTAATAGCAATGGCACTCACTACTGCTCCCTGACATTCAAGGACCTCTGGCATATTGCTAGTGTGGGGGGGGAATCTCATTGAAACCATCTAGGCCTTTCAATATTCAATCGGATTCAATGAGATCCCCCCACATTCTTCTAAACTACAGGCCCAGAGCCACAAATGCTTTCATGTGCTAACTCCTTCATTCCCAGAATCATTCTCATGAAGCTTTTATAGACCCTCTGAAATATGACGAATAGCAGTTCTGCAAAATGCTCTACATTCTCTTGAAGTATCAGCAAATGAACGTCAGTATTTACTGAGTTATGCTGAGTCAGTTATGCCAGTCCCATAACCCTCTCAGCGGCCCCTCTCCATGTACCTATCCAGGTATTTTTTAAATGACGCTATTGTACCTCTCTCAAACACTTTTCTGGAAGTTTGTTCCATATACTCACCACCCTCTGCATGAAAATGTTGCCCTTCGAGTCTTTTTAAATCTGTCCCCCCCTCACCTTCAGCCTATGCCCCTCGTGTTGAACTCCCCTACTTGGAGAAAAGACTTATCGTTCAGCTAATCCATACATCTCATAATCTCAATCATTTCTGTAAGGTTGGCCCTCATGTTCCTACAACACAAGAAAATAAATCTAGCTTGGCCAGCCTCTCCCAATAACTCGGGTCGTCTACATCCTTTTTAATTTCCTCTTCACTATATCCAGTTTAACTAAGACTTTCCTACAACATTCCCGACATGCCTGACTTCATTCTCCTGAAGCAGATAGTCTATCCCCAGCTCGGTCATGGCAGAGGATTAACACACAGACAGTGAATAACACTCGAGGACATGGTAGAGCTTTCTTGAAGAGCAACAGCTTTCGTGAGTCCTGAGGACCCCTAACCTGTGACAACCTGTGACAATTCAAAGTGTATGAGCAGTTGGGATGGTGTTGAAGATTCCCGTCCATGCTGTCAAGGCCCTTCAATATTTGATCGGCTTGAATCACACAATAAGCCCTGCATAAGGAGCAGAAGAAGTGAACCACCTCACAAACTACCACCACACCAGACCTCAAACAAGAGAAAACCTCCAGATGCTGGAAATCCAAGCAAAACACACAAAACTGGGTACAGGAGAGTGAGCAGATAATTGATCAGGGTTACAGGGAAGTAGTCACTCCAAAGTTGCAGGAGGCGAGTAACTGGGTGACTGTCAGGAAGAATGGAAATATAAATAGGCAGTTAGAGCAGAGCACACCTGTGGCCATTCCCCTCAAATATAAGTGTACCACTTCGGATACTTTTGTGGGAGATGACCTCCCGGGGGAATGAGGGGAACAGACAGGAGATTCTGCGGACATGGACGGGACACCCAGATAGTACGTTGCCTCCCAGGTGCTAGGGTCATGAATGTCTCAGATCGCATCCACAGCATTTTGGAGAGGGAGGGGTAGCAGCCAGATGTCTTGGTACATATTGGTACCAATGACATAGGAAGGAAAAGCAATGAGGTCCTGAAAAGAGAATTTAGAGAGCTAGGTAGGAAGCTGAGAAGCAGGACCTCCAGGGTAGTAATTTCTGGATTGCTGTTAGTGCCCCGTGCCAGTGAGAGTAGAAACAGGATGATCTGGCAGATAAATGTGTGGCGAGAAGCTGGTGCCGGGGGCAAGGGTTCAGGTTCTTGGATCATTGGGATCTCTCCTGGGGGAGGAATGACCTGTTCAACAGTAACAGGTTGCTCCTAAACCTGAGGGGGACCAATATTCTCGCGGGCAGGTTTGTTAGACCTGTTGGGGAGGGTTTAAACTAATTTGGCAGGGGGGTGGGACTGGAGTGATAGGACTCAGGATAAGACGGATGGTAAAAAAATAAAGATAACGTGCAGTCAGACTGCCAGGAAGGGCAGTCAGGTGATGGGAATAGTCACAGCCAACAGGGTGAATATCAGTACATTAAGGATGCAAAATCAAAAAGGGTAGCAAATACGGTACTTAACGGGTTGTACCTCAATGCTCAGAGTATAAGAAATAAGGTGGATGAACTTGTTGCAATATTACAGATTGCCAGGTATGATGATGTGGCCATCACTGAATCGTGGCTGAAGGATATTTGTAATTGGGAGTTGAAAGTCCAAGGTTACACATTGTATCAGAGGGATAGGAAGGTAGACAGAGGGGGAGGCGTGGCTGTACTGGTAAAGAATGGCATCAAATCAGTAGAAAGATGTGACATAGATATTGAATCCTTGTGGATTGAGTTAAGAAACTGTAAGGGTAAAAGGACCCTGATGGCAGTTATATACAGGCCTCCCAACAATGGCTGGGAGGTGGACCACAGGTTACAACAGGAAACAGAAAAGGCAAGTCAAAAGGCCAATGTTATGATAGTCATGGGAGATTTTAACATGCAGGTCAATTAGGAAAATCAGGAAGGTAATGGATCACAAGAAAGTGAGTTTGTTGAATACTTAAGCGATGGCTTTTTAGAGCAGTTTGTCGTTGAGCCTCCTAGGGGATCAGCTATACTGGATTGGGTGTTATGTAATGAACTGGAGGTGATTAGGGAGCTTAAGGTAAAAGAACCTCAGGAAACAGTGATCACAATATGATTGAGTTCAACTTGAAATTTGATAGAGAAAGTAAAGACTGATGTAGCAGTATTTCAGTGGTCTAAGGGAAATTAAAGTGGTATGAGAGAGGAGTTGGCCTAAGTAAACTGAAAGGAGCTGCTGGCAGGGATGTCAACAAAGCAGCAATGGCGTGCATTTTTGGGAAAACTGAGGAAGGTGCAGGACACATGTATTCCAAAATGAAGGAATACTCAAATGGCAAAATAGTACAACCGTGGCTGACAAGGGAAGACAAAGCTAATGTAAAAACAAAGGAGAGGGCATAAAACAAAGCAAAAATCAGTGGGAATTTAGAGGATTGGGAAATTTTTAAAAACCTGCAGAGAGCAACTAAAAGCATCATTAGAAGGGAAAAGATGAAATATGAAAGCAAGCTAGCAAATAATAACGGGGAACAAGGAGAAGGCAGATGAATTAAATTTGTCATTCGTAAGGCCAGTGATGTTGTGGCGATGGAACTGGACTCTCTGACGGTGGTGTCTGAAAGAGGATGCTGTCCAAGTTGCATGCCATCCTGGACAATGTCTCCCATCCACTACAAAATGCGCTGGTTGGGCACAGGAGTACATTCAACTAGAGACTCATTCCACCAAGATGCAACACAGAGCGTCATAGGAAGTCATTCCTGCCTGTGGTCATCAAACTTTACAACTCCTCCCTTGGAGGGTCAGACACCCTGAGCCAATAGGCTGGTCCTGGACTTATTTTCTGGCATAATTTACATATTACTATTTAATTATTTATGGTTTTATATTGCTATATTTATACTCTATTCTTGGTTGGTGTAACTGTCACGAAAACCAATTTGCCTCGGGATCAATAAAGTATGACTATGACTAAGACTAAGTGAGTATTTTGCAACAGTCTTCACTGTGGAAGACACGAGCAGTGTGCCAGATGTTGTAGAGTGTCAAGGAAGAGAAGTGGGTGCAGTTATTAATACAAAGGAGAAGGTGCTCAAAAAACTGAAAGATCTAGAAGTACATTAGTCACCCCAACCAGATGAACTGCAACCTAGGGTTCTGAAAGAGGTAGCGTTAGAGGTTGTGGCGACATTAGAAATGATCTTTCAAAAATCATTGGACTCTGACATAGTGCCAGAGAAATGAAAAACTGCGAATATCACTCCACTCTTTAAGAAAGGAAGAAGGCAGCAGAAAGGAAATTATAGACCAGTTAGCCTGACCTCATGGGAACCAGGGGATAGGCAAGGGGTATAGTCAGAGGGACAGAGGGAGAAAAAGGAGAGTGAAGCATTGGAGTATACCCCTTGCGCATCCTCTGGTTCCCCCCGACCCCTCGTCTTTCTCCTCGGACCTCCTGTCCCATGATCCTCTCATATCCCCTTTGCCAATCACCTGTCCAGCTCTTGGCTCCATCCCTCCCCCTCCTGTCTTCTCCTATCATTTTGGATCTCCCCCTCCCCCTCAAATCTCTTACTAACTCTTCCTTCAGTTAGTCCTGACGAAGGGTCTCGGCCTGAAACATCGACTGAGATGCTGCCTGGCCTGCTGCGTTCACCAGCAACTTTGATGTGTGTTGCTTGAATTTCCAGCATCTGCAGAATTCCTGTTGTTTGCGTTTTTAAGATGGTTAGAGCATTAGCTAATTAGAAGAAGGCAGTAAGTGGGAATAAAAGGATCCTTGTCTGGCTGGCCGCCGGTAACTAGTGGTGTTTCTCAGGGGTCGGTGTTGGGACTACTTCTTCTTACGCTGTACATAAATGATTTGGATGATGGAATAAATGGCAGATGATACGAAGACTGCTGGAGGGGCAGGTAATGTTGAGGAAACAGGTAGGCTGCAGAAAGACTTAGACAGATTAGGAGAATGGGCAAGAAAGTGGCAAATGAAATACAATGTTGGCAAATGCATGGTCTTGCACTTTGGTAATAGGAATAAATGTGCGGACTATTTTCTAAACGGGGAGAAAATACAAAAATCTGAGATGCAAAGGGACTTGGGAGACCTTGTGCAGAACACCCTAAAGGTTAACTTGCAGGTTGAGTCGGTGGTGAGGAAGGCAAATGCAATGTTAGCATTCATTTCAAGAGGTCTAGAATACAAGAGCAGGAACGTGATGCTGAGGCTTTATAGGCACTGGTGAGGCCTCACCTTGAGTATTGTGAACAGTTTTGGGCTCCTCATTTTAGAAGAGAAGTGCTGGCATTAGAGAGGGCCCAAAGGAGGTTCACAAGGATGATTCCAGGAATGAAAGGGTTATCATACGAGGAACATTTAATGGTTCTGGGTCTGTACTCGCTGGAATTTAGAAGGATGAGGGGGGTATCTCATTGAAACCTTTTGAATGTTGAAAGGCCTGGACAGAGTAGATGTGGAAAGGATGTTTCCCATGGTGGGAGAGTCTAGGACAAGAGGGCACAGCCTCAAGATAGAGGGGCGCCCTTTCAAAACAGAGATGCAGAGAAATTTCTTTTGCCAGAGGGTGATGAATTTGTGAAATTTATTGCCATGTGCAACTGCTGTGGAGGTCAGGTCTTTGGGTGTATTTAAGGCAGAGATTGATAGGCTCTTGATTGGACATGGCATCAAAGGTTACGGGGAGAAGGCCGCGAAATAGGGTTGAGGAGGAGGGAAAAAATGATCAGCCGTGATTGAATGGCAGAGCCGACTCGATGGAGCAAATGGCCTAATTCTGCTCCTGTGTCTTATGGTCTCATGGAAATGCTGGAGGAACTCAGCAAGACAGACAGTATCTATGGAAAAGAGTACAATCCACATTTTCAGGACAGGACTCTCCATTAGGCCGGGAGAAAAAAAAGATGAGGAGTCAGAGTTAAAAGGTGTGGGTAGCAGAGGAAGAAACATAAGGGGATAGGTGAAACCGGGATGTGGGGTAAGGGGTGAAGTAAAGAGCTGAGAAGTTGATTGGTGAAAGAGATACAAGGCTGGAGAAGGGGGAATCTAATAAAAGAGGACAGAAGGCCAAGGAAGAAAGAAAAGGGGGAGGAGCACCAGAGGGAGGTGATGGGCAGGTAAGGAGATATAGTGAGAGGCAGGGAAAGGGGAGTGGGGAATGGTGAAGGTAGGGGGCATTGCTGCAAGTTCGGGAAATTGATGTCCATGCCATCAGCTTGGAGGCTACCCAGGTGGAATACTAGGTGTTGCTCCTCCAAACTGAGTGTGGCCTCATCACGATAGTAGAGGAGGCCATGAATTAACATGTTGGAGTGGGTATAGGAATTGGAATCCCGCTTTTTCTGGCAGATGGAGCATAGGTGCTCAGTGAAGTGGTCTTCCAATCTACGTCAGGTCACCACACCTGACCTGTCAGCAACTTCCTGCCCCATGTATGCAATAGTCTGCGGTCCCCACATCAGCATCTTCAGAACCCACAAAACTTTTATCTTGGGGGATAGACAATAAGAAAGAATTCAGTTGTGTCAAACAGGGCAACAATACTAATTTTTGACACAGAACTGTTGCAATCCAATCTTAACGGCCTTTATGGTCTCAATTACTGTAATGTTGTCCTTGTTGACAATCCATTCAACACTTCAACACACAGGTACACAGCAAGCATGTTTTTATGTGCACCTCTGCATGCACATGCTTATGACAATAAACTCAACTTTGACTTTCATGTTTCAGGTCAAGACCATTCATCTAAACTGACAGGGTGGAAGTTAGTGGCTAAGTTGATGAAATTGTTGAGTTCCACATGGGTGCAGGAGGCAGCAGCAATGCAGCTGCTGGTGTCATGGAGAAAGAGTTGGGGTGGTGCCAGAGTAGATATAGAAGAAAGACTGCTCCACAAAGGGAAAAGAAGGACAGGTCCATGTGAATGTCTATAATTTCAGATGAAGAATCTTGGCTTTTCATAAGGTGGAGGAACTCGTGGCACAATTAGAGATTGGTTGGTGTAATTTTGTGGGCAGCACTGAGTCGTGGCTGAAAGAAAGTCATAGTTAGGAGCTCAACATCAAAGGATATACTTTGTATCAAAAAGACAGGCAGGAAGGCATAGGCAGTGGTGTGGCTCCATTGGTAAGAAATAGAATTATATCTTTAGAAAGAGGTGACGAAGGGTCAGAGAATGTCAAATCTTTGAGGATCAAGTTAAGAAACTGCAAGGGTAAAAAAAAAATTATGGGAATTATATATACAATATAATTATATAGGGTTCCAAATAGTAGCCAAGATGTGGGGTTGAGATTGGAAAGGCAGCTGGAAAGGGCATGTAATAAGGGTAATGACACAATTATAACGGGAGACTTCAATATGCAAGGGAATTGGGAAAATCAGGCTGGTGTCGGATCACAAGAGAGGGAAGTTGTTGAATGTCTACAAGATGCAGCTTGTGCTCGAGGCTACTCAGGCAAAGGCTATCTTAGATTGGGTGTTGTATAATAGCTCAGATTTTATGAATCAGCTTAATGTAAAGGAACCCTGAGGAGGCAGTGATCATAATATGATTGAATTCATACAGCAATTTGAAGGAGAAACGTAAGTCACATGCACTGTATCAGCATCACAATGGAATAACGGGGATTACAGAGGCATGAGAGAGGAGCTTGCCCAAGTGGACTGCAGAAGGATACTGACAGGGATGACGGCGGAGCAGAGGTGGCTGAAGTTTCTAGGAATAGTTCACAAGGTGCAGGATAAATATGGCCCCACAGAAGAAGTAGTTCTCAAACGGCAGGACTAGGCAACCGTGGCTGACAACATTAATTAAGTACTGCATAAAAGCCAAGGAAAGGGCATGGAAGGTAGCAAATGTGAGTGGGAAGTTGGATGATTGAGAAGCTTTTAAAATCCATTTGATATGGTGCCACACATAGAAAAAAAACAAAGAAACATAGAAAATCTACAGCACAATGCAGGCCCATCGGCCCACGATTACCTAAAGTTACCCATAACCGCTATTTTTCTAAGATCCATGTACCTATCCAGAAGTCTCTTAAAAGACCCTATCGTATCCACTTCCATCACTGTCGCCAGCAGCCCGTTCCACGCACTCACCACTCCCTGCATAAAAAACTTACCCCGACATCTCCTCTGTACCTACTTCCAAGCACCTTAAGGGTGCCCTCTCATGTTAACCATTTCAGCCCTGGGAAAAAGTCTCTGACTATCCACACGATCAATGCCTCTCATCATCTTATACACCTCTATCAGGTCACCTCTCATCCTCCGTCGCTCCAAGGAGAAAAGGCCGAGTTCACTCAACCTATTCTCATAAGGCATGCTCCCCAATCCAGGCAACATGCCTGCAAAGTGTCTGAGTCTACTAAGCAAGTGGTGCTGCTGGAGCTGACAGTCCCATGGGAAGATAGCTTGGAAGAGGCCTTTGAAAGGACGCTCTCCAAGTACACAGGACTGGTCAGCAACTATCAGCAGGCTGGATGCAGAGCGAGTTGTCTCTCAGTGGAGGGTGGTTGTAGGGGATTCATAGCCCATTCTTTAGTTAGAGCCTTCAGCATTTTGGGCATCGAGGGAAAGAGGAAGAGGAGAGCCATCCGCAGTACCACCGATGCGGCAGAGAGGGCCTCAAGGTGGCTGTGGCTCAAAAGAGGGGAGCCATGGAGTCATAAGTAGCTAGCCATCTGGACACAAGCTGGGGTCCGAACAGCCCCGGCTGGGTCACCTGGAGGAGGTTGTATGATGCTGAAAGACCCGAAACACCTGATGATTCCAGGAACATCACTGAAGATGTGTCCAGAAGCATCAATAGATGTATGTACACAGTGTTATGTCTTTTTGGAGGTGGTAACTTTTTACTTGGTAAATAGGAGCTGCCAGCTGGAGACTGGGGTTAAAGGTCATTAGATTAGCAAGCCGTTCGCATATTGGATGGCTTCTGGGCTTTTGGGGGAGGTGGGCAGGTCTATTAGGTTAGTTTTTTTTTTGACTGGGCAGTCCTGAGGGGTTTTTCTTTGTCAATCATCTTGCTGTTCTTTCTGATCGAGTCAAGCTTCGCCCTTTCTTCCGATTTAGGCTGCGCCTGCGTATTAGATTACTTTATAAAATTTTTATATTAAATTTTAAATATGGATCTTAATAAAATCAATATAATATCTTGGAATTTAAATGGTATGAACCAACCTATTAAGCGCAGAAAGATTTTTAAGAAATTAAAAACACTTCATGCAGATATTATTTTTGTGCAGGAAACTCACCTCAGAAGACAGGATGAAAATCGCTTTTTTAAATTTTGGAAGGGACACTTATTTCATTCTTTATCAGTAAATAAAATAAGAGGGCATCTATTTTTATTAATTCTAAAATCCCTTTTGTTCATTTTAATACTGTTACTGTTTTAATTGGAAGATATTTAATTGTCACTGTTTGTTGTGTGGTCAAAAGGTGGCTTTGGTGTGTGTATATGCACCTAATACAGATAGCCCTGAATTTTTTAAGAAGCTATTTTCTGTATTGCCAAATTTAAATGAATGTAAGTTGATTATGGGCGGTGACTTTAACTGTTGTCTTAACCCGTCGATTGACAAATCGTCCACCAATCCATCATTTCCTAATAAAACTACGACTTGTATTAATTCTTTATTATTAGAGTATGGGCTGGTGGAAATTTGGAGATTTAAATTTCCTAAAGAAAAAGATTTTTCTTTTTTTTTCACATGTATACAATAAATATTCAAGAATTGATTATTTTTTCTTGGATACGTGATTGGTGCCCTCTGTTGTTGAGTGTGCATATGATGTGATTGCATTGTTGGATCATGCACCTATGAAACTAATTTTGGAGCTCTTTGATAATATTCACATACCTCAGTGGAGATTTAATATTTCATTGTTGCAAGATTCAACTTTTGTAAATTTTATTAAAGAACAAATTTCTCTATTTTTTGAATTGAATACAACTGAGGGAATGTCAAATTTGGTCATTTGGGATGCGATGAAATCTTTTCTTAGAGGACAGATAATTTCATATTCGGTAGGTTCAAGAAGGAAAACTAAGGTGGAACTTTTGCAGATCACTAATAAGATTAAAGAAATAGATAAAGTTTCTTCAGTAACGCCTAGTGAAGATCTCTTTAAGGAAAGCGTGGAACTCCAAGCACAACATGATTTGCTTTTGACTTTTCCCATTGAACAGCAACTTCTTAAATCCAAAAGCCAATTTTATATACATGGAGACAAGTCAGGCAAATTATTAGCTGGTCAGTTAAAAGCAAATATGGCTAGAAAACAGATTCTGAAAATATGAAGACCTGATAGACCTGCAACGGTAGATCCTGATGAAATTAATAAGATACTTATGGATTTCTACTCTAATCTTTATGAGTCTGAATTTTCAGATAGTATTACCTTTATGAATAGTTTTATTGCAAAAATTGAATATACCTAAAATCTCTATTCCAGATATGAATACATTAGATGCACCTATTAAACAAGAAGAAATAGCAAGGGCTATATCCTCTCTCCAATCAGCTAAGGCTCCGGGACCGGATGGATATACAGTGGAATTTTATAAGACTTTTACTGATATACTTATATCTCATTTATGTCAAATTTTCACTGATTCTATGTCCTCTGGGACTCTCCCAAAAACTTTCTATGAAGCCTCAATCTCTTTAATTCCTAGAAAAGATAAAGATTTATCTGAATGTACCTCTTATAGACCAATTTCTCTATTAAATGTGGATTTTAAAATTCTCTCTAAGATTTTGGCTAATAGACTTGAGAATATTTTACCTACTGTTATTTCTAATGATCAAACTGGATTTATTAAAAATAGATATTCACATTTTAATATTCAAAGATTATTAACTATTATTCACTCTTCTCCATCTAAAGAATCTGAATGTGTTGTTTCTCTTGATGCAGAGAAAGCTTTTGATAAGGTGGAGTGGTCCTACTTATTTGAGGTTTAGGAAAGATTTAATCTTAGCCCGGGATTTATTTCCTGGTTTAAATTGATCTATCATCCTCCTATGGCTGCTGTTATAACTAATAATCAAAAATCTCCCTATTTTAGATTACATAGGGGTACTCGACAGCGATGGCCTCTTAGCCCTTCATTATTTAACTTGGCCTTAGAACCCCTTGCTATTGCTCTTAGAGATTCTGAAACTGTTCAGGGTATTAAGAGAGGGGACAAAATACACAAGGTTTCGTTATATGCAGATGACCTGTTAGTTTATATTTCAGATCCTAGGAAATCTATTCCTTCTATGTTATCTATATTTTCTGAATTCAGTAGTTTATCTGGGTATAAATTAAATTTACATAAAAGTGAGTTATTTCCTATTAATAATTACTCAGATCCAAATCATCAAATACCTTTTAGTATTGCTAAAAATTACTTTACCTGTCTTGGTATTAAAATTACTGAAAATTTTAAGGATCTCTATACATTGGCTACACCAAACAAATGCTTTCTAAATGGTCGCCTATGACATTATCATTAATAGGTTGAATTAATGCTATTAAAATGATAGTTTTACCGAAATTTTTATATATATTTCAGGCGCAGGTGGACCCGACGCAGACTGGGAGACCGCTTTGCTGAACACCTACGCTCTGTCCGCCAGAGAAAGCAGGATCTCCCAGTGGCCACACATTTTAATTCCACATCCCATTTCCATTCTGACATGTCTATCCACGGCCTCCTCTACTGTAAAGATGAAGCCACACTCAGGTTGGAGGAACAACACCTTATATTCCGTCTGGGTAGCCTCCAACCTGATGGCATGAACATCGACTTCTCTAACTTCTGCTAATGCCCCACCTCCTCCTCGTACCCCATCTGTTACTTATTTTTATACACACATTCTTTCTCTCACTCTCCTTTTTCTCCCTCTGTCCCTCTGAATATACCCCTTGCCCATCCTCTGGGTCCACCCCCCCCACCCTTGTCTTTCTTCCCGGACCTCCTGTCCCATGATTCTCTCGTATCCCTTTTGCCTATCACCTGTCCAACTCTTGGCTCCATCTCTCCCCCTCCTGTCTTCTCCTATCATTTTGGATCTCCCCCTCCCCCTCCAACTTTCAAATCCCTTACTCACTCTTCCTTCAGTTAGTCCTGACGAAGGGTCTCGGCCTGAAACGTCGACTGCACCTCTTCCTACAGATGCTGCCTGGCCTGCTGCGTTCACCAACAACTTTTATGTGTGTTGATCAAAAGTTTTGGATCTGGATCTACAACCTAATTAGCTTATGGCAATTTTTCGGATTATCCCATCGGAAGCAGGAAATATTCCTGTTCCCGCTCAACGTATGTTAGCCTTTTCAACCTTGCTCGCTAGGACAGCCATTTTATTGAAGTGGAAGGATTCTAATCCACCTACAGTCTTTTATTGGCTCTCCTCCATTATGTCCTGTTTAAGTTTAGAGAAAATAAGAGGTCGGACATTTGATACATCCTTTAAATTTGAGCAAATCTGGCGACCTTTCATCCAATATTTCCATTTGATTTGATTTATTACTCTTTCAATCTTTTTTTCCAAAGTTTTAGATTTGATCAGAAAGTCTTTCTTTCCTTTTTTTTGGTCATATCCTCAAAATGGACTGCCCAGTCCCTTTTTTTTGTTTTTTTTTCTATAGTGTAGTGGGGTTTTTTTTCTTTTCATTTAAAACCCAATGTTCTTTCTTTTCTCTTCACAACTGATAAGAGAACTGTCCTGACGAAGGGTCTCGGGCTGAAACGTCGACTGCACCTCTTCCTACAGATGCTGCTTGGCCTGCTGCGTTCACCAGCAACTTTTATGTGTGTTGCTTGAATTTCCAGCATCTGCAGAGTTCCTGTTGTTTTTTTTAGAGAATTGTTATTTTCATTTTTTAAAATTATATATTTTAACAATATCCATGATTTTGACAACGTCTATCGTAATCTCGGTTTATATTGTTACTGATATATATATATTTGAAATAATTCTCCTCTTGATTGTATTTATGCTCCTTTTAAATCAATAAAAAGATTAATAAAGAAAGAAGAAGAGGTGTGTAAGATGATGAGAGGCATTAATCATATGGATAGTCAGAGGCTTTTTCCTAAGGCTAGAATGCCAAACACGAGAGTGCACAGTTTTAAGGTGCTTGGAAGTAGGTACAGAGGAGATGTCAGGGGTAAATTTTTTAGACAGAGAGCGGTGAGTGTGTGGAATGGGCTGCGAGTGATGGTGGTGGTGGCGGCTACAATAGGGTCTTTTAAGAGATTCCTGGATAGGTACATGCAGCTTAGAAAAATAGAGGGCTATGGGTAACCCTAGTTAATTTCTAAGGTTAACGACATGTTCACACAGCTTTGTGGGCCAAAGGGCCTGTATACTGCTGTAGGTTTTCTCTGTTTTCTATGTTTCTATCTCAAACCATTGGTCTGAGTGCATCCCTTCTCTATCACCTGCCTATCCTCCCTCTCGCACTATCTCCAAGCTTTCTCTATTTGTGAGCCAACAGCCCCTTCCTCTGTCTCTGCAGTTCGGTTCCCACCCCATAGCAATTCCAGTTTAAATTCTCCCCAATAACTTTAGCAAACCTCCCTGCCAGGATATTGGTCTCTGTCTGATTCAAGTGCAACCCGTCCTTTTTCTGTAGGTCACGCCTGCCCCAAAAGAGGTTCCAAAGATCCAGAAATCTGAATCCCTCCCCCTGTTACAATCCCTCAGCCACGCATTTATCCTCCACCTCACTCTATTCCTATACTCACTATTGCGTGGCACAGGCAGTAATCCTGAGATTACTACCTTTGAGGTCCTGCTTCTCAGCTTCCTTCCTAACTCCCTGTAGTCTGTTTTCAGGACCTCCTCCCTTTTCCTACCTATGTTGTTGGTACCAATATTTACCATGACCTCTGGCTGTTCATCTTCCCACTTCAGGATATAGTGGAATGATCAGAAATTTCACGGACCCTGGCACATGGGAGGGAGGCAAACTACCATCTTTCCTGCATCCACAGAATCGCCTGTCTAACCCCCTAACTATAGAGTTCCCTATCACTACTGCCTTTCTCTTCCTTTCCCTACCCTTCTGAGCCAAAGGGCCAGACTCTGTGCCACAGGTGTGGCCACTGTTGCTTCCCCCAGGTAGGTCGTACTCCCCAACAGTACTCAATCAGGAGTACTTATTGTTAAGGGGGACAGCCACAAGGGTACTCTCTAGTATCTGCCTCTTGCCCTTCACTCTCCTGACTGTTACCCATTTATCTGTCTCCCGAGGCCCCGGTGTGACTACTTTCCTATAGCTCCTCTCTATCATCTTCTCACTTTCCCTGACCAGACAAAGGTCATCGAGCTGCATCTCCAGTTCCCTAAGGAGTTACAGCTTGACACACCTGGCACAGATGTGGCCATCCGGGAGGCTGGGAGTCTCCCGGACTTCCCACATCTGACACCTAGTACAAAACACCGGCCTCACAGACATACTTCCTGTTTCTATTCTTCACAGATAACCTACCTGGACTCGACCTGTTATCACCGAAGCCCCGTTGAACCAAAGCCCTCACTACTCTGTCTCCCTCTATTCTGTCACCCGCTCTGTATAGCTGTTTCCTTTTAAACTTTGTGTCGGTCTAACTCGCTGACGTCCACACGCTTGTGCAGTCATCCCTCAAGGCTGCTTAACAAGTTAAGATCCTCTGGGGTTACAGGAAATATTTTCTGTGGTGGGTGCGTGAAATGAGTGTGACAATAGGGTCTTTTAAAAGACTTTTAGATAAGTACATGGAACTTAGAAGAATAGAGGGCGATGCAGCAGGAAAATTCTGGGCAGTTTCTAGAGTAGGTTACATGGTAGCAACAACATTGTGGGCCAAATGGTCTGTAATGTGCTGGAGATGTCTATGTTCTATACACTGGCATGGATCGAGGAATGGATTTCAGGCAGGAGGCAGGGGCCTTTTCTGGTTGGCTACCAGTGACTAGTGGTGTTCCTCAGGGCCGGTACTGGGTCCATTCCTTTTCACATTATCAATGATTTGGGTAATGGAATTGATGGCTTTATGGCAAAGTTAGCGGATGATATGAAGATAGGTGGAGGGGTAGGTACTGTTGAGGAACCAATGTGATTGCAGCAGGACTTAGACAAATTGGAAGAATGGGCAAAAAAGTGACAGATGGAATGCAGTGTTGGGAAATGCATGATAATGCATTTTGGCAAAAGGAACAACAGTGCAGAACATTATCTAAGAAAATTCAAACATCAGAGGTGCAAAGGGACTTAGAAGTCCTTGTGCAAGACGAAGTCAGAAGTTTTATTCACAGGTTGAGTCTGTGATAAAGAAGGCAAATGCAATGTTGTCATTCATTTCAAGGTGAATTGAATATAAAAACAAGGTGTTAATGCTGAAGCTTTATAAGACACTAGTTAGGCCAGACATGAAGTACTGTCAACAGTTTTGACCATAAGCCATTAAGACATAGGAGCAGAATCAGGCCATTTGGCCCAACAACTTTGCTCCGCCACTTAATCATGGCTGATCCTTTTCTCCCCTCCTCGGCCTTCTCCCCATAATCTTTGATGCCATGTCGAATCAAGAACCTATCCATCTCTGCTTTAAGTATACCCAACCACCTGGCCTCCACAGCTGCCTGTGGTACCAAATTCCACAAATTCACCACCGTTTGGATAGACAGGGACTGATCAGGGATCATCAACATGGCATTGTGTGTGTTACCTGCCCTCTCATCATATCCCTTGATGCCCCGACCAATCAGGAATCTATCAACTTCTGCTTTGAATATACCCAAAGAGTTGGCCTCCACCATAGTCTGTGGCAGAGCATTCCACAGTTCACTACACTCTGGCTAAAGAAATTTCTCCATATCTCTGTTTTAAATGCTCACCCCTCTATCCTGAGGCTGTGCCCTCTTAACCCAGACTTCCGCCACCATAGGAAACATCCCTTCCACATCTACTCTGTCTAGGCCTTTCAACATTCGAGAGGTTTAATGAGATCTCCCCATCTCTTTCAAAATTCCAGTGAGTACAGGTGCAGAGCTATCAAACATTCCTCGCATGATAACCCTTTCATTCCTGGAATTATCCTTGTGAACCTCCTCTGAACCCTCTGCAATGTGAGCCCAAAACTGTTCACAATACTTAAGGTGAGGCCTCACCAGTGCCTCATAAAGCCTCAGCATCACATCCCTGCGTTTGTATTCCAGATCTCTTGAAATGAATGTTAACATTGCATTTGCCTTCCTCACCACCGACTCTGAGTGCAAGTTAACCTTTAATTTTCTGATTTTCTCCCCGTTTAGAAAATATTCTGCACATTTACTTCTACTACCAAAGTGCATGACCATGCATTTTCCAACATTATATTTCATTTGCCACTTTCTTGCCCATTCTCCTTATCTGTCTAGGTCCTTCTGCAGCCTACCTATTTCTTCAACACTACCTGTCTCTCAATCAATCTTTGTAGCATCTACAAACCTGGCAACAAAGGCATCATCTAAATCATTGATTATTTGGCATAAAAAGAAACAGTCCCAACACCAAACCCTGCAGAACACAACTAGTCACTGGTAGCCAACCAATAAAGGATCCTTTTATTCCCACTCGCTGCCTCCTACCAATCAGCCAATGCTCTAACCATGTTAGCAACTTTCCTGTAATACCATGGGCTCATAACTTGGTAAACAGCCTCATGTGTGGCAAACAACAGGAATTCTGCAGATGCTGGAAATTCAAGCAACACACATCAAAGTTGCTGGTGAACGCAGCAGGCCAGGCAGCATCTGTAGGAAGAGGTGCAGTCGACGTTTCAGCCCAAGACCCTTCGTCAAAGGCCTTCTGAAAGTCCAAATATACAACATCCACTGCATAAATTCCAACAGGTTTGTCAGGCAGGATTTTCCCTGAAGGAAACCTTGCTGACTTAATCCTATGTTACCAAGTACTCCATAACCTCATCCTTAACGATTGACTCCAACATCTTCCCAACCACCAAGCTCAATCTAACTGGTCTATCATTTCCTTTCTGCTGCCTTCCTCCTTTCTTAAAGAGTGGAGTGACATTCGCAATTTTCCAGTCCTCTGGCACCATGCCAGAATCCAATGATTTTTGAAGGATCATTTCTAATAGACAATAGGTGCACAGGAAAGACCATTCGGCCCTTCGAGGCTGCACCGCCATTCTGAGATCATGGCTGATCATCTACTATCAATACCCAGTTCCTGCCTTGTCCCCATAACCCTTGATTCCCCTATCCATAAGATACTTATCTAGCTCCTTCTTGAAAGCATCCAGAGAATTGGCCTCCACTGCCTTCTGAGGCAGCGCGTTCCACACCTCCACAACTCTCTGGGAGAAGAAGTTCCTCCTCAACTCTGTCCTAAATGACCTACCCCTTATTCTTAAACCATGCCCTCTGGTACTGGACTCTCCCAGCATCTGGAACATATTTCCTGCCTCTATCTTGTACAATCCCTTAATAATCTTATATGTCTCAATCAGATCCCCCCTCAATCTCCTTAATTCCAGCGTGTACAAGCCCAGTCTCTCTAACCTCTCTGAGTAAGACAGTCCAGACATCCCAGGAATTAACCTAGTGAACCTATGCTGCACCTCCTCCACAGCCAGGATGTCCTTTCTTAACCCTGGAGACCAAAACTGCACACAATACTCCAGGTGTGGTCTCACCAGGGCCCTGTACAAATGCAAAAGGATTTCCTTGCTCTTGTACTCAATTCCCTTTGTAATAAAGGCAAACATTCCATTAGCCTTCTTCACTGCCTGCTGCACTTGCTCATTCACCTTCAGAGACTGATGAACAAGTACTCCTAGATCTCTTTGTATTTCTCCCTTACCTAACTCCACACCGTTCAGATAATAATCTGCCTTCCTGTTCTTGCTCCCAAAGTGAATAACCTCACACTTATTCACATTAAACGCCATCTGCCAAGTTTCTGCCCACTCACCCAGCCTATCCAAGTCACCTTGAATTCTCCTAACATCCTCATCACAAGTCACACTGCCACCCAGCTTAGTATCATCGGCAAACTTGCTGATGTTATTCACAATGCCTTCCTCTAAATCATTGACGTAAATCGTAAACAGCTGTGGTCCCAATACCAAGCCCTGTGGCACCCCACTAGTCACCACCTGCCATTCCGAGAAACACCCATTCACTGCTACCCTTTGCTTTCTATCTGTCAACCAGTTTTCTATCCATGTCAATATCCTCCCCCCAATACCATGAGCTCTGATTTTACCCACCAATCTCCTATGTGGTACCTTATCGAATGCCTTCTGAAAGTCAAGGTACACCACATCCACTGGATCTCCCGTGTCTATCTTCCTGGTTACATCCTCAAAAAACTCCAATAGATTAGTCAAGCATGATTTGCCCTTGGTAAATCCATGCTGGCTTGGCCCAATCCTATCACTGCTATCAAGATATGCCACTATTTCATCTTTAATAATGGACTCTAGCATCTTCCCCACTACTGATGTTAGGCTAACAGGGCGATAGTTCTCTGTTTTCTCCCTCCCTCCTTTCTTAAAAAGTGGGATAATATTAGCCATTCGCCAATCCTCAGGAACTGATCTTGAATCTAAGGAACATTGGAAAATGATCACCAATGCATCCACAATTTCCAGAGCCACCTCCTTTAGTACCCTAGGATGCAGACCATCTGGACCTGGAGATTTGTTAGCATTCGGTCCCATCAGTCTACTCATCACCGTTTCCTTCCTAATGTCAATCTGTTTCAGTTCCTCTGTTACCCTATGTCCTTGGCCCATCCATACATCTGGGAGATTGCTTGTGTCTTCCCTAGTGAAGACAGATCCAAAGTACTTATTAAATTTGTCTGCCATTTCTCTGTTTCCCATAACAATTTCTCCCAATTCATTCTTCAAGGGCCCAACATTGTTCTTAACCATCTTCCTTCTCTTCACATACCTAAAAAAACTTTTGCTATCCTCCTTTATATTCCTAGCTAGCTTGCGTTCATACCTCATTTTTTCTCCCTGTATTGCCTCTTTAGTTAAGTTCTGTTGCTCCTTAAAAATTTCCCAATCATCTGTCTTCCCACTCACCTTAGCTCTGTTATACTTCTTTTTTAATGCTATGCTATCTCTGACTTCTTTTGTCAACCACTGCGGCCACTTCCCCCCCTTTGAATCCTTCCTTCTCCGGGGGATGAACTGATTTTGCACCTTGTGCATTATTCCCAAGAATACCTGACATTGCTGTTCCACTGTCTTTTCTGCTAGGATATCCAACCAGTCAACTTTGGCCAGCAACTCCCTCATGGCTCCATAGTCTCCTTTGTTCAACTCCATAGTCTCCTTTGTTCAACACTTCTGATCTGCCCTTATCCCTCTCAACTTGCAGATAAAAACTTATCATATTATGGTCACTACCTCCTAATGGCTCCTTTACTTCAAGATCACTTATCAAATCCTGTTCATTGCACAACACTAAATCCAGAATAGCCTTATCCTTGGTCGGCTCTTGTACAAGCTGCTCCAAAAATGCATCCCGTAGGCACTCTACAAACTCCCTATCCTGGGGTCCAGTACCAACCTGATTTTCCCAGTTCACTTGCATGTTGAAATTCCCCATAACTACTGCGACATTTCCTTTGCCACATGCCATTGTTAACTCCCTATTCAACTTGCAGCCAATATCCATGCTACTGTTTGGGGGCCTGTAGATAACACCTATTAGGGTCTTTTTGCCCTTACAGTTCCTCAGTTCTATCCACACTGACTCTACTTCTCCTGATTCTATGTCCCCCCTTGCAAGGGACTGAATCTCATTCCTCACCAACAGGGCCACCCCACCCCCTCTGCCCACCTTTCTGTCCCTTCGATACCACGTATACCCTTGTACATTCAATTCCCAGGTCTGATCCCCCTGCAGCCATGTCTCCGTTATCCCAACAACATCATAGTTACCCATTCGCACCTTAGCTTCAAGCTCATCCGCCTTATTTCTGACACTTCGTGCATTCAGGTATAGAATTTTTAACCCATTTCTCCTCTCTCTGTTTAAATCGCTGCCTATTGTGCATAACCCAGCTCCCCGAACTCTCACCGGGCTATACGCCACTTGAATTTTGTTGTCCTTCTTAAATTTACTTACTCTTTCTGCACATTTAACTCCGTGCTCCGTCAGACCATCCCTCTGCACATGTATCCTCCTTATCATTCGTTCTGCCTCACCTTTCTCTACTTCACACTTAATATTCTGGAACCGTGTAGTCCCCACCTGTCCTTTATACTTCATCTCTCTATCCTCTCTCACATTCTGGATCCCTGCCCCATGCAAATTTAGTTTAAACCCCACCAAGCAGCACTAGCAAACTTTCCTGCAAGTTCAGGTGTAAACCGTCCGGTTGGAACAGATCCCACCTTCCCTGGAACAAAGCACGATTATCCAAAAACCTGAAGCCCTCTCTCCTGCACCATCCTCTCAGCCACGTATTGATCTGTATAATCCTTCTGTTCCTCGCCTCACTCGCACGTGGCACAGGTAGCAATCCTGAGATTGTTACCCTGGAGGTCCTGCCCTTCAGCTTCGCACCTAACTCCCTGAACTCACTACGCAGGACCCCCTCACTCTTCCTACCCACGTCATTGGTCCCTACATGGAACACAACATCTGGATTCTTGCATTCCCTCTCAAGAATAACCTGCACCCGATCTGAGATGTCCCGGACCCCGGCACCAGGGAGGTAACATACCATCCGAGACTCCGATCTCCCCCATAAAATCTCCTATCTGCTCCCCTGACTATAGAATCCCCTATCACTATCGCTGTCCTCTCTTCCCTCCTCCCCTTCTGAGTCGAGGGTCCAACCTCAGTGCCAGAGACAGGACCACTGCAACTTGTTCCTGGTAGGTCATCCCCACCAACAGTATCCAAAACGGTATACTTATTGTTGATGGGAATGGCCACAGGGGTGCTCTGCTCTCTCTGCCTGCTCCCCCTCCATCTCCTGACAGTCACCCAGTTGCCTACCTCCCATCTTTTCGGTGTGACTACCTCCCGATAACTCTTATCTATCTCTGTCTCTGCCTCCCGAATGATCCGTAGTTCATCCAGCTCCGGCTCCACAATCTCAACTGCTCAACTCTCAAATGCCTCCACAATCTCAACTGCTACCTCTTTCAGAACCTTAGCGTGCAGTTCACCTGGTCTTATGTACCCTTAGGTCTCTCAGCTTTTTGAGCACCTTCTCCCTTATAATAGGAACTACACTCACTTCTCTTCTCTCACACACTTCAACATTTGGCACACCCTGCTAGTGTCTTCCATAGTGAAGACTGATGCAAGATACTCATTTAGTTCAGCTGCCATCTCTTTGGCCCCCATTATTTCTCCAGCATCATTTTCTAGCAGTCTTATATCCACTCTCATCTCTCTTTTATTTTTTTACATACTTGAAAAAACTTTTACTATCTACTTTGATATTGTTTGCTAGTTTGCTTTCATATTTCATCTTTTCCCTCCCAATGATCCTTTTATTTGCTCGCTGTAGGTTTTTAAAGCTTCCCAATCCTCTAAATTCCCACTAATTCTTGCTTTGTTGTATGCCCTCTCTTATGTTTTTACATTAGCTTTGATTTCCCTTGTCAGCCATGGTTGTACTATTTTGCCATTTGAGTATTCCTTTGTTTTGGAAAACATCTATCATATAACCATATAATATTTACAGCACGGAAACAGGCCATCTCAGCCCTTCTAGTCTGTGCCGAACTCTTACTCTCACCTAGTCCCACTGACCTGCACTCAGCCCATGACCCTCCATTCCTTTCCTGTCCATATAGCTATCCAATCTAACTTTAAACAACAACATCGAACCTGCCTCAACCACTTATGCTGGAAGCTTGTTCCACACAGCTACCACTCTCTGAGTAAAGAAGTTCGCCCTCATGTTACCCCTAAACTTTTGCCCTTTAACTTTCAACTCACGTCCTCTTGTATGAATCTCCCCCACTCTCAATGGAAAAAGCCTATCCATGTCAACTCTATCTATCCGCCTCATAATTTTAAATACCTCTATCAAGCCTCCCTCAACCTTCTACGCTTCAAAGAATAAAGACCCAACTTGTTCAAACTTTCTCTGCAATTTAGGAGATGAAACCCAGGTAACATTCTAGTAAATCTTCTCTGCACTCTCTCAATTTTGTTGACATCTTTCCTATAGTTCGGTGACCAGAACCGTACACAATACTCCAAATTTAGCCTTACCAATGCCTTGTACAATTTCAACATTACATCCCAACTCCTATACTCAATGCTCTGATTTATAAAGGCCAGCATACCAAAAGCTTTTTTCACCACCCTATCCACATGAGATTCCACCTTCAGGGAACTATGCACCATTATTCCTAGATCACTCTGTTCTACTGCATTCTTCAATGCCCTACCATTTACCATGTATGTCCTATTTTGATTAGTCCTACCAAAATGTAGCACCTCACATTTATCAGCATTAAACTCCATCTGCCATCTTTCAGCCCACTCTTCTAACGGGCCTAAATCTCTCTGCAAGCTTTGAAAACTCACTTCATTATCCACAACTCCACCTATCTTAGTATCATCTGCGTACTTACTCACCCAATTTACAACCCCATCATCCAGATCATTAATATATATGACAAACAACATTAGACCCAGTACAGATCCCTGAGGCACACCACTAGTCACCGGCCTCCAATCTGACAAACAGTTATCCACCACTACTCTCTGGCGTCTCCCATCCAGCCACTGCTGAATCCATTTTACTACTTCAATATTAATACCTAATAATTGGAACTTCCTAACTAAGTTTCCATGTGGAACCTTGTCAAAGGCCTTACTGAAGTCCATATAGACAACATCCAACGCTTTACCCTCATCAATTTTCCTAGTAACCTCTTCAAAAAATTCAATAAGATTTGTCAAACATGACCTTCCACGCACAAATCCATGTTGATTATTCCTAATCAGACCCTATCTATCCAGATAATTATATATATATCATCTCTAAGAATACTTACCATAAATTTACCCACCACTGACGTCAAACTCACAGGCCGATAATTGTTAGGTTTACTCTTAGAATCATTTTAAACAATGGAACCACATGAGCAATGCGCCAATCCTCCGACACCATTCCCATTTCTAATGACATTTGAAATATTTCTGTCAGGACCCGGAGACTTATTCATTTTTATATTCCGTAAAAGCGCCAGTACTTCCTCTTCTTTAGTCATTATAGTTTCCATAACTACCCTACTTGTTTCCCTTACCTTACACAATTCAATATCCTTCTCCTTAGTGAACACCGAAGAAAAGAAATTGTTCAAAATCTCCCCCATCTCTTTTGGCTGCGCACATAGCCGTCCACTCTGATTCTCTAAGGGACCAATTTTATCCCTCACTATCCTTTTGCTATTAATATAACTGTAGAAACCCTTTGGATTTATTTTCACCCTACTTGCCAAAGCAACCTCATATCTTCTTTTAGCTTTTCTAATTTCCTTCTTAAGATTCTTTTTACATTCTTTATATTCCTCAAGCACCTCATTTACTCCAAGCTGCCTATATTTATTGTAGATCTCTCCCTTTTTCCGATCCAAGTTTCCAATATTCCTTGAAAACCATGGCTCCCTCAAACTTTTAACCTTTCCTTTCAACCTAACAGGAACATAAAGATTCTGTACCCGCAAAATTTCACCTTTAAATGACCTCCATTTCTCTATTACATCCTTCCCATAAAACAAATTGTCCCAACCCACTCCTTCTAAATCCTTTCACATCTCCTCAAAGTTAGCCTTTCTCCAATCAAAAATCTCAACCCTGGGACAATATTATGATGAGGTTGTATAAGGCACTTCTGAAGCCGAATCTGGAGTATTGTGTTCAGTTTTGGTCACCAAATTACAGGAAGGATATAAATAAGGTTGAAAGAGTGCAGAGAAGGTTTACAAGGATGTTGCCGGGTCTTGAGAAACTCAGTTCAGAGAAAGGTTGAATAGGTTAGGACTTTATTCCCTGAAGCGTAGAAGAATGAGGGGAGATTTGATAGAGGTATATAAAATTATGATGGGTATAGATAGAGTGAATGCAAGCAGGCTTTTTCCACTGAGGCAAGGGGAGAAAAAAACCAGAGGACATGGGTTAAGGGTTAGGGGGGAAAAGTTTAAAGGGAACATTAGGGGGGGCTTCTTCACACAGAGGGTGGTGGGAGTATGGAATGAGCTGCCAGACGAGGTGGTAAATGCGGGTTCTTTTGTAACATTTAAGAATAAATTGGACAGATACATGGATGGGCGGTGTATGGAGGGATATGGTCCGTGTGCAGGTCAGTGAGACTAGGCAGAAGATGGTTCGGCACAGCCAAGAAGGGCCAAAAGGCCTGTTTCTGTGCTGTAGTTTCTATGGTTTCTATGGTTTAATCCAGTCTTATCCTTCTCCATAACTATATTGAAACTAATGGCATTGTGATCACTGGACCCTAAGTGCTCCCCAACACATACCTCCGTCACCTGACCTATCTCATTCCCTAACAGGAGATCCAACACTGCCCCTTCTCTAGTTGGTACCTCTATGTATTGCTGCAAAAAACCTATCCTGCACACATTTTACAAAGTCCAAACCATCCACCCTTTTACAGAATGGGTTTCCTGGTCTATGTGTGGAAGATTAAAATCTTCCACAATCACAACCTTGTGCTTACTACAAATATCTGCTATCTCCTTACAAATTTGCTCCTCCAATCCTCGCTCCCCATTAGGTGGTCTATAATACACCCCTATAAGCATCACTACACCTTTCCCATTCCTCAGTTCCACCCAAATAGCCTCCCTGGACGAGTTCTCTAATCTATCTTGCCAAAGCACCACTGTAATATTTTCTCTGACAAGCAATGCAACACCTCCCCCTCTTGCCCCTCTGATTGTATCACACCTGAAGCAACGAAATCCAGGAATATTTAGTTGCCAATCACACCCCTCCTGCAACCATGTTACACTAATAGCTACAACATCATATTTCCAGGTATCAATCCATGCTCTAAACTCATCCACTTTTCTCACAATGCTCCTATCATTAAAATAGATGCATTTAAGAAACTCTCCGCCTCTTACTCTCTGTTTATCCCTAATGGTGCAAACAACTTTGTTATCTTTTTCTTCCTTCTTCCCTACATCTTTGGTCTGAGTGCTCCTGATCTCTGTCCCCTGCCTATCCTGCCTCACACACTGTCTACTAGCTTTCTCTATTTGTGAACTAACCTCCTCTCTCCTAGTCTCCTCAATTTGATTCCCACCCCCCAACCATTCTAGTTTAATCTCCCTAACAGCCTTCGCAAATCACCCCGCCAGGATATTGGTCCCCCTAGGATTCAAGTGCAACCTGTCCTTTTTGTACAGGTCACACCTGCACCAAAAGAGGCCCCAATGATCCAGAAACTTGAATCCCTGCCCCCTGCTCCAATCTCTCAGTCATGCATTTATCCTCCACCTCATTCCATTCCTACTCTGTCGCGTGGCACAGGCAGTAATCCCGAGATTACTACCTTTGCGGTCCTTCTTCTCAACTGCCTTCTTAACTCTCTATATTATCCTGCACCTTCTCCATTTTTCCTAGAAACTCACACCATTGCTGTTCTGCTGTCATGCCCCCAGCAGCTCCTTCCAGTTTACTTTGGCCAACTCCTCTCTCATACCACTGTCATTTCCCTTACTCCACTGAAATACTGCTACATCAGACTTTATTTTCTCTCTATCAAATTTCAAGTTGAACTCAAATCATATTGTGATCACTGGTTCCTACGGGTTCTTTTACCTTAAGCTTCCTAATCACCTCCAACTCATTACATGACACCCAAACCAAGTATAGCTGATCCCCCAGTCGGCTCCATGACAAATTGCTCTAAAAAGCCATGTCATAGGCACTTAACAAATGCACTCTCTTGAGATCCATTATCAACCTGATTTTCCCACTCGACCTGCATGTTGAAATCTCCCACGACTATCATAACATTGCCCCTTTGACTCGCCTTTTCTATTTCCTTTTGTAACTTCTTGTCCACATCCCAGCTGCTGTTGGGAGCCTTAATATAATTGCCATTAGGGTCCTTTTACCTTTGCAGTTTCTCAAATCAACTCACAAGGATTCAACATCTTCCAATCTGATGTCACATCTTTCTACTGATTTGATGCCATTCCTTACCAGCAGAGCCACGCCACCCCCTCTGCCTACCTTCCTATCCCTTCAATACAATGTGTAAGCTTAGACATTCAATTCTCAACTACAACCATCCTTCAGTCACGATTCAATGACGGCCACAACATCATACCTGACAATCTGTAATACAGCAACAAGATCGTCCCCCTTATTTCTTATAGAAACCATAGAAACTAAAGCACAGAAACAGGCCTTTTGGCCCTTCTTGGCTGTGCCAAACCATTTTCTGCCTTGTCCCACTGACCTGCACGCGGACCATATCCCTCCATACACCTCCCATCCATGTATCTGTCCAATTTATTCTTAAATGTGAAAAAAGAACCCACATTTACCACCTCATCTGGCAGCTCATTCCATACTCCCACCACTCTCTGTCTGAAGAAGCCCCCCCTAATGTTCCCTTTAAACTTTTACCCCCTCACTCTTAACCCATGTCCTCTGGTTTTTTTCTCCCCTTGCCTCAGTGGAAAAAGCCTGCTTGCATTCACTCTATCTATACCCATCATAATTTTATATACCTCTATCAAATCTCCCCTCATTCTTCTACGCTCCAGGGAATAAAGTCCTAACCTATTCAACCTTTCTCTGTAACTGAGTTTCTCAAGTCCCGGCAACATCCTTGTAAACCTTCTCTGCACTCTTTCAACCTTATTTATATCCTTCCTGTAATTTGGTGACCAAAACTGAACACAATACTCCAGATTCGGCCTCAGCAATGCTTTATACAACCTCATCATAACATTCCAGCTCTTTTACTCAATATTTTGATTAATAAAGGCCAATGTACCAAAAGCTCTCTTTATGACCCTATCTACCTGGGACGCTACTTTTAGGGAATTTTGCATCTGTATTCCCAGATCCCTCTGTTCCACTGCACTCCTCAGTGCCTTACCATTAATCCTGTATGTTCTACCTTGGTTTCTCCTTCCAACATGCAATACCTCACACTTGTCAGTATTAAACTCCATCTGCCATTTTTCAACCCATTTTTCCAGCTGGTCCAAGTCCCTCTGCAGGCTCTGAAAACCTTCCTCACTGTCTACTACACCTCCAATCTTTGTATCATCAGCAAATTTGCTGATCCAATTTACCACATTATCATCCAGATCATTGATATAGATGACAAATAACAATGGACCCAGCACTGATCCCTGTGGCACACCACTAGTCACAGGCCTCCACTCGGAGAAGCAATTCTCTACTACCACTCATTGGCTTCTTCCATTGAGCCAATGCCTACTCCAATTTACCACCTCTCCATGTATACTTAGTGACTGAATTTTCCTAACTAACCTCCCATGCGGGATCTTGTCAAAAGCCTTACTGAAGTCCATGTAGACAATATCCACTGCCTTCCCTTCATCCACTTTCCTGGTAACCTCTTCGAAAAACTCCAATAGATTGGTCAAACATGACCTACCACGCACAAAGCCATGTTGACTCTCCCTAATAAGTCCCTGTCTATCCAAATGCTCGTAGATTCTGTCTCTTTAGTACTCCCTCTAATAACTTACCTACTACCGACGTTAAACTTACTGGCCTATAATTTCCCGGATTACTTTTCGATCCTTTTTTAAACAATGGAACAACATGAATCACTCTCTAATCCTCCGGCACCTCACCTGTAGGCAGCGACATTTTAAATATTTCTGCCAGGGCCCCTGCAATTTCAACACTAGTCTCCTTCAAGGTCCGAGGGTACACCCTGTCAGGTCCCGGGGATTTATCCACTTTAATTTTCCTCAAGACAGCAAGGACCTCCTCCTTTTCGATCTGTACAGTTTCCATGATCTCACTACTTGTTTCCCTTAATCCCATAGACTTCATGCCAGTTTCCTTAGTAAATACAGACGCAAAAAACCTATTTAAGATCTCCCCCATTTCCTTTGGTTCCGCACATAGCCGACCACTCTGATCTTCAAGAGGACCAATTTTATCCCTTACAATCCTTTTGCTCTTAATATACCTGTAAAAGCTCTTTGGATTATCCTTCACTTTGACTGCCAAGGCAACCTCGTGTCTTCTTTTAGTCCTCCTGATTTCTTTCTTAAGTATTTTCTTGCACTTCTTATACTCCTCAAGCACCTTATTTACTCCCTGCTTCCTATACATGTCATACAACTCCCTCTTCTTCTTTATCAGAGTTGAAATATCCCTTGAGAACCAAGGTTTCTTATTCCTAATCACTTTGCCTTTAATCCTGACAGGAACATACAAATTCTGCACTCTCAAAATTTCTCCTTTGAAGGCTTCCCACCTACCGATCACATCCTTGCTAGAGAACAACCTGTCCCAATCCATGCTTTTTAGATCCTTTCTCATTTCTTCAAATTTGGCCTTCTTCCAGTTCAGAACCTCAACCCTTGGACCAGATCTATCCTTGTCCATGATCAAGTTGAAACTAATTGTGTTATGATCACTGGAACCAAAGTGCTCCCCTACACAGACTTCTGTCACTTGTCCTAACTCGTTTCCTAACAGGAGATCCAATATTGCATCCCCTGTAGTTGGTCCCTCTATATATTGATTTAGAAAACTTTCCTGAACACATTTTATAAACTCTAAACCATCTAGACCCCTAACAGTATGGGAGTCCCAATCAATATATGGAAAATTAAAATCCCCTACCACCACAACTTTATGTTTCCTGCAGTTGCCTGCTATCTCTCTGCAGCTTTGCTCTTCCAATTCTCGTTGACTATTGGGTGGTCTGTAATACAATCCCACTAATGTGGCCATACCTTTCCTGTTTCTCAGCTCCACCCATAAGGACTCAGTAGACAAGCCCTCTAATCTGTCCTGCCTGAGCACTGCTATAATATTTTCCCTAACAAGCAATGCTACTCCCCCACCTTTCATTCCTCTGCCTCGATCACATCTGAAACATCGGAACCCTGGAATATTAAGCTGCCAGTCCTGCCCCTCCTGTAGCCAAGTTTCACTAATTGCTATAACGTCATAATTCCACATGTCAGTCCACGCCGTCAACTCATCCGCCTTCCCCGCAATACTCCTAGCATTGAAATATATACACCTCAGAAGATTTTTACCACCACTCATAACCTTTCTATTAGCAGATTTGCTTGAACTTTTAACATCATTTATTTTCACCCCAGCCACACTGTCAGCTCTGGCACTCTGGTTCCCATCCCCCTGCAAATCTAGTTTAAAGCCTCCCCAATAGCACTGACAAACCTCCCTGAAAGGATATTGGTCCCCCTGTAGTTCAAGTGTAACCCGTCTCTCTTGTACAGGTCCCACCTGCCCCAGAAGAGGTCCCAATTATCCTGAAATCTGAAACCCTGCCCCCTACACCAGTTCCTCAGCCACTTGTTCATCCTCCAGAGCATCCTATTCCTACCCTCACTGGCACCTAGCACAGGTGGTAATCCTGAGATTACCACCCTCGAGGTCCTGCTTTTCAACTTCCTCCCAAGCTCTCTATACTCACTCTCCAGGACCTCCTCACTCTTCCTTGCTATGTCATTGGTACCGATGTGCACCACGACATCTGGCTGATCACCCTCCCACTTCAGAATGTCATGCAATTGATCAGAGACATCCTTGACCCTGGCACCCGGGAGGCAACAAACCATCCTGGATTCTCCGTCACGACCACAGAACCTCCTATCTGCACCTCTAACTATTGAGTCCCCTATCACTACCGCTCTCCTCTTCTTCCCCCCTCCCTTCTGCACTGCAGAGCCAGACTCAGTGCCAGAGATCCGGCTACTGCAGCTTGTCCCAGATAAGTCATCCCCCCCCAACAGTATCCAATGCGGTATACTTGTTGTTGAGGGGAATGGCCACAGGGAAACCCTGCTCTGCCTGCCCATTCTTCTTCCCTCGCCTGACAGTGACCCAATTTCCTGTCCTCTGCTCCTTTGGCGTAACTACCTCCTTGTAGCTACGATCTATAATCTCCTCATTCTCCCGAATGATCCACAGGTCATCCAGCTCCTGCTCCAGTTCCCTAATGCGGTTTGTTAGGAGCTGTAGCTGGATGCACTTCTTGCAGGTGTCATTGTCAGGGACACCGGAGGGCTCCCTGACTTCCCACATCCTGCAAGAGGAGCATTCCAACATCCTGCCTGGCGTTCTCTCTACGCCAGACAATCTGAATTACAAACTTACCGGAACCTACTCTGGCCTCTGCCTGTTCTCGCCGAAGCCTGTTGAGCCAAAGCCGTCCCACTCTGACTCAGTCCACTCCGACGATGGCCGCTACAACGATGGCCGCTGTATATGGTGGTCTGCTTTTAAACCTTGGCGCGCTATGTCACGCGCCTGCGCAGTGCAGACCATTCTCTCATAAGACTATAAGACAAAGGAGCAGAAGTAGGCCATTCGGCCCATCGAGTCTGCTCCACCATTTTATCATGAGCTGATCCATTTTATCCTATTTAGTCCCACTGCCCCGCCTTCTCACCATAACCTTTGATGCCCTGGCTACTCAGATACCTATCAATCTCTGCCTTAAATACACCCAATGACTTGGCCTCCACTGCTGCCCGTGGCAACAAATTCCATAGATTCACCACCCTCTGACTAAAAAAATTTCTTCGCATTTCTGTTCTGAAAGGGCGCCCTTCAATCCTGAAGTCATGCCCTCTCGTACTAGACTCCCCCATCATGGGAAACAACTTAACCACATCCACTCTGTCCATGCCTTTTAACATTCGAAATGTTTCTATGAGGTCTCCCCTCATTCTTCTAAACTCCAAGGAATACAGTCCAAGAGCGGACAAACGTTCCTCATATGCTAACCCTCTCATTCCCGGAATCATTCTCGTGAATCTTCTCTGTACCCTCTCCAACGTCAGCACATCCTTTCTTAAATAAGGAGACCAAAACTGCCCACAGTACTCCAAGTGAGGTCTCACCAGCGCCTTATAGAGCCTCAACATCACATCCCTGCTCCTATACTCTATTCTTCTAGAAATGAATACCAACATTGCATTCGCCTTCTTCACTACTGACTCAACCTGGAGGTTAACTTTAAGGGAATCCTGTACGAGGACTCCCAAGTCCCGTTGCATCTCAGAACTTTGAATTCTTTCTCCATTTAAATAATAGTCTGCCCATTTATTTTTTCTGCCAAAGTGCATAACCATACACTTTCCAACGTTGTACTTCATTTACCACTTCTCTGCCCATTCTTCCAATCTATCCAAGTCTCTCTGCAGACTCTCCGTTTCCTCAGCACTACCGGCCCCTCCACCTATCTTCGTATCGTCAGCAAACTTAGCCACAAAGCCCTCTATTCCATAATCGAGATCGTTGATGTACAATGTAAAAAGAAGCGGCCCCAACACTGATCCCTGTGGAAAACCACTGGTAACCGGCAGCCAACCAGAATAGGATCCCTTTATTCCCACTCTCTGTTTCCTGCCAATCAGCCAACGCTCTATCCACGTATGTAACTTTCCCGTAATTCCATGGGCTCTTATCTTGTTAAGTAGCCTCATGTGTGGCACCTTGTCAAAGGCCTTCTGAAAATCCAAATATACAACATCCACTGCATCTCCCTTGTCTAGTCTACTGGTAATTTCCTCAAAAAATTGTAATAGGTTTGTCAGGCAGAATTTTCCTTTAAGGAATCCATGCTGCATTCTGCCTATCTTGTCATATGCCTCCAGGTACTCTGTAACCTCATCCTTGACAATCGACTCCAACAACTTCCCAACCACCGACGTCAAGCTAACAGGTCTATAATTTCCTTTTTGCTTCCTTGCCCCCTTCTTAACTAGCGGAGTGACATTTGCAATCTTCCAGTCTTCCGGAACCATGCCAGAATCTATCGACTTTTGAAAGATCATCGCTAATGCCTCCGCAATCTCCACAGCTACTTCCTTCAGAACACGCGGGTGCATTCCATCTGGTCCAGGAGATTTATCGACCTTTAGCCTATTCAGCTTCCTGAGTACTTTCTCTGTCGTAATTGTGACTGCGCACACTCCTCTTCCCTGCCACCCTTGAGTGTCCGGTATCCTGCTGTCTTCCTCAGTGAAGACTGATGCAAAATACTTGTTCAGTTCCTCTGCCATCTCCTCATCTCCCATTACAACTTCTCCAGTATCATTTTCTATCGGTCCTATATCTACTCTCACCTGTCTTTTACTCTTTATATACTTGAAAAAGCTTTTAGTATCCTCTTTGATATTATTTGCTAGCTTCCTTTCATAGTTAATCTTTTCTCTCTTAATGACCTTCTTGGTTTCCTTTTGTAAGGTTTTAAAGACTTCCCAATCCTCTGTCTTCCCACTAATTTTTGCTTCCTTGTATGCCCTCTCCTTTGCTTTAACTTTGGCCTTGACTTCTCTTGTCAACCACGGTTGCATCCTTTTTCCACTCAAAAATTTCTTCTTTTTTGGAATATACCTGTCTTGCACATTCCTCATTTTTCGCATAAACTCCAGCCACTGCTGCTCTGCCGTCTTTCCCGCCAGTGTCTCTTTCCAGTCAACTTTGGCCAGTTCCTCTCTCATGCCACTGTAATTTCCTTTACTCCACTGAAATACCGACACATCAGATTTCGGCTTCTCTGTTTCTAATTTCACAGTGAACTCAATCATGTTATGATCACTGCCTCCTAAGGGTTTCTTCACCTAAATCTCTCCAATCACCTCCGGTTCATTACACAATACCCAATCCAGTACAGCCGATCCCCTAGTGGGCTCAACAACAAGCTGTTCTAAAAAGCCATCTTGCAGACATTCTACAAATTCTCTCTCTTGAGATCCAGTGCCGACCTGATTTTTCCAATCTACTCGCATGTTAAAATCCCCCACAATTATCATAACACTGCCCTTCTGACAAGCCTTTTCTATTTCCAGTTGTAATTTGTAGTCCACATCCCTGCAGCTGTTTGGAGGCCTATAAATAACTGCCATCAGGGTCCTTTTACCCTTGCTATTCCTTAGCTCAACCCATAAAGATTCTGCACCTTCCGATCCTATATCATCTCTTTCTAATGATTTAATATCACTTCTTACCAATAAAGCCACGTCTCCCCCTCTGCCTACCTTCCTATTCTTCCGATACACCGTGTATCCTTGGACGTTCAGCTCCCAGAGACATGCATCCTTTAGCCAGGTCTCAGTGATGGCCACAATATCATACCTGCCAATCTGTAGCTGTACAACAAGATCATCCACCTTATTCTTTATGCTGCGTGCATTTAAGTACAACACCTTAAGATCAGTATTTGATACTTTTTGCTTTGATTTCACTGCAACTTTATTGCACTTCAACTCATCCCAATGGCTACACATTTGCCCCATCACCTGCCTGTCTTTCCTGACATCTTTTCTGCTCACTATCTTAGATTTATTTTGTGTTTTCCCCTTCCTCCGCTCTATCATTCCGGTTCCCATCCCCCTGCCAAATTAGTTTAAACCCTCCCTAACAGCTCTATTAAACTTTCCCGCCAGGATATTGGTCCCCTTCGGGTTCAGGTGTAACCTGTCCTTTTTGAACAGGTCATACTTCCCCCAGAAGAGATCCCAATTATCTAAGAATCTGAAGCCCTGCCCCCTACACCAGTCTCTCAGCCAGGCATTCATCTGCCTGATCCGACTACTCTTGCCCTCGCTAGCACGTGGCACAGGTAGCAATCCCAAGATTACTACCCAGGAGGTCCTGCTTCTCAGCTTCCTTCCTAACTCCTGGAAATCTCTCTTCAGGACCTCCTCCTTTGTCCTATCTATGTCATTGGTACCAACATGTACCAAGACAACTGGCTGCTCACCCTCCCCCTTTAGAACATTCAGGACCCGATCTGAGACATCCCGTACCCTGGCACCTGGGAGGCAACACACCATGCGGGTATCTCTGTCAGGCTCACAGAATCTCCTGTCTGTTCCCCTGACTATGGAATCCCCCACGACTACCGCATTTCTCTTCTCCCTCCTTCTCTCCTGCACAACAGCGCCAGGCTCAGTGCCAGGGACCCGGTCACCGTGGGTGTCCCCTATCAGGTCATCCCCCTCAACAGCATCCAGAACAAGATATTTGTTGCTGAGGGGGACAGTCACAGGGGTGCTCTCCACTATCCGGGCATTTCCCTTCCCTCTCTTGACAGTGACCCAGTGTTCTGACTCCTGTAGCCTAGGGATGACTACTGACTCCTGTAGCCTAGGGATGACTACCTCCCTGTAGCTCCTGTCTATCACCTCTTCACTTTCCCTGATAAGCACTAGGTCATCAAGCTGCAGCTGCAGATCCCTAACACAGTCTCTGGGGAGCTGCAACTCGGTGCACCTGGCGCAGATGTGGCCATCAGGGAGGCTGGAAGTCTCCCAGGATTTCCACATCTGACACCCTGAACAAAGCACTAACCCTGCAGGCATGCTATCTAATTCTACAGGAATGAAACAGGAAAAATAAGTCTACGCACACACTTACCTCGCCAAACAGACAAACTTTTTAAACCGTTAGCTGTGAGAGCCCTGCTGTTCCTGTCTGTCCAGGCCGATTCGCGAAAGGGGTGGAGGGGGGAGAGAAAAAAGAGTTGGCGCTTCGCTCTAGCCTCTTCCCGTTTACCGCCTAAGCCCGTTGAAGCCAAAGCCCTACACCCTGCTACCGCTCACTCTGCTGCCCGCTCCGACAGCTGCCCGCTGTATAGGGTGGTCTCCTTTTTAAACTCTCCGCGCAGTCCTGCTGACGTCACACGCCTGCGCAGTCTCGCCCTTCTCCTCAAGCAGTGCTTAAAAAAAAACAACTTTTTCTACCCGATTTCTTCCACTCCCTTCTTCAGCTGCTTGCTTTGACTGAAACAATATTCCATGCACTGAGATATAACTCTTTTGAGTACCATATTTTGGCCCCCTTATGTCATTGCAGAGAGCCCAGAGGAGGTTCACAAGAATGAAGGGGTTAACATACGAGGAGTGTTTGGCAACTTTGAGCCTGTATTCACTGGAAGTTAGAAGAATGCATGGGGATCTCATTGAAACCTTCTGAACGTTGAACAAACTAGATAAGATGAATGTGGAGCAGATGTTTCCTCTGGTAGGGGTATTCAGAGCTAGACGGCACAGCTTCAAAATTGAGGAGCGACCTTTCAGAACTGAAGTAAGGAGGGATTTCTTTAGCCAAAGAGTAGTGAATCTGTGGAATGCTCTGCCTCAGACTGCGGTGGAGGTCAAGTCTGTGGGTATATTCAAAGTGAAGGTGATAGATTCCTGATTGGTTGGGGCATCAAAGGATATGGTAAGAGGGCAGGTGTATGGAGTTGAATGGGATCTGAGGTCAGCCATGATGAAATGGCGGAGCAGACTCGAAGGGCTGAAGGGCCTAATTCTGCTCTTAAGTCTTACGAACCTGAAATGTTGACTGTTCATTTCTCCACACTGATTCTGCCTGATTTACTGAGTTGCTTCAGATTAACTGGGATGCTGCATATGATGGGCGGGGGGGTGGGGGGGTGGGAGGGGCTTCAATTAGAACATAGAACAGTATGGCACAAAATATGCCTTTCAGCCCACTATGTTGTTTCAACCTACTTCAAGATCAATCTAATGCTTCCCTCCAACATAGCCCTCCATTTTTATTTCATCCATATGTCTATCTAAGGTTCTCCTAATGCATCCTTCTCTATCACCATCACTGGCAGTGCATTCCATGGACTTACCACTCTTTTTATAAAAAATCTACCTCGGACCTCTCCCCCTTCACTTTCCTTCAATCACCTTAAAAATATGCCCCCTTTTCTGTCCGGGAGAAAGGTACTCACTGGCCATTCTATCTCTAGTCTCTCCTCATAAAATGAAATGAGACAGAGAAGCTAGGTCTGTTTTCCCTGGAGCTAAGGAAATTAAGAGGGGACATGAGTAAGATAGATTAAATTACAAAAGGTTTAGACAGAGTAGACTGCAGGAAACCTTTTTCACTAGTCAGAAGTGAATTAAACCAGAGAATACGCAGTAGGTTTAGGGTAAGGGGTAAGATACTTAAATAGGATTTATTGTTTTGGTAAGGGAAGGTAGGGCTGAGTGTTGAGTTAATAAGAGTGGTCAGCATTGATGTTGTAGACCAAATGGCCTACTTCCCTGCTGTATAACTTGATAAAATCAAATATTTTCTAAATTTCTACAGCTGTTCTCCATTTTGTGATAGGAATCAAAGTGAGACTTTCCCGGTAGCAATTTCACACCCACAAATCACTTTTAGAAAACCATTAGAAAGTATCAGTATTTCACTTCCATTTCCATTTTTCCTTCTTTATATTAATGCAACAAAAATACCCCTGTAACTTTGTGATGAGCCTCTGTCCTTTACCACACCCACGTTCCAGTCCTAATGTCAAACACAGCACATTGGCTCCTCGAAACACTTTCTCTGGCACTAGCCTATACCCCCACACTGACTGTGCAGCTCCATACTCTCGCCATCCACTATAGTTGGCTCTTGAATGGATCTCTACTTCCAGAGTGCCACTCCTTGGCTCCTGGTATCTGGTAAAGCTCCTCTTTCCTAGCATTACTCCCATGGCCCAGGAAATACATGAGTTGATTAATTATTGGGTGAAATAGCTTTAAGAAAAGAACAGTGTTTTATAAAACACCTGGCACTCCATTTGATTAACTCTAACAAAGCTGAAGAAATTCACTTACCAATTGTTGACCTGGAGTAGTGTGAGGTTAGTCTGGCTTGCGATTTGCCTCTTCTCATCTTCTGTTGGGTAAGGATGCTGGATAATGGGAAAAAGTGTTGAGCTACTGGCAGTTAAGTTGCGGGTGGCTTTTAGCAATACCTGCAGATTTGTACATCAGTGGATGAAGTTTGGTTTGGAGTTAAAAGTTTCAATAAAACTATTTTTATTTTTCTGCTTAAATTAACACCTCACTAGGAAATAAACACATTACCTGCACTTTGGAGTATGCTTAATGAAGAAATCATTCTACCCACCAACACAACACTTCAGTGAGAAAGGGAACATCTGCTAAATGAAACGGACTTTCTGCGATAGTTGTACAAGTATTACCTTCAGAAGGAAACCATTATGCTTGCTGAAAATGCAGATATTTCTCTGCCATGCACCATTATTCTCCTTATCTTTATTTTAAAATTATTCCAGAAGCCCATCCTTGGAATCTCATGCAGTCCTAATTGCTAAACTTTGCCTTCAGGTTCCAAGACTAGGACTGTGAAATTCTCTCCTCATTCTCTCTGGCTGTGTCAACTTAGCACTCAATGTTTCTGGCTTCTTTCTTTGACCAAGTTTTTGGACATCTATCGCAACACCTCTGTGTATATCCAATTTCATTGAAAAACATCTTGAAACATTCTGCTGCATAAAACTTGCTATTGTAATTTTCTGAGCACCAAGCTTAGCACCTGCCAAGTCAAAGAATTTAGAAAGAGGTTGAGTCCTCCAGGGGTTATTCAGTCAGGAGCCAAACCAAGTTAGCAAGAACATGACCTGGTGAAAACAAGAGAAAGGCATTTGGTTCAGTTTATATTTATAGAAATGGGAAGGTTAGCCAAGTGTATGTTGGAACAGTCAAGTCTGGAGTTAACAGAAGGGTGAGTGAACAAGCAGGCTCAGTGTTGGGCAACACCACAGTGCAATAACATGTTAAAAAGCACAGATACGATAGGCAGTCATAATCTTTCTTTCCACGATAGCGGCTTTAAAAATAAATGGAAACATAAGAACATAAGAAATAGGAGCAGGAGTAGGCCATTTGGCCCTAAAGCTTGCGCCGCCATTCAATAAGATCATGGCTGATCTGGCCATGGACTCATCTCCACCTACCTGCCTTTTCCCAAAACCTTTAAATCTCCTACAATGCAAAAAGATTCAAGTTGAAAGGAAGGAGTTTTAAAAGGTATCTGAGGGGAAAGAGTTTTGTTTTATACAGTGAATAGTTGCTATCTGAAACATGCTCTCAGAGAAGGTGATAGAATTAGATACAATTTAGGAGATATTTAGCCCAACATTTGAATAGTCAAGGCAAGAAGTGAAACTGACCTAATATGGGCAAATGGAATTAATGCAGATGGCAAAAGTGTCAGTGCGGACTTGCTATGCTGAGGGATCTGTTTCTGTGCTGTACCACTCTGTGGCTCTACACTACAAGGCTGACCCAAAGGTGACATAGAACTTATGAAGTTGAAACAAAACTTAAGAACACTTCTGATACCAGGGAATGGCTGTGCACTGGCACTGGAGAACTTCACCAAGGAGACATTACAGGGAGGTGGAATAGAGTCTGGTGTGTAGAAGTAGCCGCAGAACCTGTCCAGAGGGAAATGAAGTGCCAATTTTTAAAAAAAGGCAGATTCTGGAAACTTGAAATAAAGATAGAAAGTGTTGGAAACAGTCTTCTGATCAGGCAGCATCTGTGAAGCAGTTTATGTTTCAGGGTGAATAACTTCCGTCAGAGCAGAGGGATTCCAGGATTTTGTATGTGTTACTCTGGATTTTCAGCATCAGCAGACTCAATTGTGGATTTCATCTACTTGTGTTACCACTTTCATGGAGCTATGGAGTTGGGACTCCAAAATTTCTCTGCACATCAATGTTATCAATGGTCCTGCCATTAAATGCACACAACACCTCACGCTTCCCAATCTCAAGCATGACATGCACACCCTTCATCCATCCCTATCAATCAGGGTCATCACTTTTAGGGAATTAAACTCAGTGGTTACTTTATTAGGTACCTAATAATTTGGTCACAGTGTATGTTTGTGGTCTTCTGCTGCTATAGCCTATCCACTTCAAGGTTTGATACATTCTGCATTCAAAGATACTCTTCTGCACATCACTGTTGTAATGTGTGGTTATTTGAGTTACTGTCACCTTCTTGTCAACTTGAACTAGTCTGGCCCTTCTCCTCAGACCTCTCTCATTAACAAGGCGTTTTTGTGTTCAGAATTCCTGCTCAGAACTGGATTTTTTCTTTGCTTTTCACACATTCTCTGTAAGTTCTAGTAACTGTTGTATATGAAAATCCCAGGATATCAGTAGTTTTTGAGATATTCGAACCACCCTGTCTGGCACAAACAACCATTCCATGGTTAAAGTCACTTAGATCACATTTCTTTCCCACTCTGATGTTTGGTCTGTACAACAACAGAATCTCTTGACCATGTCTGCATGCTTTATGCATTGACTTGCTGCCACATGATTGGCTGATGATATATTTGCGTTCAAGAGGTGTATGCAAACACCTGATAAAGCATCTGATAAAGTGGCCACTGAGTGTATTTACTTGTATCCCTCGGTCTTTCTCTTCACCTCTAGAGCCATGATATTCACCGTGTATGCCGTGTCCTGGTTTAACTTTCCAAAACACCTCACTTCACACTTGTCTGAAAAACACAGGAGAATCTGCAGATTCTGTCTGCCTTTTCTTTACCCAGTTTCCCGGTGGATCTATATGCCTAAGACAACCAACTTTACTATCCACTGTATCACCAATTTTCGTGTCCTCAACAAACTCATAAACTATGCCACCTGCTTTCTTATCAAATCATTAATATATATGACAAACAAAAATGGATTTAACACCTATCCCTGCAGCACACCACTGATCACAATCATCCATTCTGAAAAAAAGCCTGCTTCTACCACCATCAGCCTCCTACCACCAATGTTGTCTGAATTGGGTTGCTCATTCTGAATACCATGTGATCTAACCTTCCAAACCAGCCTATCAACTGATATTTTGACAAAGGTCTTGCTAAAGTTAAAGCAGACAATGTCTATTGGCCTGCGCTCATAATTGCTGTAAATCACCTCTTCAGAAAAGTCAGTCAAATTTGTGAGGCATGATTTCCTACACACAAACCCATTTTAACTATCTCTAATCAGTCCTTGTCTTTCCAAAAGCAAATAATTCATTTAAGAAGCATTGGACAGATACATGGAGGAGTGGGGTTTGGAGGGATATGGACCAAATGATGAATGGTTTCGATGAGAATGTGGATGGCATGATTAGTAAGTTTGCAGATGACACCACTATTGGTGGTAGGATAGTGGACAGTGAAGAAGACTGTCAAAAGTGCTGCATTTTGGTAAGTTAAATCAAGGCAGTATATACACAGTGAATAGCAGGGCCCTAGGGAGAAACTATAAGATATAGGAGCAGAATTAGGTCATTTGGCCCATTGAGTCTGCTCTGTCATTTCATCATGGCTGATCCATTTTTCCTCTCAGCCCCAATCTCCTGCCTTCTCCCGCTACCCCTTGTAACCCTTCATGCCCTGACCAATCAAGAATCTATCAACCTCTACCATAAATATATGTAACACCCTGACCAAGGTTTCACTGCTAATGTAATGTTTTTCTGTAGCAGCAGTATTTGGGTCATGACTAGAGATAACGGGAGGTTTGGAATGTACCGCCGTCCAATGAAAGGAGTGTTTTTTTCTTGTTGTGTGCCTAAGAGCAAGTTGTTTGAGGTCTTTTGTTCGGCGGAAGATGGAGAGAAAAGATGCCAGAACAGAGAGGTCGTAGACTGCAAGACGGAGTGGACTTGGAATGGGGCCGAGAGTCAACGACGCCCGGAGGAAATCGATGGAGAACTAATGGATGGGAAAACCATAAGCTCCAACGTGCACGTTAGACTATTCCACTGAAATGGGCCCTTTTTCTTTTTGTTTTCTTTACTAACCCTAGAGTCAAATTAAGAATTATAAAGCTCAATGGTTTAATTGCACATGGTGTACTGTCTGATATTTCGTGGTACTGATTTGTAACAGGGTAACACATCACGCAGCATCCACACAAACGAGATTTCACAAGTTTGGCGGGGTCGGAGACTGTCTTCCCCTGGACAAACGCCGCCGGCTAAACCTGAGGGTTACATATACATAAATATTTTGCCTCCACAGCTGCCAGTGGTAATAATTCCACAGATTTACCACTCTGTGGCTGAAGAAATTCCTCCTCATCTCCATTCTAAAAGGATGTCCCTCTATTCTGAGGCTGTGTCCTCTGGTCATAAACTCTTCCCCCACAGGAAGCATCCTCTCCACATCCACTCTATCAAGGCCTTTCACCATTTGATAGGTTTCAATGAGGTCACCCCTCATTCTTCTGAATTCCAGTGAATACAGACCCAGAGCCATCCAATGCTTTTCATATGAGAAGCTGTTTAATCCTGGAATCATTTTTGTGAATCTCCTTTGAACCCCCTCCAGTTTCAGCACATCCTTCCTAAGATAAGGAGCCCAAAACTGCTCACAATGACAATATAGTACACTTCCCGACACTGTATTCCATCTGCCACTTCTTTGCCAATTCTCCTAATCTATTTAAGTCCTTCTGTAACCTCTTTGCTTCCTCAAAATTACCTGTCCCTTCACCTATCTTCATATTGTCTGCAAACTTTGCAATAAAGCCCTCAATTCCATTATCCAAATCATTAACATATAACGTAAATGAATCGGTCCCAACATAGACCTCTATGAACATCACTAGTCACCAGCAGCCAACCAGAAAAGGCTCCCTTTATTCCTACTCTTTGCCTCCCGCCAATCAGCCACTGCCTTATCCATGCTAGAATCTTTTCTGTAATACCATGATCTCACAGCTTGTTAACCAGCCTCATGTGTGACAACTTGTCAAAGGCCTTCTATTTCTTCAAAGAATTCTAACAGATTTGTCAGCCAAGATTTTCCCTTGAGGAATCCAAACTGACTACGGCCTATTTTATCATGTGCCTCCAAGTATCCCAAAACCACATCATTAACAATCGATGCAATATCTTCCCAATCACTGAGGTCAGACTAACTGGCCTATTAATTTCCTTTCTTCTGCCTCTCACCCTTCTTGAAGTGAGGAGTGACATTTGCAATTTTCCAGTCTTCCGGAACCATTCCAGAATCTAGTCATTCTTGAAAGATCATTATTAATGCCTCCACAATCTCTTCAGCCACCTCCTTCAGAACCCTGGGTGTACACCATTTGGTCCAGGTGACTTATTTACCTTTAGACCTTTCATTTTACCAAGAACCTTCTCTCCAGTAATGGTAACCTTGCGGTACAAGTACAAAATTCCCTGAAGGTAGCAACACAGGTAGATAGGGTAGCGAGGATGGTATATGACATGGTTACCTTCTCTGGCTCTGAATATAAGAGTTAGAACATCATGTTACAGTTGTACAAAATGTGGTTGAGGTCACACTTGGAGTATTAGACCGTAAGATTATAAGATCTAGGAGCAGAATTAGGCTATTCAGCCCACTAAGTCTGCCTTGCCATTCCATCATGGGTGATTTATTATCCCTTCAAACCCATTCTCTTTCCTTCTCCCATAACCTTTGACACTCTTACTAATCAAGAACCTATTAACTTCCACTTTTAATATACCCAATGACTTGACTTCCACAGCCGTCTATGACAATGAATTCCACACATTCACAAACCTTTGGCTAAAGAACATAGAACATAGGATAATACAGCACAGTACAGGCCCTTTGGCCCACATTGTTGTGCCGACCCTCAAACCCTGCCTCCTATATAACCCCCCACCTTAAATCCCTCCATATACCTGTCTAGTACCATCAATAACTACGAGCTGGAGGTAGTTCACGAGTTAACATACCTTGGCTCCATCATCACAGACAGCCTCTCCCTAGACCCCGAGATCAACAGACGGATTGGACGAGCAGCCTCAACATTCGCCAGGCTGACAAAGAGAGTCTGGGAGAACAGAAACCTGATGACGCACACCAAGGTTGCTGTTTATAGGGCCTGCGTCCTCAGCATACTGCGTTACGGTAGCGAGACCTGGAGCCTCCACTACAGACAAGAGCGGTGTATCAACGCCTTCCACCTTCGCAGCCTGAGACGCATCCTGGACATGACGTGGACAGACCGAGTCACCAACAATGAGGTCCTGGCCCACGCCCAGATACCCAGCCTCTTCACCCTGCTCCAACAACGCCGTCTCCGCTGGCTGGGTCACGTGCATCGCATGTCAGACGGGAAGATCCCAAAAGACCTGCTGTATGGGGAATTGGGCTCTAGCAAGAGAGCACAAGGGCGGCCCCATCTTCATTTCAAAGACGTTTGCAAGAGAGACATGAAGTCACTGAAAATGAACGTCGAGAGGTGGGAGGGCATCGCAAGCGATCGCTCTCACTGGAGGCTGGAACTACGCAGAGGTCTAAAAAGAGAAGAGAAGCTGAGGCTTGCTGCTGAAGAAAAGCGCACCTGTCGGAAAAACAGCACCAAGACGACACTGGAGGACACTGCCTTCAAGTGCAGTCGCTGCAGCCGAGACTGTCACTCCTGTGTGGGACTCTACAGCCACAACAGATGCTACTCTAACGCAGACTGAAGCAAGACTTTCTAGACGCAGATCCATGGTCTCGCGAGACTAACGGATGCCACCACCATTTGCCTCCACCACTGACTCAGGCAGTGCATTCCACGCACCAACCATTCGCTGAGAGAAAAACCTTCCTCTAATATCCCCCTTGAACTTCCCACCCCTTACCTTAAAGCCATGTCCCCTTGTATTGAGCAGTGGTGCCCTGGGGAAGAGGTGCTGGCTATCCACTCTATCTATTCCCCTTAATACCTTGTATACCTCTATCACGTCTCCCCTCATCCTCCTTCTCTCCAAAGAGTAGAGCCTTAGCACCTTTAATCTCTGATCATAATCCGTACTCTCTAAAACCAGGCAGCATCCTGGTAAATCTCCTCTGTACCCTTTCCAATGCTTCCACATCCTTTCTATAGTGAGGCGACCAGAAATGGACGCAGTATTCCAAGTGTGGCCTAACCAGTTTTATAGAGCTGCATTATTACCTCGCAACTCTTAAACTCTATCCCTCAACTTATGAAAGCTAACACCCCGTAAGCTTTCTTAACTACCCTATCTACCTGTGAGGCAACTTTCCGTGATCTGTGCACATGTATCCCCAGATCCCTCTGCTCCTCCACACTACCAAGTATCCTGCCATTTACTTTGTACTCTGCCTTGGAGTTTGTCCTTCCAAAGTGCACCACCTCACACTTCTCCGGGTTGAACTCCATCTGCCACTTCTCAGCCACTTCTGCAACCTATCAATGTCTCTCTGCAATCTTTGATAATCCTCTACACTATCTACAACACCAGCAACCTTTGTGTCATCTGCAAACTTGCCAACACACTCTTCTACCTCCACATCTAGGTCGTTAATAAAAATCACGAAAAGTAGAGGTCCCAGAACTGATCCTTGTGGGACACCACTAGTCACAACCCTCCAATCCGAATGTACGCCCTCCACCACGACCCTCTGCTTTATGCAGGCAAGCCAAATCTGAATCCACCTGGTCAAACTCCCTGGATCCCATGCCTTCTGACTTTCTGAATAAGCCTACCGTGTGGAACCTTGTCAAATGCCTTACTAAAATCCATATAGATCACATCCACTGCACTACCCTCATCTATATGCCTGGTCACCTCCTTAAAGAACTCTATCAATCTTGTTAGACACGACCTGCCCTCCACAAAGCCATATTGACTGTCCCTGATTAGACCATGATTATCTAAATGCCCAGAGATCCTATCTCTAAGAATCTTTTCCAACAGCTTTCCCACCACAGACGTAAGGCTCACTGGTCTATAATAACCCGGATTATCCCTACTACCTTTTATGAACAAGGGGACAACATTCGCCTCCCTCCAATCCTCCAGTACCATTCCCGTAGACAACAAGGACATAAAGATCCTAGCCAGAGGCTCAGCAGTCTCTTCCCTCGCCTCGTGGAGCAGCCTGGGGAATATTCCGTCAGGCTCCAGGGACTTATCCGTCCTAAGGTATTTTAATAGCTCCAACGTCTCCTCTGCGTTAATATCAACATGCTCCAGAACATCAACCTCACTCATATTGTCCTCACCGTCATCAAGTTCCCTCTCATTGGTGAACACCGAAGAGAAGTATTCATTGATGACCTTGCTCACTTCCACAGCCGCCAGGCACATCTTTCCACCTTTATCTCTAATCGGTCCTACCTTCACTCCTGTCATCTTCTTGTTCTTCACATAATTCAAGAATGCCTTGGGGTTTTCCTTTACCCTACTCGCCAAGGTGTTTTCATGCCCCCCTCTTGCTCTTCTCAGCCCCTTCTTCAGCTTCTTTCTTGCTACCCTATATTCCTCAATAGACCCATCTGATCCTTGCTTCCTAAACCTCATGTATGCTGCCTTCTTCCACCTGTCTAGACTTTCCAACTCACTTGTCACCCATGGTTCCTTCACCCTACCATTCTTTATCTTCCTCACCGCGACAAATTTATCTCTAACATCCTGCAAGAGATCCCTAAACATCGACCACATGTCCATTGTACATTTCCCTGCAAAAACATCATCCCAATTCACACCGGCAAGTTCCAGCCTTATAGCCTCACAATTTGCCCTTCCTCAATTAAAAATTTTCCTGTCCTCTCTGATTCTATCCTTTTCCATGATAATGCTAAAGGCCAGGGAGTGGTGGTCACTGTCCCCCAGATGCTCACCCACTGAGACATCTGTGACCTGACGCGGTTCGTTACCTAATACTAGATCTAGTATGGCATTTCCCCTAGTCGGCCTGTCAACATACTGTGACAGAAATCCGTCCTGGACACACTTAACAAACTCTGCTCCGTCCAAACCCTTGGAACTAATCAGGTGCCAATCAATATTAGGGAAGTTAATGTCACCCATGATAACATCCCTGTTATTTTTGAATTTTTCCAAAATCTGCCTCCCAATCTGTTCCTTGGTATCCCTGCTGCTACCAGGGGTCCTATAGAATACTCCCAATAGAGTAACTGCTCCCTTCCTGTTCCTGACTTCCACCCATACTGACTCAAAAGAGGATCCTGCTACATTACACACCCTTTCTGTAGCTGTAATAGTATCCCTGACCAGTAATACCACCCCTCCTCCCCTTTTCCCCCCTCTATCCCTTTTTAAAGCACTGAAATCCAGGAATATTGAAAATCCATTCCTGCCCTGGTGCCAGCCAAGTCTCTGTAATGGCCACTACATCATAATTCCTTGTATGTATCCAAGCTCTCAGTTCATCACCTTTGTTCCTGATGCTTCTTGCATTGAGGTACACGCACTTTAGCTCTTCTACCTAATGACCTTAAAACCGTTTATTCTGCTTCTCTTTCCTCAAAGCCTCTCTATATGTTAGATCTGGCTTTACTCCATGCACTTCTTTCACTGCTCTATTGCCCTGGGTCCCATCCCCCTTGCAAATTAGTTTAAACCCTCCCGAGCCATGCTAGCAAACCTACCTGCAAGGATATTGCTCCCCCTCGAGTTCAGGTGCAACCCATCCAATCTGTACAGGTCCCACCTTCCCCAGAAGAGATCCCAATGATCCAAAAATCTAAAACCCTGCCCACTGCACAAACTCCTCAGTCACGCATTCAACTGTCATCTCCTCCAATTCTTATCATCACTATCATGTAGCACTGGCAGCAATCCTGAGAACACCACCCTTAAGTTCCTGTTCTTCAGTCTTCTGTCTAGTTCCCGAAACTCACACTTCAGGCCCTCATCCCTCTTCCTGCCTATGTCGTTGGTGCCAACGTATATCATGACTTCTGGTTGCTTTCCCTCTCGTACCAGGATGTCGTGCACCTGGTCAGAGACATCCCGGACCCTGGCACCCGGGAGGCAACAAACCATGCCAGTGTCCTTCTCACGTCCACAAAATCTCCCGTCTACTCCCCTGACTATAGAGTCTCCAATGACGACAGCTCTTCTCTTCTCCGTCCCACCCTTCTGCACCACCGGGTCAGACTCAGTGACAGAGGCCCTGCCACCGTTGCTCACACCTGGTCGGTTGTCCCTGCCAACAGTATCCAGGACGGTAAACTTATTATTCAGGGGAATGGCTATAGGGGTGCTCTGTACTACCTGTCTGCTCACCTTCGCTTTCCCCCCTCTGATTGTCACCCAACGACCTGCTTCTGGCAGCCTAGGTGTGACTACCTCCTGTAGCTCTCATCTATGACTGCCTCATTCTCCCTTATGAGTCGAAGGTCATCTAACTGCTGCTCCAGATTCCTTACAGGGACTTATTAGGGAGAGTCAACATGGCCTTGTGCGTGGTAGATCATGTTTGACCAATCTATTGGAGTTTTTCGAGGAAAGTGGATGAAGAGAAGGCAGTGGATGTTGTCTACATGGACTTCAGTAAGGCCTTAGACAAGGTCCTGCATGGGAGGTTAGTTAGGAAAATTCAGTCACTAGGTATACATGGAGAGGTGGTAAATTGGATTAGATATTGGCTCAACGGAAGAAGCCAAAGAATGCCAGTAGGGGATTGCTTCTCAGAGTGGAGGCATGTGACTAGTGGTGTGCCACAGGGATCAGTGCTGGGTCCATTGTTATTTGTCATCTACAAACATTTGTATATGAATGATCTGGATGATAATGTGGTAAAATGGATCAGCATATTTGCTGATGATACAAAGATTGGAGGTGTAGTGGACAGTGAGGAAGGTTTTCAAAGCTTGCAGAGGGATTTGGACCAGCTGGAAAAATGGGCTGAAAAATGGCAGATGGAGTTTAATACAGACAAGTGTGAGGTATTGCACTTTGGAAGGACAAACTAAAGTAGAACATACAGGGTAAATGGTAAGACACTGAAGAGTGCAGTAGAACAGAGGGATCTGGGAATACAGATACAAAATTCCCTAAAAGTGGCATCACAGGTAGGTAGGGTCGTAAAGAGAGCTTTTGGTACATTGGCCTTTATTAATCAAAGTATTGAGTATAAGAGCTGGAATGTTATGATGAGGTTGTATAAGGGATTGGTGAGGCCGAATCTGGAGTATTGTGTTCCGTTTTGGTCACCAAATTACAGGAAGGATATTAATAAGGTTGAAAGAGTGCAGAGAAAGTTTCCAAGGATGTTGCCGGGACTTGAGAAACTCAGTTACAGAGAAAGGTTGAATAGGTTAGGACTTTATTCCCTGGAGTGTAGAAGAATGAGGGGAGATTTGATAGAGGTATATAAAATTATGATGGGTGTTGATAGAGTGAATGCAAGCAGGCTTTTTCCACTGAGGCAAGGGGAGAAAAAAACCAGAGGACATGGGTTAAGGGTGAGGGGTAAAAGTTTAAAGGGAACATTAGTGGGGGCTTCTTCACACAGAGAGTGGTGGGAGTATGGAATGAGCTGCCAGATGAGGTGGTAAATGTGAGTTCTTCTTTAGCATTTAAGAATAAATTGGGTAGATACATGGATGGGAGGTGTATGGAGGGATATGGTCCGTGTGCAGGTCAGTGGGACTAGGCAGAAAATGGTTCAGCACAGCCAAGAAGGGCCAAAAGGTCTGTTTCTGTGCTGTAGTTTTTCTATGGTTTCTCTGGTTTTTCTAAGCTAGTCCTCCGCCTCTTCTCATCGAAGCCTCTCGAGTCAAAGCCTCAAAGCTTCACTCCTTCACTGACCCACTCACTCACTGGACGCTTTCCACAGGCCGCTCCGCTTGAGCTACCCCTCTATTTATTTGTTTGAGCTGTTCAAACTGCTTGGTCACCTGACCTTGATTGCCCAATCAGCTGCTTTCTGCTGAGTCCTCTGATTTCTGTTCTAAATGGATGTCCCTCTATTCTGAAGCTGTGCCCTCCATTCCTAAATTCACCCATTACAGGAAACATCATCACCACATCCACTCTATCTAGGCCTTTCATATTCAATAGGTTTCAATAAGATCCCTCTTCATTAGCCACCAAATGCTACTCATACATTAACACTTTCATTCTCAGAACAACCTCTGGACCTTCTGCGATGCCGGCACAGCATTTCTTAGATTAGGCTCCCTAAACTGCTCATGATACTCCAAGTGTGGAGTGACCAATGCCTTATAAAGCCTCAGTATAACTTCCTTGCTCTTACATTTTCATACTCTCAAAATGAATGCTAACATTGCCTTTGCCTTTCTTATCACTGAATCAAACGGAAAATTGATCTTCAGGGAATCCTGTACAGAGGCTCCTAAATCTCCTTGTACCTTGGATTTTGAATTTTCTCTTTGTTTAGAAAGTCATGAAACACCCTGGTTTCCTTAGCTGCGTAAGTCTAGGGAACACAACCTTCTGGCCCCGCCAAATTCGTGAGATTGAGGGGTGCTTGATCCCACACCAAACCCCGGTTTGTGTGGATGCTGTGTCATTTGCTATCCTGTTACAAATTAATGCCACAAAATAACAGTACACTGCATATGATTAAAGGAATTATATTTATGAATTTTAACTAAAGGGTTAGTAAAGAATAACAAAAAGAAAAGGGCCCATTCTAATTAAACAGTCAAATGTTCACAAGTTGGAGCTCATGTTGAACCCCTCTGTCACTCACACGCTGGGCCCTCGGTCAACATGAAAATACACACCACTTTCCGAATGTTGCTTGCAATCCATCTTGAACAAATGGGTCTCCCACCAGATTGGACGCTGCGACTGGTTCTCCCCAGTGTCTTCTCTCTTCATTTCCTCTCGAACAAAAGCCTCAAGACCAACCTTGTGTCCCTCACCAGAAACTTCCCTTAATCTGACCATCCTAATTTGATGGCACACATTTCTCGTCTCTTATCTTCAACAGTAACCCAAACATAAGCTGAAAAACAAGCAGCTTGCGCAGAACTGCCAAAATGAAATACAGAACAGCACAAAATGAAATCATACAGTATAATAATTAAAAATATGAACTAGAGCATTACTGTAGTCTATACCTTTATTCCTTCTACCAAAGTGCATGACTATACACTTCCCTGCACTATATTTCATCTGCCACTTCTTTGCTCATTCTCCTAATCTGTTCTAAGACTCTCTGCTTCCTCAGCACTATCTGCCCCTCCATCTATCTTCGTACCTTCCGCAAACTTGGTCACAAAACCATCAATTCCATCAGCCAACCAGAAAAGCCAACCTTTATTCCCATTCTTTGCCTCCTGCAAGCCAGCCAATCTTCTATCCATGCTAGTATCTTTCTTGTAATACTATGGGCTCTTATCTTGTTAAGCAGACTCACATGTGGCACCTTGTAAAAGGACTTTTTAAAATCCAAGGAAACAACATCCACTGAACAACAACTGTATTACATAGCATTTACATTGTATTAGGTATTATAAGTAGTCTAGAGATGATTTAAAGTATACGGGAGGATGTGCATAGGTTATCGTGGATTGGGATTGAAAAAAAACCGGAAGTTCTCTTACTAAGTAAGTCGGAACAGGTACATATAACCATATAACAATTACAGCACGGAAACAGGCCATCTCAGCCCTTCTAGTCCGTGCCGAACTCTTACTCTCAGCTAGTCCCACCGACCTGCACTCAGACCATAACACTCCATTCCTTTCCTGTCCATATAGCTGTCCAATTTAACTTTAAATGACAACATCGAACCTGCCTCAACCACTTCTACTGGAAGCTCATTCCACACAGCCACCACTCTCTGAGTAAAGAAGTTCCCCTTCATGTTACCCCTAAACTTTTGCCCTTTAACTCTCAACTCATGTCCTCTTGTTTGAATCTCCCCAACTCTCAATGGAAAAAGCCTATCCACATTAACTCTATCTATCCCCCTGATAATTTTAAATACCTCTATCAAGTCCCCCCTCAACCTTCTACATTCCAAAGAATGAAGACCCAACTTGTTCAATCTTTCTCTGTAACTTAGGTGATGAAACCCAGGTAACATTCCAGTAAATCTTCTCTGTACTCTCTCTGTTTTGTTGATATCTTTCCTATAATTCGGTGACCAAAACTGTACACAATACTCCAAATTTGGCCTTACCAATGCCTTGTACAATTTCAACATTACATCCCAACTCCTATACTCAATGCTCTGATTTATAAAGGCCAGCATACCAAAAGCTTTCTTCACCACCCTACCCACATGAGATTCCACCTTCAGGGAACTATGCACCATTATTCCTAGATCCCTCTGTTCTACAGCATTCTTCAATGCCCTACCATTTACCATCTATGTTCTATTTTGATTAGTCCTACCAAAATGTAGCACCTCACATTAATCAGCATTAAACTCCATCTGCCATCTTTCAGCCCACTCTTCCAACTGGCCTAAATCTCTCTGCAAGCTTTGAAAACCTACTTCATTATCCACAACTCTACCTATCTTAGTATCATCTGCATACTTACTCATCCAATTTACCACCCCATCATCCAGATCATTAATATATATGACAAATAACATTGAACCCAGTACAGATCCCTGATGCACACCACTAGTCACCGACCTCCAATCTGACAAACAGTTATCCACCACTACTCTCTGGCGTCTCCCGTCCAGCCACTGCTGAATCCATTTTACTACTTCAATATTAATACCTAACGATTGAACGTTCCTGACCAACCTTCCATGTGGGACCTTGTCAAAGGCCTTACTGAAGTCCATTTAGACAACATCCACCGCTTTACCCTCGTCAACATTCCTAGTACCCCCTTCAAAAAATTCAATAAGATTTGTCAAACATGACCTTCCATGCACAAATCCATGTTGACTGTGCCTAATCAGGCCCTGTCTATCCAGATAATTATATATATCATCTCTAAGAATACCTTCATTCAATTTACCCACCACTGACGTCAAACTCACAGGCCGATAATTGCTAGGTTTACTCTTAGGACTCTTTTTAAACAATGGAACCACATGAGCAATACGCCAATCCTCCGGCACCATTCCCATTTCTAATGACATTTGAAATATTTCTGTCAGAGCCCCTGCTATTTCCACACTAACTTCCCTCAAGGTCCTAGGGAATATCTTGTCCGGACCCGGAGAGTTACCCACTTTTATATTCCTTAAAAGCTCCAGTACTTCCTCTTCTTTAATCATCATAGTTTCCATAACCTCCCCACCTGTTTCCCTTATCTTACACAATTCAATATCCTTCTCCTTAGTGAATACTGAAATTCATCCGGTATTATTTTGCGTCAGTTAGTCAAACATTTGCCTTAGTATATAGTATATATTTTACCTTTCTATGCATATAAAACACTTAAAATACGTATGTTTCAGCGCCAGGCTCGGGAACGGAAATTCCCGAGTTCGATCCAGTGACAGATAGCTCCCGAGTGCACTCTCCATCCATGCCGGGTTGATGTGGAGGATCAAAACCCCAAAACCCAATAATTAAACCACTGCGTTGCTTAGTAATAATTGTAGCTTTCATCGGGGCAGGGCCTTTCTCACTTTATCCTTTAAAATTGTTCCGATCGTTGACCGACTGTAGTCTAACGCTTTTCCAATGACTGATGGTGTTTCACCTCTTTCTGATTGCTTTATTATTTCCACTTTATTTTAAATCGCGATCGTGATTATTTTCATGATTGGATTCTGTGGATTCAGAGCTCCGCTGCCAGGTCCTAATGTCCACCGCACTGAAACAGGTTAAATAAGGTCTGGGGTTCCACTGGGTCCTAAGGTTCACCGCATTTAGACAGGTTGAATAAGGGACTTGAGCATCCGCGTTTTTTGGTATCCGTGAGGGGTCCCGGAACCAATTCCTCGCGGATAAGGAGGACCGACTGTACTGTGCTGTACCGTTCTATCTTCTATGGTGTTTCACATTATGTTCACAATTTGGGTAAATGTAACTTTGCTTATCTGGGTAAATGTTTCCCATAGATTTTGTCAATAATATGGTTATCCAAAGAGCTCCTTAATGTAAAATCCAGGAATTTCTTTGTGCTAAATAGCTCAATACTCTGTGGAAGAGGAACCACTCCACTTGTCAAATGTCAGATTCAATGCAAATTCCTGGCAGAGCAGCGAAACGTGATGCTGACAAGAATTGGACATGCAGTTGAAAACATTTAGCACATGAGCAGCTCTCTGATAATAGATATGCCTAGAATTGACAATGTAATCAATTCAACACAGAAAATAAAAAGGCAATTCTGTCTAAATGAGTATGACAAATTGGAAACAGCCATCTGATTCATGTTCTCTTACCACCTGTCACCAAGTGCACACTATGTAATACTCACCGCAATGTGCTGGAACAACCAGGACCTCATGATATTTGTAGCTTGTTTTGGCAATACTCCACGCTTACTTTTTGGAGAATTCTCACTGTCTTGATGCAAGACATTCACATCTTGATTCAGTTGCAGTTGAAGCTGTGAAAAAAAAGCATTGTTCACCAAGGAACCTTCAATTTATAATGAAATCTGCGTATTTAAACAAACCTGTGCATTTAAACAGATCCACATATTTAAACAGGCCCGCATATTTAAACAAACTCATGTATATTAAAAACAAGAGAAAATCTGCAGATGCTGGAAATCCGAGCAACAGACACAAAATGTTCAGCACAGCTTTGTGGGCTGAAGGGCCTGTATTGTGCTGTAGGTTTTCTATGTTTTTTCTAAAATGCTGGAAATCTGAGCAACACACAGAAATTTCCGGTAATGCCCCCCCCTTCACCACTTCCCATCCCCTTGTTCCTCTCTCATGTTATCTCCTTGCCCATCCAACGCCTCTTTCTGGTGCTCCCTCCTGCCTTATTTTCTTTCTTCCATGGCCTCTGTGTCTTTCACCAATAAACTTCCTGGGTCTTTGCTTCATTCCTCTCCTTCCAAGTTTCACCTAACGCCTGGCATTTCTCTCTCCCCTCCTCCATCTTTCAAATCTACTCCTCAGCTTTTTTTCTCCAGTCCTGCTGAAGGGTTTCAGCCCGAAACTTCATCTGTACTTTTCTCCATAGATGCTGCCTGGCCTGCTGAGTTCCTCCAGCATTTTGTGTGTATACCATGTATATTAAAGGTCAGTTCTGAACGGGTGATCACTTGACCAATTGCAAGGACAAACAGCAGATAGCAATCCGAGGGCATTTAAACATGAGATAATTATCTGGGACATTTAAACAGGAGATAAGACCATAAGACATAGGAGCAGAATTAGGCCATCTGGCCCATCAGGTCTGCTCTGCCATTCAATCATGGCTGATCCTTTTTTTCTCTCCTCCTCAACCCCAGTAGCCGGCCTTCTCCCCGTAACCTTTGCTGCCATGTCCAATCAAGAACCTATCAATGTCTGCTTTACGTACACCCAATGACCTAGCCTCTGCAGCTGCATGTGGCAACAAATTCCACAAATTCACCACCCTTTGGCCAAAGAAATTTCTCTGCATCTCTGTTCTGAAAGGGCGCCCCTCTATCCTGAGGTTGTGTCCTCTTGTCCTGGACTCTCCCACCATGGGAAACATCTTTTCCACATCTACTCTGTCTAGGCCTTTCAACATTTGGAAGGTTTCAATGAGATCCCCCCTCATCCTTCTGAATTCCAGTGAGTACAGACCCAGAGCCATCAAACGTTCCTCATATGATAACCTTTTCATTTCTGGAATCATTCTTGTGAACCTCCTCTGGACCCTCTCCAACGCCAGCACATCTTTTCTAAGATGGGGGGGCCCAAAACTCTTCACAATACTCTAGGTGAGGCTTCACCAGTGCCTTATAAAGCCTCAGCATCACATCCCTGCTCTTGTATTCCAGACCTCTTGAAATTAATGCTAACATGGCATTTGCCTTCCTCACCACCGACTCAACCTGCAAGTTAATCTTCAGGGTGTTCTGCACAAGGACTTCCAAGTCCCTTTGCACTTCAGATTCCTGGATTTTCTCCCCGTTTAGAAAATAGTCCGCATATTTATTTCTACTACCAAAGTGTATGACCATGCATTTTCCAACATTGTATTTCATTTGCCACTTTCTTGCCCGTTCTCCTAATCTGTCTAAGCCCTTCTGTATCCTTAGGAAGAGGTACAGACGACGTTTCGGGCTGAGACCCTTCGTCAGGACTAACTGAAAGAAGAGCTAGTAAGAGATTTGAAAGTGGGAGGGGGAGGGGGAGATCCAAAATGATAGGAGAAGACAGGAGGGGGAGGGATGGAGCCAAGAGCTGGACAGGTGATTGGCAAAAGGGATATGAGAAGATCATGGGACAGGATCCATCCCTCCCCCTCCCATGTTCAAATCTCTTACTGGCTCTTCTTTTAGTTAGTCCTGACGAAGGGTCTCGGCCCGAAACGTTGACTGTACCTCTTCCTAGAGATGCTGCCTGGCCTGCTGCGTTCACCAGCAACTTTGATGTGTGTTGCTTGAATTTCCAGCATCTGCAGAATTCCTCGTGTTTCTGTATCCTACCTGTTTCCTCAATACTACCTGCTCCTCCAAAAATCTTCATATCATCTGCAAACCTGGTAACAAAGCCATCTATTCCATCATCTAAATCATTTACGTACAACATAAAAAGAAGTGATCCCAACGCCAACCCCTGCAGAACATCACGAGTCACAGCCAGACAACCAGAAGAGGCTCCTTTTATTCCCACCCGCTGCCTCCTACCAATCAGCCAATGCTCTAACCATGTTACTAACTTTCCAGTAATACCATGGGCTCTTAACTTGGTAAGCAGCCTCATGTGTGACACCTTGTCAAAGGCCTTCTGAATGTCCAAATATACAACATCCACCACATCTCCTTTATCTATCCTACTTGTAATGTCCTCAAAGAATTTCAACAGGTTCATCAGGCAGGATTTTCCCTGAAGGAAACCCTGCTGACTTTGCACTATCTTGTCCTGTGTCACCAAGTACTCCATCATCTCTTGTAACAGAGACTGCACCCACTTCTCTTCCTTCACACACTACAAAATCAGGTATACTGCTTGTGCCTTCAACAGTGAAGCCCGATGCAAAATACTCATTCAGTTCCTCATCTACCTCTTTGTCCACTGTTATTATTTCCCCTGCCTCGTTTTCAAGCGGTCCTATATCCACTTTCATTTTATTTTTAACAAACCTGAAAAAACTTTTACTATTCACTTTGATATTATTTTGTAGCTTGCATTCATATGACATTGTTTCCCTTCTAATGATCTTTTTAGTTGCTCTCTGCAGGTTTTTAAAAACTTCCCAATCCTCTATCTTCCCACTAATTTTTGCTTTGTAGTATGCCCTTTCTTTTGCTTTTACAATAGCATTGATTTCCCTTGTCAGCCATGGTTGTAAAGGAAATTGCCTTTTTAAACTCACGGGGAGTTTTTTTTTGTTGATGTTTCTGTAGCAGGCAATTTCTTTTTTACGCTCCACCCAGCACGGATGGAAAGCGTGCCTGGGGAGCCGGCTGGGTTCAAACTCAGGAGCCTTCGCTCCAAAGTCCGGCGCTGATGCCACTATGTCACCAGTAGGCAGCCATGGCTGTACTATTCTATTATTCAGGGCATTAAAACAGAAGATCACAATCCAGGGCATTTAAACAGGAGATAACAATCCGGGGACATTTAAATAGGAGGTAAATATCCGGGGACATTTAAACAGGAAATAACAATCTGCGGACATTTAAACAGGAGATAACTATCTGGGACATTTGAAGAGGAGATAACAATCCGGGGCATTGAACAGGAGATAACTATCCAGGGCATTGAACAGGAGATAACTATCTGGGACATTTAAACAGGAGATAACAATCCAGGGACATTTAAACAGCAGATAACTATCCGGGGCATTTAAACAGGAGCTAACAATCCAGGACATTTAAACAGGAGATAACAATCTGGGGACATTTTAACAGGAGATAACAATCCGGGGACATTTAAACAGCAGATAACTATCCGGGGCATTTAAACAGCAGATAACTATCTGGGGCATTTAAACAGGAGATAACAATCCGGGGACATTTAAACAGGAGATAACTATTCGGAGACATTTAAACAGCAGATAACTACCTGGGGCATTTAAACAAGAGATAACAATCCGGGGACATTTAAACAGGAGATAACTATCCGGAGACATTTGAACAGAATATAACAGGCCAGGGCATTTAAACAGGAGACCATGATCCAGGACATTGTAGGGTGAGCAGAGTAAACCACCCAGGGCATTTGAACATGGATAAGTAACCAGACATTTAAGCACATACCTGAAACAATCCAGCTTTGAACAAATCTCAGACAAGAAGAACATAACCCATAGAAGCAGAATTATACCATTCGGCCTATCGTGTCTGCTCCACCATTCCATCATGCTCGATCACGAATCCCACTCAACCCCATACACCTGCCTTCTCGCCATATCCTTTGATGCCCTGACTGATCAGAAAACAATCAACTTCCACCTTAAGTAAATGCATGGACTTGGCCTCCACTGTAGTCTGTGGCAGAGCATTCCAGATTCACTACTCTCTGGCTAAAAAGAAATTCCCCTTAGCTCTGTTCTTCCAAAAGGTCGACCCTCAATTTTGAGGCTGTGCCCTCTAGTTGTTGATACCCCCACTATAGGAAACATCCTGTTCACATCAACCTAATGTAGTCCTTTCAACATTCGGTAGGTTTCAATGACATTCCCCACCCCTCCTGCCTTTTTCTAAATTCCAGTGAGAACAGGCACAAAGCTGTCAAATGCTCCTCACATGTTAACTCCTTCATTTCTGGAATCATAAGTCTTAGGAGCAGAATTAGGCCATTAGGCCCACCAAGTCTGCTTTGCCATTCAATCATGGCTGATTCTTTTTTCCCCTCCTCAACCCCATTTCTGGGCCTTCTCCTCATGACCTTTGATACCATGGCCAATCAAGAACCTATCAAGCTCTACCTTAAATACACCCAATGGCCTGGCCTCCAAAGCTGCCTGTGGTAACAAATTCACCACCCTCTGGCTAAAGAAATTTCTCCGCATCTCTGTGTTTCTCCGCCCCTCTATCCTGAGTCTGTGCCTTGTTTAAATGTCCAAGATCCTCCCACTTTGGGAAAATTCCTTTCCACATCTACCCTCATGAACCTCCTTTGGGTGTTGTCTCTCCAATGACAACACATCTTTTCTGAGATATGGAGCCCAAAACTGTTGACAATACTCCAAGTGCAGGCTGATTAGTGTCTTATTAAGGCTCAGGATTATCTCCTTGCTTTTCTGTTCTATTCCCCCTGAAATAAATGCCAACGTTACATTTGCCTTCTTTATCAGATCAAGTACAGCCTCTCCTCTGGTTGGCTTATCTACATATTGCGTCAGGAAACCTTCCTGAACACACCTAGCAAACTCCACCCCACTAAAATCCTTGCTCTAAGGAGATGCCAGTCAATATTAGGAAAGTTAAAATCTCCCACCACAACAATCCTATCATTATTCCACCGTTTCAGAATCTGCCTCTCTATCTGCTCCTCGATGTCCCTGTTACTATTGGGGAGTCTACAAAAACACCCAGTAGAGTTATTTCCCCCTTTCTGTTTCTGCTTCCTTTCTTTGTCTTCCTCCCTTCTTAAAGAGTGGAGTGACATTTGCAATCTTCCAGCCCTCTGAGACCATGCCAGAATCAAGTGATTTTTGGAAGATCATGACCAATGGATCCATTATCTCTTCAGCAATCTCTCCCAGGAGTCTGGGATGTAGTCCACCTGGCCCAGGTGACTTATCCACCTTAAGACCTTTGAGTTTGACTGGCACTTTTTCCTTTGTAATAGGAACGGCACTCACAGACCTCTGGCACACTGCTAGTGTCTTCCACAGTGAAGAGAGATGCAAAGTGCTCATTAAGTTCATCTGTCATTTCTTTGTCCCCCATTAACCAGCATCATTTTCCAATAGTCCAATATCAAATCTCACCTCCGTTTTCCTGCCCTATATCATTGGCTAGTCTGCTCTCATATTTCATCCTTTCCCTTTTTTAGTTGCCTTTTGTTAGATTTTAAAAGCTTCCCAATCATCCAACTTCCCACTCACTTTTACTACTTTATATGCCCTTTCCTTGACTATTATGTAGTCCTTAACTTCCTTTTTCAGTTACGGTTGCCTACTGCTGCCATTTGAGAACCGCTTCCTCTGTGGGATATATTTATCCTGTGCCTTGTGAACTATTCCTAGAAACTTCAACCATCTCTGCTCTGCCATCATCCCCGCCAGTATCCTCCTCCAATCCACCTGGGAAGCTCCTCTCTCATGCCTCTGTAATTCCAGATGCACCGAGATGAAGCTCCTGAGAGACCATGTTAGGGATCTGGAGCTGTGGCTCGATGACCGACAGCTTACTAGGGAGAGTGAACAGGAAACAGAGAGGAGCTACAGGGAGTCAGTCACCCCGAGGCTGCAGGAGTTAGATAAGTGGGTAACTGTCAGGGGAGGGATGGGAAGAGCTCAGGTAGTAGAGAGCACCCCTGTGGCCATCCCCATCAGTAATAGAAACATAGAAAATAGGTGCAGGAGTAGGCCATTCGGCCCTTCGAGCCTGCACCGCCATTTATTATGATCATGGCTGATCATCCAACTCAGAACACCGCCCCAGCCTTCCCTCTATACCCTGACCCCCGTAGCCACAAGGGCCATATCTAACTCCCTCTTAAATATAACCAATGAACTGGCCTCAACTGTTTCCTGTGGCAGAGAATTCCACAGATTCACCACTCTCTGTGTGAAGAAGTTTTTCCTAATCTCGGTCCTAAAAGGCTTCCCCTCTATCCTCAAACTATGACCCCTCGTTCTGGACTTCCCCAACATCGGGAACAATCTTCCTGCATCTAGCCTGTCCAATCCCTTTAGGATCTTATACTTTTCAATCAGATTCCCCCTCAATCTTCTAAATTCCAACGAGTACAAGCCCAGTTCATCCAGTCTTTCTTCATATGAAAGTCCTGCCATCCCAGGAATCAATCTGGTGAACCTTCTCTGTACTCCCTCTATGGCAAGGATGTCTTTCCTCAGATTAGGGGACCAAGACTGCACACAATACTCCAGGTGTGGTCTCACCAAGGCCTTGTACAACTGCAGTAGTACCTCCCTGCTCCTGTACTCAAATCCTCTCGCTATAAATGCCAGCATACCATTCGCCTTTTTCACCGCCTGCTGTACCTGCATGCCCACTTTCAATGACTGGTGTATAATGACACCCAGGTCTCGTTGCACCTCCCCTTTTCCTAATCGGCCACCATTCAGATAATAATCTGTTTTCCTATTTTTGCCACCAAAGTGGATAACTTCACATTTATCCACATTGAATTGCATCTGCCATGAATTTGCCCACTCACCTAACCTATCCAAGTCACCCTGCATCCTCTTAGCATCCTCCTCACAGCTAACACTGCTGCCCAGCTTCGTGTCATCCGCAAACTTGGAGATGCTGCATTTAATTCCCTCATCCAAGTCATTAATATATATTATAAAGAACTGGGGTCCCAGCACTGAGCCTTGCGGTACCCCACTAGTCACCGCCTGCCATTCTGAAACGGTCCCGTTTATTCCCACTCTTTGCTTCCTGTCTGCTAACCAACTCTCCACCCACACCAATACCTTACCCCCAATACCGTGTGCTTTAAGTTTGCACACTAATCTCCTGTGTGGGACCTTGTCAAAAGCCTTCTGAAAATCCAAATATACCACATCCACTGGTTCTCCCCTATCCACTCGACTAGTTACATCCTCAAAAAATTCTATGAGATTCGTCAGACATGATTTTCCTTTCACAAATCCATGCTGACTTTGTCCGATCATTTCACCGCTTTCCAAATGTGCTGTTATCACATCCTTGAAAACTGACTCCAGCAGTTTCCTCACCACCGACGTTAGGCTAACCGGTCTATAATTCCCCGGTTTCTCTCTCCCTCCTTTTTTAAAAAGTGGAGTTACATTAGCCACCCTCCAATCCTCAGGAACTAGTCCAGAATCTAACGAGTTTTGAAAAATTATCATTAATGCATCCACTATTTCTTGGGCTACTTCCTTAAGCACCCTGGGATGCAGACCATCCGGCCCTGGGGATTTATCTGCCTTCAATCCCTTCAATTTACCTAACACCACTTCCCTGTTATCTCATTTTGGATGCAGTTGGGGGGGGGGGGGGGTGACCTGACAGAGGACAACCACAGTGATCGGGTCTCTGACAATGAGCCTGGTTCCGTGATGCAGAAGGGAAAGAGGAAGATGAGGAAGATGAGGAATGCATTAATCATAGGGGATTCCATAGTGAGGAGAACAGACTGGAGGTTCTGTCAGCCTGATAGAGATACCCGCATGGTGTGTTGCCTGCAGGTGACAGGGTACAGGATGTCTCGGATCGGGTGCAGAGGATTCTGAAGGGAGAGGGTGAACAGCCAGAAGTCTTGGCACACGTTGGTACCACAGACAAAGGTAGAAAAAAGGAGGAGGTCCTGGAGAGAATTCAGGGAGTTAGGTAGGAAGCTGAAAAGCAGGACCTCCAAGGTAGTAACCTCAGGATTGCTGCCTGTACCACATGCTAGGTATAAAAGATATTAAGAGGGATAGATAGAGTGGATAGCCAGCGCCTCTTCCCCAGGGCACCACTGCTCAATACAAGAGGACATGGCTTTAAGGTAAGGGGTGGGAAGTTCAAGGGGGATATTAGAGGAAGGTTTTTAACTCAGAGAGTGGTTGGTGTGTGGAATACACTGCCTGAGTCAGTGGTGGAGGCGGATACACTAGTGAAATTTAAGAGACTACTAGATAGGTATATGGAGGAATTTATGGTGGACGATTATATGGGAGGCAGGGTTTGAGGGTTGGCACAACAATGTGGGCCGAAGGCCCTGTACTGTGCTGTACTGTTCTATGTTCTAGCGAGTGCAAGAATAGCATGATCAGGCATATTAATGTGTGGCTGAGATACTGGTGTAGGGGGCAGGGCTTCAGATTCCTGGATCATTGGGGCCTCTTCTGGGGAAGGTATGACCTGTATGAAAAGGATGGGTTACACCTGAACCCAAAGGGGTCCAATATCCTAGCGGGCACATTTAACAGAGCTGTTAGGGAGAGTTTAAACTAACTTGGCAGGGGGATGGGAACCGGAGTGATAGGGTTGAGGAAGGCAAAAACAGAAATAAGTCAAAGATAGCGCACCAAAGAGATGATAGAAAGAATAGGCAGGGAGGAAGGGAGTGTCGACTCAGACCATGAGAGGCCTGCGTCGGACATTTTCATGCCTTACAAGGCGCAGATTGGAAGTCTGTGTGGGGCGCCACTCCTCGCACAGACTAGAGCAATGTGTGGTTAAGTGCCTTGCTCAAGGACACAAACACGCTGCCACAGCTGAGGCTTGAACTATCAACCTTCAGATCACTAGACGAACGCCTTAACCACTTGACCACATGCCGAACAGGCAAAATATGAGGCTTAATCACAGGCAGTGGGATGATTTACAGGGCAATAGAGGCGTGATGCAATTAAAACAGAAACCAACATATACTGGACTGGAAGTGTTATATTTGAATGCACGCAGCATAAGAAATAAAATGGATGATCTTGAAATTCAGTTACAGATCGGCAAATATGACGGTGTGGCCATTTCTGAAACATGGCTAAAGGATGGCTGTCATTGGGAGCTGAACGTCCAAGGACATACGGTGTATCAGAAAGATAGGTTAGTAGGCAGAGGGGGTGGTGTGGCTCTGTGTATAAGAAATAATATTAAATCATTAGAAAGAGATGACATAGGATTGGAAGGTGTAGAGTCTCCATAGGTTGAGTTAAGAAATGGTAAGGGTAAAAGGACCCTAATGGCAGTTGTATACAGGCCTCCAAACAGCAGCCGGGATGTGGATTACAAATTACAGCAGGAGATAGAAAAGGCGTGTCAGAAAGGCAATGTCATGATAATCGTTGGGGATTTTAGCATGAAAGTGGATTGGGAAAACCAGGTCAGTACTGGACCTCAAGAGGGAGAATTTGTAGAATGTCTAAGGGATGGCTTTTTAGAACAGCTTGTTGTTGAGCCCACTAGGGAATCGGCTGTGCTGGATTGGGTGTTGTGCAATGATCCGGGGGTGATAAGAGAGCCTAAGGTTAAGGAACCCTTAGGGAACAGTGATCACAATATGATTGAGTTCACATTGAAATTTGAGAGGGAAAAAATAAAACCCAAAGTGTTGGTATTTCAGTGGAATAAAGGAAATTACAATGGCATGAGAGGGAACTAGCCGAAGTTGACTGGAAGGGACATTTTCAGGAAAGACAGCAGAGCAGCAATGGCTGGCATTTTTGTGAAAAAAGAAGCAAGTGCAAGACAGATATATTCCAAATAAGAAGAAATTTTCAAATGGAAGAAGGACAGTACCATGGCTGACAAGTGAAGTCAGAGCCAAAGTAAAAGCAAAAGAGAGGGCATACAAGGAAGCCAGAGCTAATGGGAAGATAGGAGGATTGGGAACCGACGACTAATATCAAAGAAGATACTAAAAGCTTTTTTAAGTATATAAAGGGTAAAAGAGAGCTGAGGGTAGATATAGGACCCATACTAAATGACGCTGGAGATATTGTAATGAAAGATGCAGAGATGGCAAAGGAACTGAATGTGTATTTTGCATCAATCTTCACAGTGGAAGATGTCTGCAGTATACCGGACATTCAAGAGTGTCAGGGAAATGAGGTTTGTGCAGTGACAATTACGACTGAGAAGGTGCTCAGGAAGCTTAATGGTCTGAGGATGGATAAATCTCCGGGCCTGATGGAATGCACCCCCGAGTTCTGAAGGAAGTAGCTGGAGAGATTGTGGAGGCGTTAACGATGATCTTTCAAGAATCGATAGATTCCGGCATTGTACCGGATGACTGGAAAATTGCAAATGTTACTCCGCTATTTAAAAATGGTGGGAGGCAGCAGAAAGGAAACTATAGACCTGTTAGCTTGACATCAGTGGTTGGGAAGTTGTTGGAATCGATTGTTAGGGATGCGATTATGGAGTACCTGGAGGCACATGACAAGATAGGCCAAAGCCAGCATGGTTTCCTGAAAGGAAGATCCTGCCTGACAAACGTACTGCAATTCTTTGAGGAAGTTACAAGCAGGGTAGACAAAGGAGATGCAGTAGACATGGTGCACTTGGATTTTCAGAAGGCCCTTGACAAGGTGCCATACATGAGGCTGCTTAGCAAGATAAGAGCCCATAGAATTATAGAGAAGTTACTAGCCTGGGTGGAGCATTGGCTGGTCAGCAGAAAACAGAAAGTGGGAATAAAGGGATCCTATTCTGGCTGGTTGCTGGTTACCAGTGGAGTTCCACAGGGATCGGTGTAGGGACTGTTACTTTTTATTATGTATGTCAATGATTTGGATGATGGTATTAACGGATTTGTAGCTAAGTTTGCCGATGATACAAAGATAGGTGGAGGAGCGGGTAGTGTTGTGGAAACAGAGCCTGCACAGAGACTTAGATAGTTTAGGGGAATGGGTAAAGAAGTGGCAAATGAAATACAATGTTGGAAAGTGTATAGTCATGCACTTTTGTGGAAGAAATAAGCGGGCCGACTATTATTTAGATGGGGAGAGAATTCAAAATGCAGAGATGCAAAGGGACTTGGGAGTCCTTGTGCAAGATACCCTGAGGGTTAACCTGCAGGTTGAGTCGGTTGTGAAGAAGATGAATGCAATGTTGGCATTCATTTCTAGAGGTATAGAATATAAGAGTAGGGTTGTGATGTTGAGGCTCTAAAAGGCACTCGTGAGACCACACTTGGAATATTGTGTGTAGTTTTGGGCTCCTTATTTTAGAAAGGATATACTGACATTGGAGAGGGTTCACAGAAGGTTCACAAGAATGATTCCAGGAATTAAAGGGTTACCGCATGAGGAACCTCTGGCAGCTCTTGGGCTGTATTCCCTGGAGTTCAGGAGAATGAGGGGGGATCTCATAGAAACATTCCAAATGTTAAAAGACCTGAACAGGTTAGATATGGCAAAGTTATTACCCATGGTAGAGGATTCTAGGACAAGAGGAATTGAAGGACATCCATTTAGAATTGAAAACGGAGAAATTACTTCAGTCAAGGGTGGAATCTGTGGAGTTTGTTGCCACGAGCGGCTGTGGAGGCCAAGTCATTGGGTGTATTTAAGGCAGAGGTAGATAGGTTCTTGATTAGCCAGGGTATGGGGTGAAGGCAGGGGAGTGGGGATGACTGGAAGAATTGGATCAGCTTATGATTGAATGGCGGAGCAGACTCGATGGGCCAGATGGCCTACTTCTGCTCCTAAATCTTATGGTTTATTCCGTTCATTCCATTGCAATACTGATACAAGTGAGTTATGTTTCTCCCTCTCAAACTGCAGTATGAATTCAATCATATTATGTTCAGTACCTCACTGGCCCCTAAGGGTTCCTTTGCATTAAACTCTTTACATTCCTTTCGTTAGATTGACTATTATGCAACACCCAATCTAAGATAGCCTTTTGCCGAGTAGGCTCAAGCACAAACTGCTCTGAAAAGGCATCTCATAAGCATTCAACAAATTCCCTGCCCTGAGATCTGACACCAACCTGATTTTCCCAATCCCCTTGCATATTGAGACCCCCATTACAACTGTGTCTTACCATTATTGCATGCCTTTTCCAGCTCCTGCACACCCATACTACAATTATCCTGCTCACCCACAGTGGAATTACCCTGTAGACCCACAGTGCAATTAACCTGTTCAGCCACAGCAATTATCCTGCACATGCACAGTGCAATTAACCTGCTTCCCAATAGTGCGATTACCCTGTTCAACTGCAGTGCAATTACCATGCTGACCTACAGTGCAAGTACCCTGCTCACACACTGCGTAATTACCCTCTTAACCCACATTGCAATTCCCTGCTCATCCACAGTAGAATTACTCTCTTCACTTACAATGGAACTAACTTTACAAGTACAGTGCAATTACCCTGTTTACCTACAGGGCCATTATGTTGCTCAGAAAGAGTGCAATCACCCTGTTCACCCACAGTGCACATACCCTGTTCACCCACAGAGCAGTTACCCTGTTCACCCACCGTACAATTACCCTGTTCACCCACAGTGCAATTACCCCGTTCACCCACAGAGCAATTACCCCATTCACCCACCGTACAATTACCCTGTTCACCCACAGTGCAATTACCCCGTTCACCCACAGAGCAATTACCCTGTTCACCCACAGTACAATGACCCCGTTCACCCACAGAGCAATGACCCCGTTCACCCACAGAGCAGTTACCCTGTTCACCCACCGTACAATTACCCTGTTCACCCACAGTGCAATTACCCCGTTCACCCACAGAGCAATTACCCCATTCACCCACAGTACAATTACCCCATTCACCCACAGAGCAATTACCCAGTTTAATCACAGTGCAATGACCCTGTTCACCCACACAGCAATGACCCTGTTCACCTACAGAGCTATTACCCTACTCAGCTACAGTGCAATTGTTCCATTAACCCACAGAGTACAGTTCACAGTGGAAGTTAGGATGATAACACCAAGTAGTCATCAGCATGAAACCTCAAACAAATGTGCTGTCTGCTTGTGTGATCAGGCTTTTTCAGCACTATGGTTGGTGCTGCCTTGAAGAGCATTAAAGTGGATGTCTCTAGTGCCATTTGGTATATATCCCAGGTTACAGAACAAGGCAAGAGAAGAGATTGCTGGGCCATGGCTCTGTCCAGGGGAGGTCATGTCTTACAAAGTTGATTTCAGTTTTTTGAGGAAGTGACAAAGGTAATTGATGATGATAGGGCTGTGGATGTCGTGTTTTTGGACTTTAAGTACAGCATTTGACATAGTCCTTCATGGTAGTTTCATCCAGAAGATTAAGATGCATGGGACCCACAGTTATTTTGTAGATTAGATTCAAAATTAGCTTACCCATAGAAAGCAGAGACAGTTGTTGGGAACTGTTTGTCTGTCTGGAGGCCCGTGACCAGTGGTGTTCCACAGGGATCACTGCTGGGAATGCTGTTATTTCACGAATATATGATTTGGATGAAAGTGTAAATAGATGGGTTAGTAAGTGTGCCGGTGACATTTAGAAGAATGTGGGTGGGGGGGGGGTGGAATCTCATTGAACCTAACGAATGTTGAATACACTAGATAGGTTGGACGTGGAAAGGATGTTTCCTTTGATGGGGGTATGCAAAACTGCAGGGCACAGCCTCAAAATTAGGGGCGATCCTTTAGAACAGAGGTAAAGAGGCATTTTTTTAGCCAGAGGGTAGTAAATCTGTGGAATGCTCTGCCACGGTCTGTGGTGGAGGCCCAGTCCATTCATATATAAAGGGTGGAAGTTGATCGTTTCCTGATTGGTTGGGGCATCAAAGGATATGGCAAAAAGGCAGGTGTATGGAGTTGAGTGGGATCTGAGATCAGCCATGATAGAATAGCGGAGAAGACTCGATGGGCCGAATGGCCTAATTCTGCTTCTATGTCTTATGGTCTTATGGCATAATGATAGGTGGAATTGTCAACAATGATGAAGGTTGTCAAAGGATACATTGCAGATACGGGTGGAGAAGATTCATATTGGTACCAATGACATAGGTAGGAAAAGGGTGGAGGTCCTGAAAATAGACTACAGGGAGTTAGAAAGGAAGTTGAGAAGCAGGCAGGACCTCAAAGGTAGTAATCTCAGGATTACTGCCTGTGCCATGTGACAGTGAGTACATGAATAGAGTGAGGTGGAGGATAAACGCGTGGCTGAGGGATTGGAGCAGGGATTCAGATTTCTGGATCATTGGGACCTCTTTTGAGGCAGGAGTGACCCGTACAAAAAGGACGGGTTGCATTTGAATCCCAGGGGGACCAATATCCTGGTGGGGAGGATTGCTAAGGCTAATGGGCAGAGTTTAAACTCGGATTGCTGATGGGTGGGAACAAAACTGAAGAGACGGAGGAAGAGGCAGTTGGCTCACAAATAAAGAAAGCTTGGAGACAGTGTGTGAGGGAGGATAGGCAGGTGATAAGAGAAGGGACATGCTCAGATCAATGGTTTGAGATGTGTCTATTTTAATGCAAGGAGTATTATGAACAAAGCAGATGAGCTTAGGGCATGGATCAGTACTTGGAACTACGATGTTGTGGTCATAACAGAGACTTAGATGGCTCACGGTCAGGAATGGTTACTTCGAGTGCCAGGCTTTCGATATTTGAGAAAGGATAGGGAGGGAGGCAAAAGAGGTGGGGGCGTGGCACAGGTGATCAGAGATAGTGCCAGGGCTGCAGAAAAGGAGGAGGTCATAGAGGGATTGGTTACTCAGTCTCTGTGGGTGGAAGTTAGAAACATGAAGGGGTCAGTAACTCTTCTGGATGGTTTTTATAGACCAACCAATAGTCACAGGGACATCGAGGAACAGATAAGGAGACAGATTCTAGAAAGGTGTAATAATAACAGGGCTGTTGTGGTAGGAGATGTTAATTTCCCAAATATTGATTGGCATGTCCCTAGAGAAAGGGGTGTAGATGGGGTGGAGTTTGTTAGGTGTGTTCAGGAAGGATTCTTGACACAATATGTGGATAAGTTTAACATGCTGTAAGGTTTCACTGATAATGTAATGGTTTCTCCGTAGCAGCAATGTTAGTGTTATGACTGGAGATAACGGGGCTTGGGATGCTGTTGTTCTTTCGTGTGAGTCTGGAAGAGAGATTTCTGCGGTCCTTGGTCAGCGAGAGGAGAAGAAGGAAGCCGTGTGTGGAGAGAGCTGGAAGACCACTGGACGGAGTGGACCGGGATCGAGGGTCCGAAAGTCGGCGACACTTGGAGGAGGTCGATGGTTGATGAATGGCCGTATTTTTGAGCTCCAACATGCACTTTTGACTTTTCTCTTTTTATTTGCTTTACTAACCCTATATGCAGATTAAGATTTAAAAAGTTCAATCAGTTAATTGCATATGGTGTACTGTCTGATAGTTTGCGGTGCAGATTTGTAACCGGGCAACACATCACGCAGCATCCACACGAACGAGATTTCTCAGTTTGTCGGGGCTGGAAGTTGTCTTCCCCAAGGCGAACACGTGCTGGCTGAGCCTAAGGGTTACAATTGTGGGGGCTCATCCAGGATTGATTCCGTTGGATGCTGTGTGATTGCTCTGAGCATTGAACCAGTGGGCTGGGTGTTTAAATCTGTGCTTGTATGGATGCTGCTGGGGTGGGGCACTGGAGTGCCTCTGTGGGCTTACTGGTAAATAATGCATGCATGTTGAGTGGGGTGGATATTTGTATCCCGGATGAATTGTTAATTTGATTTTTGAGTATGGTTAAAGCTATTGGCAAAGTTGAGTTCATAGCACAGCGTTTTGATAAAATGGCGGGTTCAGACCATAGAACCATAGAACACTACAGCACAGAAAACAGCCATTTGGCCCTTCTAGTGTGGGCCAAAACTTTATTCCGCTAATCTGATTGACCTGCACCTAGTCCATAACCCTCCAGATCTCTCCCATCCACGTATCTATCCAATTTATTCTTAAAACCTAAGAGTGAGGCCACATTTACTACATCAGATGGCAGCTCGTTCCACAATCCCACCACTCTCTGAGTGAAGAAGTTCCCTCTAAACCTTTCCGCTTTCACTCTAAAGCCATGTCCTCTTGTATTTATCTCTCCCAATCTAAGTGGAAAGAGCCGACTTGCATTTACTCTGTCTATACTCCTCATAAATTTGTAAACCTCTATTAAATCCTCCCTCATTCTTCTACACTCCAAGGAATAAAGTCCTAACCTGTTCAATCTTTCTCTGTTAACTCAACTCCTGAAGACCTGGCACCCAAATCTTCTCTGCACTCATTCAATCTTACTGATATCCTTCCTATAGCTAGGTGACTAGAACTGCACACAATACTCCAAATCTGGCCTCACCAATGTCTTATACAACCTCACCATAACATCCCAACTCCTATACTCAATACTTTGATTTATGAATGCCAGGATGCCAGAAGCCTTCTTTACAACCCTGTCTATCTGTGACGCCACTTTCAGGGAATTATGTATCTGAACTCCCAGATCCTTTCATTCCTCCACACTCCTCCGTGCCCTACCATTTACTGTGTATGTCCTACCTTGATTTGTCCTTCCAAAATGCAACACCTCACAATTGTCTGCATTAAATTCTATCCGCCATTTTCTGGCCCATTTTTCCAGTTGGTCCAGATTCCTCTGCAAGCTTTGAAAGCCTTCCTCACTGTCCACAACACCTCCAATCTTAGTGTCATCAGCAAACTTGCTGATCCAATTTACCACATTATCATCCAGATCATTGCTATAGACAACAAAAAACAATGGTCCCAGCACAGTTCCCTGAGACACACGACTAGTCACAGGCCTCCAGTCTGAGAAGCAATCATCCACTACCACTCTCTGTCTTCTCCCACACAGCCAATTTCGAATCCAGTTTACCACCTCTCCATGGATACCTCGTGTCTGAACCTTCTGAACTAACCTCCCATGTGGGACCTTGTCAAAGGCCTTACTAAAGTCCATGTAGACAACATCCACAGCCTTTCCTTCATCTACTTTCTTGGTAACCTCCTCGAAAAACTCTACAAGATTCGTTAAACATGATCTACCATGCACAAAACCATGCTGACCATCCTTAATCAGCCCTTGGCTGTCCAAATACTTGTATATCCGATCTCACAGAACACCTTCCAATAATTTACCTACTACTGATGTCAGGCTCATGAAAGGCATCCGTTAGTCTTGTGAGACCATGGATCTGCACCTGGAAAGTCTTCACTCTCCAGGGCACAGGCCTGGGCAAGGTTGTGTGGAAGACCAGCAGTTGCCCATGCTGCAAGTCTCCCCTCTCCATGACACCAGTGTTGTCCAAGGGAAGGGCATTAGGACCCAGACAGCTTGGCACCAGTGTCGTTGCAGAGCAATGTGTGATTAAGTGCCTTGCTCAAGGACACAACACGTTCCTTCGGCTGGGGCTCGAACTCACAACCTTCAGATCGCTAGTCGAACGCCTTAACCACTTGGCCACGTGCCCACACAGGCTCACCAGCCTGTAATTACCTGGTTTACTTTTGGAGCCTTTTTTAAACAATAGAACAACATGAGCTACCCTCCAGTCCTCCAGCACCGCACCCATGGCTAAGGACATTTTAAATATTTCTGCCAGGGCCCCTGCAATTTCAACACTAGTCTCTCTCAAGGTCTGAGGAAATATCATGTCAGGCCTGGGGGATTTATCTACCTGTATTTGCTGTAAGGCAGCAAGCACCTCCTCCTCTTTGATCTCTATATGTTCCATGACACTACTGCTTGTTTCCCTTCCCTCCATATACACCATGCCAGTTTCCTGAGTAAATGCTGATGCAAAAAAACTGTTTAAGATCTCCCCCATCTCCTGAGGCTCCACACATAGACGACCACCCTGATCTTCTAGGGGACCAATTTTGTCCCTTACTATCCTTTTATTCTTAAAATACTTGTAGATTAATACTTGTACTTATACTTGTACTTGTACTATACCCCTCCCCCACACAAAACCACCACGGTGAGCTTCACGGCTAAACAGGTGAGAATACAGCTGAAACGTCTCAACCCAGGCAAGGCTGCAGGACCGGTTGGTGTCAGTACCAGGGTGCTCAAAGCCAGTGCCCCTCAGCTACGTGGAGTACTTCACCATGTATTCAACCTGAGCCTGAGGCTCCGGAGGGTTCCTGTACTGTGGAAAACGTCCTGCCTCGTCCCTGTGCCAAAGACGCCGCGCCCCAGTGGCCTCGATGACTACAGACCGGTGGCATTGACCTCCCACACCATGAAGACCCTGGAGAGACTTGTTCTGGAGCTGCTCCGGCCTATGGTCAGGCCACACTTAGATCCCCTCCAGTTCGCCTACCAGCCCCGACTAGGAGTTCAGGATGCCATCGTCTACCTGCTGAACCGTGTCTACGTCCACCTGGACAAGCCAGCGAGCACTGTGAGGGTCATGTTTTTTGACTTCTCCAGTGCGTTCAACACCATCCGCCCTGCTCTGCTGGGGGAGAAGCTGACAGCGATGCAGGTGGATGCTTTCCTGGTATCATGGATTCTTGATTACCTGACTGGCAGACCACAGTACGTGTGCTTGTAACACTGTGTGTCCGACAGAGTGATCAGCAGCACTAGGGCTCCACAGGGAACTGTCTTGTCTCCCTTTCTCTTCACCATTTACACCTCGGACTTCAACTACTGCGCAGAATCTTGTCATCTTCAGAAGTTTTCGGATGATTCTGCCATAGTTGGATGCATCAGCAAGGGAGATGAGGTCGAGTACAGTGCTACTGTAGGAAACTTTGTCACATAGTGTGAGCAGAATTATCTGCAGCTTAATGTGAAAAAGACTAAGGAGTTGGTGGTAGACCTGAGGAGAGCTAAAGCACTGGTGACCCCTGTTTTCATCCAGGGGGTCAGTGTGGACATGGTGGAGGATTACAAATACCTGGGGATACGTATTGACAATAAATTGGACTTGTCAAAGAACACTGAGGCTGTCTACAAGAAGGATCAGAGCCGTCTCTATTTCCTGAAGAGACTGAGGTCCTTTAACATCTGCCGGACGATGCTGAAGATGTTCTACGAGTCTGTGGTGGCCAGTGCTATCATGTTTGCTGTTGTGTGCTGGGGCAGCAGGCTGAGGGTAGCAGACACCAACAGAATCAACAAACTTATTCATAAGGCCAGTGATGTTGTGGGGATGGAACTGGACTCTCTCACGGTGGTGTCCGAAAAGAGGATGCTGTCTAAGTTGCATGCCATCTTGGTCAATGTCTCCCATCCACTACATAATGTACTGGGTGGGCACAGGAGTACATTCAGCCAGAGACTCATTCCTCCAAGATGCAGCACTGAGCGTCATAGGAAGTCATTCCTGCCTGTGGCCATCAAACTTTACAACTCCTCCCTTGGAGGGTCAGACACCCTGTGCCGATAGGCTGGCCCTGGACTTATTTCATAATTTACTGGCATAATTTACATATTACTATTTAACTATTTATGGTTCTATTACTATTTCTATTACCATTTATTATTTATGGTACAACTGTAACGAAAACCAATTTCCCCCTGGGATCAATAAAGTATGAGTATGACTATGGCTATGACTATGAAACCCTTTGGGTTTACCTTCACATTATCTGCCAAAGCAACCTCATGTCTTCTTTTTGCCTTCCTGATTTCCTTCTTTCGTATTTTCTTACATTTTCTTTACTCTTCAAGTACCTCATTTGTTCCTTGTTGCCTATACCTGCTATACACCTCTCTCTTTTTCTTAACCAGATCACCAATATCCCTTGAAAACCAAGGTTCCCTATGCCTGTTAACTTTGCCTTTAATCCTGGCAGGAACATGCAAATTCTGCACTCTCAAAATTTCGCCTTTGAAGGCCTTCCACTTACTGAACACACCCTTGCCAGAAAACAACTTATCCCAATCCACTCTTCCTAAATCCTTTCTCTTTCTTTCTCAATCTTTTTTATTGAGTTTCGAATTGATAAACATAACAATGATAATGATACAAAGAGATCGGGATTACATTAATAATGGTTAACGTATACAGACACAGACTCCAAGTAACATATGTAATGTAAGCCTCCCAATCTCTTAATAACTGAACATGAAAAAGATTCAAAAAAATTTTATACAAAGGAAAAGTACCCCTACACTAAAAAAAAACAAAACAAAAGCTGGGTTGCCATGTTTCATCAGTTAAAATCATTATTTGTCACTAACTCTGCTCCTCTATACAAAAACAAAAAGTTATTGAAAAGGATTCGGAAAAGGTCAGCTTACATCATATGAAAATGTTGAATAAATGGCCTCCAAGTTTCTTCAAATTTAACCAAAGGATCGATAGTACCACTTCTAATTTATTCCAAGTTATAGTTTGGGAAAACCATTGAAATGTAGGGGGATTAGAATCTTTCCATTTAAATAAAACAGATCTTCTGGCTATTAAAGTAACAAATGCAATCAAACGACAAGCTGAAGGGGATAAATGACTAAAGTCTATCATTGGTAGTCCAAAAATTGCAACAATAGGATGAGGTTGTAAATCAATACGCAAAACTACTGAAATAATATCAAAAATATCTTTCCAATATTTTTCCAAAAGAGGGCAAAACCAGAACATATGTGTCAAGGAAGCTACCTCAGAATTACATCTGTCACAGACAGGATTTATATGACCATAAAAACGAGCTAACTTATCCTTAGACATATGGGCCCTATGAACCACCTTAAGTTGTATCAAAGCGTGTCTAGCACACATTGAAGAAGTGTTAACTAGTTGGAGAATTTTCTCCCATTTCTCTATAGGTAAAGATACCTGAAGTTCTCTTTCCCATTCATTCTTTATTTTATCAGATGTACCTAGATGTATTTTCATTATTAAATCATAAATAATTGCTATTAAGTTCTTCTGATAGGGATTTAAAACTAAATTTTTTTCCTTTAATTTTAGTTTGATGTGGTATTGGAAAAGTAGGTAAAATAACATTCAAAAAGTTTCTAATCTGTAAATATCTGAAAAAATGTGATCTAGGCAAATTATATTTATTAGACAACTGTTCAAAGGACATGAGACAATTATTCATGAATAAATCATGGAAACATGTTATTCCCTTTGTTTTCCATAAAAGAAAAGCTTGATCAGTTCTGGATGGTTGGAAAAAAATGGATATAATAGGACTTGATAGGATCAATTTATTCAATCCAAAAATTTTACAAAATTGAAACCATATTCGTATTGTATGTTGAATTTCTTTCTCATTTCCACAAAGTTGGCCCTTCTCCAATTTAGAACATAGAACAGTGCAGCACAGTACAGGCCCTTCGGCCCACAATGTTGTGCCAACCCTTCAACCCTACCTCCCATATAACCCTCCACCTTAAATTCCTCCATATACCTGTCTAGCAGTCTCTTAAATTTCAGTAGTGTATCTGCCTCCACCACTGACTCAGGCAGTGCATTCCACGCACCAAGAACTCTCTGAGTAAAAAACCCTCCTCTGATATCCCCCTTGAACTTCCTACCCCTTACCTTAAAGCCATGTCCTCTTGTACTGAACAGTGATGCCCTGGGAAAGAGGCGCTGGCTGTCCACTCTATCTATTCCTCTTAATATCGTGTACACCTCTATCATGTCGCCTCTCATCCTCCTTCTTTCCAAAGAGTAAAGCCCTAGCTCCTTTAATTTCTGATCATAATCCAAACTCTCTAAACCAGGCAGCATCCTGGTAAATCTCCTCTGTACCCTTTCCAATGCTTCCACATCCTTCCTATAGTGAGGCGACCAGAACTGGACACAGTACTCCAAGTGTGGCCTAACCAGAGTTTTATAGAGCTGCATCATTACCCCGCGACTCTTAAACTCTATCCCTTGACTTATGAAAGCTAACACCCAATAAGCTTTCTTAACTACCCTATCCACCTGTGAGGCAACTTTCAGGGATCTATGGACGTGTACTCCCAGATCCCTCTGCTCCTCCACACTACCAAGTATCCTGCCATTTACTTTGTACTCTGCCTTGGAGTTTACCCTTCCAAAGTGTACCACCTCACACTTCTCCGAGTTGAATTCCATCTGCCACTTCTCAGCCCACTTCTGCATCCTGTCAATGTCTCTCTGCAATCTTCAACAATCTTCTACACTATCCATAACACCACCAACCTTTGTGTCATCTGCAAACTTGCCAACCCACCCTTCTACCCCCACATCCAGGTCGTTAATAAAAATCACAAAAAGTAGAGGTCCCAGAACAGATCCTTGTGAGACACCACTAGTTACAATCCTCCAATCTGAATGTACTCCCTCCACCATGACCCTCTGCCTTCTGCAGGCAAGCCAATTCTGAATCCACCTGGCCAAACTTCCCTGGATCCCATGCCTTCTAACTTTCTGAACCTCAACTCCAGGACCACACCTATCCTTATCCATAATTAACTTGAAACTAATGACATTATGGTCACTGGCCCCAAAATGCTTCCCTACACATACTTCTGTCACCTGACCTGTCTGGTTCCCTAACAGGAGATCAAGTATTGCACCCTTTCTCGTAGGTACCTCTATATATTGATTTTAAAAACTTTCCTGAACACATTTGACAAACCCCAAGCCATCTAGCCCTTTCACAGTGTAGCAGTCCCAGTCAATATGTGGAAAGTTAAAATCCTCTACTATTACAACTTTCTGTTTCTTACATCGGTCTGCTATCTCTCCACAGATTTGCTCCTGACTATTGGGTGGTCTATAATACAACCCTATTAGGGTGGTCACACCTTTCCCGTTCCTCAACTCCACCCATATGGCCCCTGTAAACGAGCCCTCCGGGCTGTCCTGTCTACCCACAGCTGTGATATTCCCCCGTCTAGTAATGCCACTCCTCCCCCTTTTATCCCTCCCCCTCTATCACGTCTGAAACAACAGAACCCCGGAACATTAAACTGTCCGTCCTGCAACCAAGTCTCACTAACAGCAATTATGTCGTAATCCCACGTGCCAATCCACACCCTAAACTCATCTGCCTTACTTACAATACTCCTTGCATTGAAATAGATGGACCTGAGAATGTTTCTATCAGGTACAAACCTTTGATTTCTGTCTATACATGCAGTCCTCGCATGACCTTTATCCTCCTCCACCTCACTGTCTGCTCTAACACTCTGGTTCCCCTCCCCCTGCAAATCTAGTTTAAACACCCCGGAGCAGCACTAGCAAACCTTCCTGCAAGGATGTTAGTCCCCTTCCAGTTCAGATGCAAACCGTCCCATCAGAACAGATCCCACCTTCCCTGGAACAAAACCCAAATGTCCAGATACATGAAGCCCTCCCTCCTGTTTTAGTTCAGACTAGCGCTGATGTAACAGCAGTGGGACTGCCAGTGTCTATTGGTGCCCCAGGTGAGGTGGAGCCATGGCCTGTCCATACTGTCAGGGAGGAGGAGAAGGGAGCCCAGCAGGCTGAGTCACAAATTGAGTTTCCCATAGCAGGGGGTGAAGATTTCAAAGACAGGGTTCTATCATTTCTGAGGAGTGAAGGGACAGAGTGGTCGGATCTGGAATGTCTAATTAGTCCCTGTCACCCAGTGAAGACTGAGTGATCTGCGTTGGCATCAGCCCTTACCTCCCTGGCGAATAAGTGGCCCAGTGCACAGGCAGAGGGTCCCCACCGGAAGCTAAGAATGTTCTGGAATAATGCCCACCCCCGAGGAGGAAGAGAAGTATGAGATGTGGGTGGAGCTGGCCTCTCAGTTGTTAGATGAGTGGCAGTGCTCTGATGACGTAAGGCGACAGAGATTGGTTGAAAGTTTGACGGGGTTGGCGGCTGACATGGTGAGAGCTGTGAAAACTAGCCAACTCTCCGCTATCCTTAGTGAGTATCTCGATGCATTGGAGAGCGTTTTTGGCACGACAGGGAGCCCACTGGAGCTCAGGCGCTTCAAAACATGTGTCAGGAGAAGGGGGAGAAGCTTTCCGCGTACATTTTTCGGCTAGGGAGGCAGCTAAGTTGTTTGTGGCTCGGGGGGGTCATTCAGGCGGCTGAGGTGGATAAGTTAAGGATGGACCAGATAGCTAAGGGCGCCCAGTCACAGGACACGATTGCTTGGGGTCTCCGGCAGTCCCATAAGATGCCTCCCCCTCTCTCCTTTGTTGAGCTGATTAGAGAGGTACGGGAGGAGGAGAACGCATTGGAGGCATGGGACGGCTCCGTCAGCAGGGTACAGTACTCGGTAGTAGCACCTTATGCTGAAGTGACCGCGGCCAGCCCAGCCTGGGGAATGGCAAAGGAGATTGAGGCAGAGCTGAGAACTGAGAAGTCCCAGGTGTTAACAGCGGGTGTGGACCCTCCGTATGATAGGATTGGTAGAGGGGGGAACCCCAAGGGGATGGGCTACGCAGGGGGCTGCGGGTGGCTGGCATTCCGCGAGAAGGGGGGCGGCCGGTATCGTCTGCTGTAACTGTGGCGAAGAGAGCCACTTCAAGCAGGAATATGAATGGAGGGAAGCCCCTTGGAGAGTCAGCCCCCAGGTGCCTAAGCAGGGAGAGGTGTCAGAAAACTTAGAGGAGACCCAGTGAGGGAAAGGCCTGGTGTCTCTGGGGGAACACATTCCCAGCAATGTACCAAGGAACCCCGAAAGTGAAAAACCTTATTCCTGAAGACTTAGTGGGACCACGCTCCAGTGTGACCATGATCCTAAATTTCCTGACTGGGAGACCTTAGTCTGTCTGGATTGGAAGCAGCATCTCCAACATCATCACACTGAGCACGGGGGCTCCCCAGGGCTGTGTGCTCAGTCCACTGCTGTTCACTCTGCTGACCCACGACTGTGCTGCAACACACAGCTCAAATCACATCATCAAGTTCGCCGATGACACGACCGTGGTGGGTCTCATCAGCAAGAACGATGAGTCAGCATACAGAGAGGAGGTGCAGCGGCTAATGGACTGGTGCAGAGCCAACAACCCGTCTCTGAATGTGAACAAAACAAAAGAGATGGTTGTTGACTTCAGGAGGACACGGAGCGACCACTCTCCACTGAACATCCACGACTCCTCTGTAGAGATTGTTAAGAGTACCAAATTTCTTGGTGTTCACCTGGCGGAAAATCTCACCTGGTCCCTCAACACCAGCTCCATAGCAAAGAAAGCCCAGCAGCGTCTCTATTTTCTGCGAAGGCTGAGAAAAGTCCATCTCCCACCCCCCATCCTCACCACAATCTACAGAGGTTGTATCGAGAGCATCCTGAGCAGCTGCATCACTGCCTGGTTCAGAAATTGCACCATCTCGGATCGCAAGACCCTGCAGCAGATAGTGAGGTCAGCTGGGAAGATCATCGGGGTCTCTCTTCCCGCCATCACAGACATTTACACCACACGCTGCATCCACAAAGCAAACAGCATTATGAAGGACTCCACGCACCCCTCATATAAACTCTTCTCCCTCCTGCCATCTGGAAAAAGGCACCGAACCATTCGGGCTCTCACGACCAGACTATGTAACAGTTTCTTCCCCACAAGCCATCAGACTCCTCAATACCCAGAGCCTGGCTTGACACCGACCTACTGCCCTCTACTGTGACTACTGTCTTGTTTATTATTTATTATTATTTATTGTAGTGCCTGCACTGTTTTGTGCACTTTATGCAGTCCTGGATAGGTCTGTAGTCTAGTGTAGTTTCTGTGTTTCTTCTTACGTAGTTCAGTGTAGTTTTGTGTTGTTTCATGTAGCATCATGGTCCTGGAAAATGTTGTCTCATTTTTACTATGTTCTGTACCAGCTGTTATGGTTAAAATGACAATAAAAAGTGACTTGACTTGACTTGTGTGTCACTACGAATAGAGGGTATTTATGCTAAAGCTATACTTGACACTGGGTCGCAGGTCACGTTGTTGTACCGTTCGTTTTACAACCGGTGTCTGAAGCATCTATCATCGACACCATTCAGGGCACTGAAGATCTGGGGTCTCAGTGCCGGTGATTATCTGTACAACAGTAATTTGTCAGTGAAGCCGGAATTCTCGGAGGCCGATGTGGGAGTGTCTGAGGTCCTTGTTACCTTAGTGCTGGTTTGTCTGGACCCGATTGAGAAGGGCGGCGTTTCAATTCTGGTGGGAACCAACACCCCTCTTGTGAGGACACTGATGGGGGCCCGCAAGGAGAAGGCAGGTGAGAGCTTTCTGGGGACATTGTCTGTGCACCCGGTGTTCCGTGCTACTTTTGAGGAAGTGTGTGGTAGCATTGGGCCGGATACCGAATTTAAGCGAGGGACTGTGTGGTTCACCCAGTCGAAGCCAATGGTGGTACGGCCCAGGGAAGTAGCAAGAGTGATGGGGACCCCCAAATTTCCCGGAGCGCCTGAGGACAAGGATCTCTTAGTGGACGCTCCACGAGACCTCGAGGGGGAGTTGGGATTTCCTGCTGGGGTACTGGTGAGGCCCGAACTGCAGAAGCCCTCGGTTGTACAGGCGAACAGGATGGCAGTGATCATCAGGAACACTACGAAGAGGGAGGTCACCTTCCCATCAAGTGGGGGATGCCCCTGGTGCACCTGTTCCCGATGATGGTAATGTCTACTGTCCCTGTGAGACAAGTCGGGGAGAAACTATTGGAAAAGGGGGGGGGGGGGGGAGTTGACAGCGGAGTCATTCAACTTTGGAGATTCACCGGTGCCTGTGGTGTGGAAAAGGAGGTTGCTACAGAGGATGTTGAAGATGGAAGGTGTCTTTTCCACTGACGAGTTTGATGTGGGGTGTTCCAAGATCACTCGTCAAGCTATCCGGGTGACCGAGGACACCCCGTTTAGAGAGAGGTCACGGCGATAGGCCCCTGCAGATGTGGAAGACGTGCAGCAGCATTTGTGTAAGTTGAAGGAAGCTGGGATCATCACTGAGTCCTGAAGTCCCTATGCGTCCCCAATAGTAGTGGCCCGGAAGAAGAATGGGAAGGTACGGATGTGTGTGGACTATAGGACTCTGAACAGGTGCACCGTCCCTGACCAGTATACGGTCCCGAGATCAAAGACGCACTGGCCTGTCTGAGTGGTGTGAAGTGGTTCAGTGTACTGGATTTGAGAAGTGGATATTACCAGATCCCCATGAGTGAGGCTGACAAAGAGAAGACAGCCTTTATATGTCCCCTGGGATTCTTCCAGTTCGAAAAGCCAGGGCATATCGGGAGCTCCTGTAACTTTCCAGTGAGTCATGGAGAGGACGGTGGGGAATATGAACTTGCTTCAGGTATTGGTGTATCTGGATGACTTCATAGTATTTGGATCCACCTTGGAAGAACAAGAAGTGAGGCTGCTGAAGGTGCTGAGCTGCCTCAAAGCTGAAGGGTTAAAACTTTCCCTGGACGACTGCCAGTTCTGCCAAACGTCTGTTAGCTACGTTGGGCACATAGTCTCATGGAGGGAGTAGGTACAGATCCAGCTAAGATAGAGGCAGTTTCCACTTGGTCAAGACCCCAGACTATGAGCGCTCTGAGCTCGGTTCTCGGGTTCTGTAGTTACTCTTGGAGGTTCGTGAAAGGCTACGCAGAAGTGAGACACCCGTTGAATCAGCTTCTGTGTGGTTACCGTCCCTTGGGGAAGAAAGGGAGGGGGAAAAAGGGGCAGGAGGGTGGAGAGTATCTTAACCTGTCGGAGCCCTTTGGACTGAGGTAGGATGTAAACTATGAAGAGGCCTTTCAGTCACTGAAGGAGCTGCTAACCCAAGCACCGGTGCTGGCTTTTGCGGACCCCTGAATGCACACGGATGACAGCCGGGAGGGCTTGGGGGGCGTCCTGTATCAGGATTAGGGCACCGGGTTGAGACCCATTGCCTTTGTCAGCCGGAGTCTGTTGCCCTCTGAGAAAAACTATCCCACGCACAAGTTAGATTTCCTGGCATTGAAATGGGCGGTGGTGGATAAGCTGAGTGACTCTCTCTACGGGGCCAAGTTTGAGGTGAGGACGGACAACAACCCTCTAACTTATATCCTGACCTCGGTGAAACTGGATGCCACAGGCCACCGGTGGTTGGCGGCGTTGTCTGCCTGTGATTTCAGCCTGTGGAACCGGCCGGGGAGCCAGAACATTGATGTGGATGCTTTGTCCTGACGGGGGCATGAGGGACTGGACAGGGATGAGGAGTGGGAGAGCGTTCCGGCCCTGGGGGGGGGGGTGGTGAAGGCCGTGTGTCAGTTTGCCATCAATAGACAATAGGTGCAGGAGTAGGCCATTCGGCCCTTTGAGCCAGCACTTCCATTCACTGTGATCATGGCTGATCTTCCATAATCAGTACCCCGTTTCTGCCTTCTCCCCATATCCCTTGACTCCACTATTTTTAAGAGCTCTATCTAACTTTCTTGAAAGCATCCAGAGAATTGGCCTCCACTGCCTTCTGAGGCAGAGCATTCCACAGATCCACAACTCTCTGGGTGAAAAGGTTTTTCCTCAATTCCATTCTAAATGGCCTACCCCTTATTCTCAAATCGTGGCCTCTGGTTCTGGACTTCCCCAACATCGGGAACATGTTTCTTGCCTCTAGCGTGTCCAATCCCTTAATAATCTTATATGTTTCAATCAGATCCCCCCTTATTCTTCTGAATTCCAGTGTATACAAGCCCAGTCGCTCCAATCTTTCAACATATGACAGTCCCGCCATCCCGGGAATTAACCTCGTGAACCTACGCTGCACTCCCCGTGAAGGCAGAGGAAAAGGAAAGGCAGGATTGAGTGGTGGACCAGTTGGGGGCTTCTGATGACGCCATCCCCCAAGTTTACTGTAACCTGACTGCTCTGAAGACCAATCAGCTGCCAGAATTGAGTTCTGGAGAAGTGGCAGCTGCTCAGTGAGATGAGCCAGGTACTGGAACCATTTGGGTAGCGGTCGAAAAGGGAGACAGGGCTCAGGCGGAGAAGACGAAACATACATCGGTGCCTCCATTACTGCAAGAATGGCCTCGGTTGGAGTTGAAGAACCAGATCTTATACCAGATCATGTCACCCCCCAGACCAGGTGGTTCTGCCGGAGAAGTATCGGAGGATTGCGTTGAAGTCACTTCATGATGATTCTGGATAAAACCTATGGACTGCTCAAAGACCAGTTCTACTGGGCCCGAATGAAGTCAGAGATCGAAGAATATTGCAAGTTGTGCATTTGATGTATACGGCGGAAGACACTGCCTACGCGGGCAGTTCCCTTGTCCCGCCTGCAGAATGCGGGGTCTCTGAACCTGGTGTGTATGGATTTCCTGGCGATAGAACCCGATGCCAGCAACACGGCGAATGTCTTAGTCATCACAGACCACTACACCAGATATGCTCAGGCTTTTCCTATCAAGGACCAGAGAGTGACTACGGTGGCAAAAGTGTTATGGGAGAAGTATTTCGTTTATTATGGCCTCCCCAGGTGAATACATAGCAATCAAGGCCGGGATTTCGAGAGCAGTCTCATCCATGAGTTACTGCTTGGAGTCGAGAAGTCAAGGACTACGCCCTATAACCCACAGGGCGATCCCCAGCCAGAGAGGTTTAATTGGACCTTGCTGGACATGCTCGGGACTCTAGAGATCAGCAAGAAGAGCGAGTGGAGTCAACATATTGGGTATCTGGTTCACAGTTACAACTGTACACAAAATGAAGCTACTGGGTACTTGCTATATTATCTGATGTTTGGGCTGAGGCGAGGTTGCCCATTGACCTTTGTTTCAGGACTGACAAGGGTGACTTGCCACTGAAGACTTATCTGAAGTATGTGTCTGACATGAGAAGAGAGCTGAAAAGGGCTTATGAATTAGTTGGGGTTGCAGCTGCCAAGCAGAATCAAGGAAATAAGAGGAGGTATGATCAAAAGGTGAGGTTCTCCAAACTCCAGCTGGGAGACAGATCATATGGGACTTGGGGCTACCTGGAAAGCATATGTTGGCTGTGGATAGTGTGGAGGGCTGTCAAAGGTTACAGCGGGACATTGATCAGATGCAAAACTGGGCTGAGAAGTGGCAGGTAGAGTTTAACCCAGATAAGTGTGAGGTGGTTCATTTTGGTAGGTCAAATATGATGGTAGAATATAGTATTAATGGTAAGACTCTTGGCAGTGTGGAGGATCAGAGGGACCTTGGAGTCTGAGTCCACAGGACACTCAAAGCTGCTGCGCAGGTTGACCCTGTGGTTAAGAAGGCATATTGTGCATTAGCCTTCATTTTTTTTTAGCGTGTTGCACCAGACAGTCAGCTGTTCCTGGCTGGCGCATGGTGTCAGGATTGGTCTCCTTTAGGATTAACCAGGTCACGATATGAACGTTCCCGACTTGACCCTATTTTTTTTACGAGGCCGAGTGGCTAGCTCAACGCTCAACCCAGCATGGATAGAAAGCGTGCTCGGGGGGCGGCCCGATTTGGATTCGGAGTCCAGCACTGGTGCCATTGCGCCACCAGCCGGCTTTTATCAACCATGGCATTGAGTTTAAGGGCCGAGAGGTAATGTTACAGCTTTTACAGAACCCTGGTCAGACCCCACTTGGAGTACTGCGCTCAGTTCTGGTCACCTTTCTACAGGAAGGATGTGGAAACCATAGAAAGGATGCAGATGAGATTTACAAGGATGTTGCCTGGATTGGGAAGCATCCCTTATGAGAATAGGTTGAGTGAACTTGGCCTTTTCTCCTTGGAGTGGCAGAGGATGAGAGGTGACCTGACAGAGGTGTATAAGATGATGAGAGGCATTGATTGTGTGGATAGTCAGAGGCTTTTTCCCAGTGCTGAAATGGCTAACACAAGAGGGCACAGTTTTAAGATGCTTGGAAGTACATACAGAGAAGATGTCAGGGGTAAGTTTTTTTACGCAGAGAGGGGTGAGTGCATGGAATGGGCTGCTGGCAACGGTGGTGGAGGCAGATACAATAGGGCCTTTTAAGAGACTTCTGGATAGGTACATGGAGCTTAGAAAAATAGAAAGTTATGTGCAACCCTAGATAACTTTTGAAGTAAGTACATGTTCAGCACAGCATTGTGGGCTGAAGGGCCTGTATTGTTTCTAAGATACAGTTGGAAATTAATCTTGCCAACACACACAAAATGCTGGAGAAACTCTGCACCTATAGAGGGAAATGAATCATCAATATTCTGGGCCAAGACCATCAGGACTGGAAAAAAAGGGCAGAAATCAGAAGAAAAGAATTCAAGGAGGGGGAGGAGCATTTGTTGCCAGATGAGATATAAATTTAGGTGAGAGGGGGAAGGTAGTTGGGTGGAAGAGAGGGAGAAGTGGGAATGATTTGAGAAGCTGGGAGATGATTAATGACAAAGGCAAAGGGCTGGAATCTGATAAGAGAGGACGGTGGACCATAGAATAAAAGGGAAGGAGGTGGGGATCAAGAGCAAGGCAGGTATGTGCAATGGGCAAGTCATGAAGGTGGGGGAGGGTTGAAGGGGCCAGAAAGATAATGGCAAACAAAAGGATGGGGGCGGGGGTGGAAATAGAGGGGAATAGTTACCAGAACTAAGAGAAATTGATGCTGGTGCCATCAGATTGGAGACGAAAACAAAATATGTTCCTGTAATCTGTGTATAGACACAAACTGGTAGTTCAGCAGGCTGTGTCAGTGTGGGAATAGGAAGTGGAGTTATGCAGCAAAGTGAAGTTGGTCGCTGGGAGATCCTGGATGTCATAGTGGATGCAGCAAAAGTGTTCAAGATCAGGTTTCTGAACCAGCGTTCTATGGAATTAATAATTTTACAGGCAGGTACTTACACAGTTTATGAATGATCATTGCCCAGACTCTACAATTTCCTCTGTGACCCATAACCCATTCTCTCTCAGAACCCACAAAGCAGATGAAAATATAACACACCTGTGCATTCTGGATTCGGATTGTACCATGTGTTTGTGTCACTACCTGACCTTGAGGAGTAACCACGGTAACAGGCTGATAAACTGCCCCACCTATTAAATAAAGAAAGAAAATTAGTAAGTCAAAATACCTGATATATTCATGCCATCATGTAGAAGGCTACATAACAGAAAACAAGGTGTTATTGCTCCAACCTAAGTGTGGCCTCATCACGACAGTGACGGAGGTCATATCGGAATAGGAATGGGAAGTGGAATTAGAATGGGTGGCCACTGGGAGATTCCGCTTTTTTTGGCGGACAGAGCGTAGGTGCTCAGCGAAGCGGTTTCTCAAAATTCCAGTTATGCCTCCCATGCCCCCTATCCTTCACCATTTCCCATCCACTTCCCCCTCTCACCTTATCTACTTGCCTGCCCATCGCCTTCCTCTGGTGCTCCTCCCTTCTATCTCTTTCACCAATCAACTTCCCAGCTCTTTACTTCATCCCTCCCCCATCAGATCTCACCTATCACATTGTGTTTCTCTCTCCCCTCATATAACCATATAACAATTACAGCACGGAAACAGGCCATCTCGGCCCTTCTAGTCCGTGCCGAACTCCTACTCTCAGCTAGTCCCACTGACCTGCACACAGCCCATAACCCTTCATTCCTTTTCTGTCCATACATCTATCCAATTTAACTTTAAACGACATCGAACCTGCCTCAACCACTTCTGCTGGTTGCTCGTTCCACTCAGCTACCACCCTCTGAGTAAAGAAGTTCCCCCTCATGTTACCCCTAAACTTTTGCCCTTTAACTCTTAACTCATGTCCTCTTGTTTGAATCTTCCCCATTCTCAATGGAAAAACCCTATCCACGTCAAGTCTATCAATGCCCCTCATAATTTTAAACACCTCTATCAAGTCCCCCCTCAACCTTCTATGCTCCAAAGGATAAAGACCCAACTTGTTCAACCTTTCTCTGTAACTTAGGAGGTGAAACCCAGGCAACATTTTAGTAAATCTCCTCTGTACTCTCTAAATTTTATTGACATCTTTCCTATGATTCGGTGACCAGAACTGTACACAATACTCCAAATTTGGCCTTACCAATGCCTTATACAATTTCAACATTACATCCCAACTCCTATACTCAATGCTCTGATTAATAAAGGCCAGCATACCAAAAGCTTTCTCCACCACCCTATCCACGTGAGATTCCACCTTCAGGGAACTATGCACCATTATTCCTAGATCCCTCTTCTTCAATGCCCTACCCTACCATTTACCATGTATGTCCTTTTTTGATTAGTCCTACCAAAATGTAGCACCTCACATTTTTCAGCATTAACCTCCATCTGCCATCTTTCAGCCCACTCTTCTAACTGGCCTAAATCTCTCTGCAAGCTTTGAAAACATACCTCATTATCCACAACACCACCTATCTTAGTATCATCTGCATACTTACTAATCCAATTTACCACCCCATCATCCAGATCATTAATATATATGACAAACAATCTTCTAAAACTACTCTTCAGCTTTTTATCTCCAATCCTGCCGAAGGGTTTCGGCCTGAAATGTTGACTGTACCCTTTTCCATAGATGCTGCCTGGCCTGCTGAGTTCCTCCAGCATTTTGTGTGTGTTTATTGGGTTCAGAAGATGGGATGTTATGTTGAAGCTGTATATTACATATTGGTACCAATGACATAGATCGAAAAAGGGAGGAGATCCTCAAAAAAATATAGGGAGTTAGGAAGGGAGCTGAGAGGCAGGACCTCAAGGGTAGTAATCTCAGGATTGCTGTCTGTGCTACATGACAGTGAGCATAGGAATAGAATGAGGTGGCAGATAAATGCGTGGTTGAGAAATTGGAGCAGTGGGCAGGGATTCAGTTTTCTGGATAATTGGGACCTCTTCTGGGGCATGTGGGAACTGTACAAAAGAGATGACTTGTACTTGAATCCAAGGGGGTAATGATCAGATCTATCGTGCTGGTTCCCATCCCCCTTCCATATTCTTGTGGGCAGGTTTACTAGAGCTGTTGGGAGTGGTTTAAATTAATAGGTGAGGGGGATGGGAACCAGCACGATAGATCTGAGCATGAGCAAGCAGCTTTACAAGTAGATGATGAATGTAACATGAATGTAAGGAAGGACAGACTAATGACTGGGTACAAATGCAGACAGAGCAAAGAGTTAAATTGTACCACAGAGGCAAAATTCAAAAGGGCAAAGAATGCAGGACTGAAGATGTTGTAGTTAAATGCACGTAGCATTCGGAACAAAGTGGATTAACCCATGGCGCAATTAAAGACTGGTCAGTATGGTGTTGTTGGCATCAGAATCAGAATCAGGTTAATTATCACCAGCATGTGACACGAAATTTGTTAACTTAGCAGCAGTTCAATACAGTACATAATCCTGGGGAGGGAGAGGGAGGGAGGGAGGGGGGGAGAGAAAGAAAGAAAGAGAGAGGGAGAGAGAGAGAGAGAGAGAGAGAGAGAGAGAGAGAGAGAGAAATAATAAAACATAATAATAAATAAACAAGTAAATCAATTACATGTATTGAATAGATTTAAAAAATGTGCAAAAACAGAAATACTGTATATTAAAAAAAGTGAGGTAGTGTCCAAAGCTTCAATGTCCATTTAGGAATCGGATGGCAGAGGGGAAGAAGCTGTTCCTGAATCACTGAGTTGTGGCTGAAAGAAGGCCAGAGTTGAGAGCTTAACATCAAAGGATATACATGTTCCAGGCAGAAGGCATAGATGGTGGTGTGGCTCTGTTGGTAAGGAATGGAATTACATGTTTAGAAAGAGGTGACATAGGGTCAGAAAAAGTTGAATCTGCACCACTGATGTTTGACTCTTCTCTCCGTTTATATAATAGTCCACACGACTGTTACTTACCAAAATGCATTATCATACATTTCCCAACACTGTATTCCATCTGCCAAGTTTTTTTGTCCAATTAGTCTGTCCCGTTGCAATTGCATTGTTTACTCAGCACTACATGCCCCTCCACCATGTCATCCACAAGGCCATCCATTTCCAAACCACTTATAAACAATGTGAAAAGTACCGGTCCCAATACTGACCCCTGAGGAACACCACTAGTCACTGGTAGCCAACCAGAAAAGGCCACTTTTATTCCCATTCGCTGTCTCCTGCCTGTCAGCCATTCCTCTATCCTTGCCAGAATCTTTCCTGTAATGCCAGAGGATTTTGTCTTCTGAAGCAGCCTCATGTGTGGCACCTCATTAAATGCCTTCTGAAAATCCTAGTAAGTGACATCTGCCTCTCATTTGTTTACTCTGCTTGTTGTTTCCTTGAAGAATTCTGATAGATTTATAGAAACATGGAAACAAAGAAATCAACAGCACATTACAGGCCCTCTGGCCCACAATCTTGGGCCAACCATGTAACCTATTCTAGAAACTGCCTAGAATTTCCCTAACACATAGCCCTCTATTTTTCTAAGCTCCAGGTACCTATCTGTCTTAAAAGACCCAATTGTATCCGCCTCTACCAATGTCGCTGGCAGTGCATTCCACGCACCCATCACTCTCTATGTGAAAAACCTTCCACTGACATCCTCCTTGTACCTACTTCCAAGCACCTTAAAACCATACCCCCTCGTGTTAGCCATTTCAGCCCTGGGGAAACGCCCTTGGCTATCCACATGATCAATGCCTCTCATCATCTTATACACCTCTATCAGGTCACCTCTAATCCTCTGTCACTCCAAGGGGAAAAGGCCAAGTTCACTCAACCTATTCTCATAAGGCATCCGCGCCAATCCAGGCAACATCCTTGTAAATTTCCTCTGCACTCTCTCTATAGTATCCACATCCTTCCTGTAGTGAAGTGACCAGAACTGAACACAGTACTCCAAGTGGGGTCTAATTAAGGTCTTATAGCTGTAACATTACCTCATGGCTCTTGAACTCAATTCCATGGTTGATGAATGTCAACACATTACACGCCTTCTTAACAACACTGTCAACCTGCGCAGCACCTTTGAGTGTCCTATGGACAGGGACCCCAAGATCTCACTGATCCTTCACACGGCCAAGAGTCTTATCATTAATATCATATTCTGTATTCAAATTTGTCCTATCAAAAAGAATCACTTCACACTTATCTGGTTTGAATACCACTGGTCACCAACCTCCATGCAGAATACGAACCATCTTCAAATATGAACCATCTACAAACACCCTTTGCCTTCTGTGGGCAAGCCAATTCTGCATCCACAAATCAAGGTCTCCTTGGATCCCATGCCTTCTTACTTTCTGAATGAGCCTTGCGTGAACTCTTATTAAATGCCTTGCTGAAATCCATATGCACTACATCCACTGCTCTACCTTCACCAATGTGTTTTGTTACATCCCCAAAGCATTCAATCAGGATTGTAAAGCATGACCTGTCCTTGACAAAGCCATACTGACTATCCCTAATCAGATTATGTCTCTCCAAATGCTCATAAATCCTGCCTCTCAGGACCTTCTCCAATAACTTGGCCGCCACTGAAGTAAAACTCACTGGTCTACAATTTCCTGGGTTATCTCTACTTATTTTCTTGAATAAGGGAAGAAAGTTTACAACCTTCCAATTCTCTGGTACTTCTCCCATCCCTATTCATGAAGCAAAGAGCATTGCCAGAGGCTCAGCAATCTCCTCCCTCGCTTCCCACAGTAGCCTGGGTATATCTCATCTGGTCTGGTCTCAGCTACTTATCTAACTTAATACCTTGCAACAGCTTGAGCACATACTCTTTCTTAATGTTGAAACACTCAGGCTTTTCAATCCGCTGTAAATGTGGAAGCCATAGAAAGGTTGCATAGGAGCCTTACAAGGATGTTGCCTAGATTGGGGAGCATGTCTTATGAAAACAGGTTGAGTGAACTCGGCCTTTTCTCCTTGGAGTGACGGAGGATGAGAGGTGACCTGATACAGGTGTATAAGATGATGAGAAGCATTGATTGTGTGGATAGTCAGGAGGCTTTTTCCCAGGACTGAAATGGTTGCCACAAGAGACACAGATTTAAGGTGCTGGGAAGTAGGTACAAAGGAGATGTCAGGGGTAAGTTTTTTACTCAGAGAGTGGTGAGTGCATGGAATGGGCTGCTGGCAATGGTGGTGGAGATGGATGTGATAGGGTCTTTTAAGAGACTTTTGGATAGGTACATGGAGCTTAGAAAAATAGAGGGCTATGGGTAAGCCTGGTAATTTCTAAGGTAGGGACATGTTCGGCACAACTTTGTGGGCCGAAGGGCCTGTATTGTGCAGTAGGTTTTCTATGTTGCTATAAGTCATCCCCTTGTCCTTCACATACTTAAAAAAGAAACACAGAAAACCTACAGTACCATATAGGCCCTTCGTCCCACAAAGCTGTGCTGAACATGTCCTTACATGAGAAATTACCAAGGCTTACCCATAGCCCTCTATTTTTCTGAACTCCGTGTACCTATCCAGGAGTCTCTTAAAAGACCCTATCGTTTCCGCCTACACCACCGCCGCCAGCAGCCCATTCCACGCACTCACCACTCTGCGTAAAATCTTACCCCTGACATTTCTCTGTACCTACTTCCAAGCACCTTAAAACTATGCCCTCTCGTGTTAGCCATTTCAGCCCTGGGTTAAAAACCTCTGACTATCCACACAATCATTGCCTCTCATTATCCTGTACACCTCTGTCACCTCTCATCCTCTGTCGCTCCAAGGAGAAAAGGCTGAGTTCACTCAACCTATTCCCATAAGGCATGCTCCCCAATCCAGGCAATGTGCTTGTAAATCTCCTCTGCACCCTTTCTCTGGTTTCCATGTCCTTCCTGTAGTGAGGTGACCAGAACTCAGTACAGTAAGTACTCCAAGTGGGGTCTGACCAGGGTCCTATATAGCTACAACATTATCTCTCAGCTCTAAACCTCAATCTCACGGTTGATGAAGGCCAATGCACTGTATGCTTTCTTAACCACAGAGGCAACCTGTGTAGAAGCTTTCAGTGTCCTATGGACTCCGACTCCAAGACCCTCTAGACTGCCAAGAGTCTTACCATTAATGCTATATTCTGCCATTATATTTGAACTTCCAAAATGAACAACCTCACACTTCTCTTGGTTGAACTCCATCTGCCACTTCTCTGCCTAGTTTTGCATTCTATCAATGTACTGCTGTAACTTCTGAAGCTCTCCACACTATCTACAACAACCCCAGCTGTTGTGTCATCAGCGAACTTACTAACCCATCCCTCCTCTACCTCATCCAGGTCATTTATAAAAATATCAAAGAGTAAGGGTCCCAGAACAGATTCCTGTTATACACCACTGGTCACTGACCTCCACGCAGAATATGACCCATCTACAACCATTCTTTGCCTTCTGTGAGCAAGTCAATTCTAGATCCACAAAGCAATATCCCCTTGGATCCCATGCCTCCTTACTTTCTCAATAAGCCTTGCAAATGCCTTGCTGAAATCCATATACACTACATCTATGGCTCTACCTTCATCAATGTGTTTAGTTACATCCTCAAAAAATTCAATCAGGCTCATAAGGCACGACCTGCCTTTGACAAAGCCATGCTGACTATTCCTAATCATATTAAGCCTCTCCAAATGTTCATAAATCCTGCCTCTCAGGATCTTCTCCATCAACCTACTGACCACTGAAGTAAGACTCACTGGTCTATAATTTCCTGGGCAATCTCTACTCCAAACACAAAATTAAAAAAAAATACTGAAAGTGTTGCTTCAATCTCTACTCCGTTTCTTGAATAAGGGAACAAAATCCACAACCCTCGGAACCTCTCCCATTCTCATTGATGATGCAAAGATCATCGCCAGAGGCTCAGCAATCTTCTCCCTCGCTTCCCACAGTAGCCTGGGGTACATCCTGTCCAGTCCCGGTGACTTATCCAACTTGATGGTTTCCAAAAGCTCCAGTACATCCTCTTCTTTAATATCTACATGCTCAAGCTTTTCAGTCTGCTGCAAGTCATCCCTACAATCACCAAGATCCTTTTCCGTAGTGAATACTGAAGCAAAGTATTCATTAAGTACCTAGAAACATAGAAACATAGAAAATAGGTGCAGGAGTAGGCCATTCGGCCCTTCGAGCCTGCACCGCCATTTATTATGATCATGGCTGATCATCCAACTCAGAACCCTGCCCCAGCCTTCCCTCCATACCCCTTGACCCCTGTAGCCACAAGGGCCATATCTAACTCCCTCTTAAATATAGCCAATGAACTGGCCTCAACTGTTTCCTGTGGCAGAGAATTCCACAGATTCACCACTCTCTGTGTGAAGAAGTTTTTCCTAATCTCGGTCCTAAAAGGCTTCCCCTCTATCCTCAAACTGTGGCCCCTCGTTCTGGACTTCCCCAACATCGGGAACAATCTTCCTGCATCTAGCCTGTCCAATCCCTTTAGGATCTTATATGTTTCAATCAGATCCCCCCTCAATCTTCTAAATTCCAACGAGTACAAGCCCAGTTCATCCAGTCTTTCTTCATATGAAAGTCCTGCCATCCCAGGAATCAATCTGGTGAACCTTCTTTGTACTCCCTCTATGGTAAGGATGTCTTTCCTCAGATTAGGGGACCAAAACTGCACACAATACTCCAGGTGTGGTCTTACCAAGGCCTTGTACAACTGCAGTAGTACCTCCCTGCTCCTGTACTCGAATCCTCTCGCTATAAATGCCAGCATACCATTCGCCTTTTTCACCGCCTGCTGTACCTGCATGCCCACTTTCAATGACTGGTGTATAATGACACCCAGGTCTCGTTGCACCTCCTCTTTTCCTAATCGGCCACCATTCAGATAATAATCTGTTTTCCTATTTTTGCCACCAAAGTGGATAACTTCACATTTATCCACATTAAATTGCATCTGCCACGAATTTGCCCACTCACCCAACCTATCCAAGTCACCCTGCATCCTCTTAGCATCTTCCTCACAGCTAACACTGCCACCCAGCTTCGTGTCATCCGCAAACTTGGAGATGCTGCATTTAATTCCCTCATCCAAGTCATTAATATATATTGTAAACAACTGGGGTCCCAGCACTGAGCCTTGCGGTACCCCACTAGTCACCGCCTGCCATTCTGAAAAGGTCCCGTTTATTCCCACTCTTTGCTTCCTGTCTGCTAACCAACTCTCCACCCACACCAATACCTTAAAGCAATACCGTGTGCTTTAAGTTTGCACACTAATCTCCTGTGTGGGACCTTGTCAAAAGCCTTCTGAAAATCCAAATATACCACATCCACTGGTTCTCCCCTATCCACTCTACTAGTTACATCCTCAAAAAATTCTATGAGATTCTGCTGTTTCCTCCGGTTCCAGACACACTTTTCCACTGTCGCACTTGATTGGTCCTATTCTCTCATCTCTTATCTTGCTCTTCACATACTTGTAGAATGCTTTAGGGTTTTCCTTAATCCTGTCCATCAAGGTCTTTTCATGGCCCCTTCTGGCTTTCATAATTTCATTCTTAAGCTCCTTCCTGCTAGTCTTATAATCTTCTTTTCTCACTGTTACCATCAGGTAGGAGATACAGAAGCCTGAAGGCACACACTCAGCGATTCTGATCTGTATCATTATCTAGTTTTTTGAACCTTTTGGAAGCTCTCCTTTTTTTCTTGGCTGGATTTACAACAGCTTTTGTACACCACGGTTCCTGTACCCTACCATCCTTTCCCTGTCTCATTGGAACATACCTATGCAGAACCCCACGCATATATCCCCTGAACATTTGCCACATTTCTTCCGTATGATTCCCTGAGAACATCTGTTTCCAATTTATGCTTCCAAGTTCCTACCTGGTAGCCTCATATTTCCCCTTACTCCAATTAAACGTATCTCTAACTTGTCTGTTTCTATCCCACTCCAATTCTACGGTAAAGGAGATAGAATTGTGATCACTATCTCCAAATGCTCTCCCACTGACAGACCAGACACCTGACCAGGTTCAATTCCCAATAGCAGATCAAGTACAGCCTCTCCTCTTGTAGGCTTATCTACATATTGTATCAAGAAACCTTCCGGAACTCCACCCCATCTAAACCCCTCTCTCTAGGGAGATGCCAATCAATATTTGGGAAATTAAAATCTCCCACCACAACAACCCTGTTATTATTACTCCTTTCCAGAATCTGTCTCCCTGTCTGAACATAGAACATAGAATAGTACAGCACAGTACAGGCCCTTCGGCCCATATTGTTGTGCCGACTCTCAAACCCTACCTCTCATATCACCTCCCACCTTAAATTCCCCCATATACTTGTCTAGTAATCTCTTGAATTTCACTAGTGTATCTGCCTCCACCACTGACACAGGCAGTGTATTCCACGCACCAACCACTCTCTGAGTAAAAAACCTTCCTCTAATATCCCCCTTGAACTTCCCACCCTTTACCTTAAAGCCATGTCCCCTTGTATTGAGCAGTGGTGCCCTGGAGAAGAGGCGCTGGCTATCTACTCTATCTATTCCTCTTAATATCTTGTACACCTCTATCATGTCTCCTCTCATCCTCCTTCTCTCCAAAGAGTATAGCCCTAGCTCCCTTAATCTCTGATCATAATACATACTCTCTAAACCAGGCAGCATCCTGGTAAATCTCCTCTGTACCCTCTCCAATGCTTCCACATCCTTCCTATAGTGAGGCGACCAGAACTGGACACAGTACTCCAAGTGTGGCCTAACCAGTTTTATACAGCTGCATCATTACCTCGCGACTCTTAAGCTCTATCCCTCGACTTATGAAAGCTAATACCACATAAGCTTTCTTAACTACCCTATCTACCTGTAAGGCAACTTTCAGGGATCTGTGGACATGTACCCCCAGATCCCTCTGCTCCTCCACACTACCAAGTATCCTGCCAGTTACTTTGTACTCTGCCTTGGAGTTTGTCCTTCCAAAGTGCACCACCTCACACTTCTCTGGGTTGAACTCCATCTGCCACTTCTCAGCCCACTTCTGCAACCTATCAATGTCTCTCTGCAATCTTCAGCAATCCTCTACACTATCTACAACACCACCAACCTTTGTGTCATTTGCAAACTTGCCAACCCACTCTTCTACCCTCACATCCAGGTCATTAATAAAAATCACGAAAAGTAGAGGTCGCAGAACCGATCCTTGCGGGACACCACTAGTCACAACCCTCCAATCCGAATGTACTCCCTCCACCATGACCCTCTGCCTTCTGCAGCCAAGCCAATTCTGAATCCACCTGGCCAAACTTCCCTGGATCCCATGCCTTCTGACTTTCTGAATAAGCTTGCCGTGTGAAGGCTCCTCCATGTCACTGTTTCTGTTTGGTGGTCTATAAAAAACATCCAGTAGAATTATTGACCCTTCCTATTCCTAACTTCCACCCAGAAAGACTCCATAGACAACCCCTCCATGACTTTCTCCTTTTCTGCAGCCATGACACTGTCTCTGATCAACAGTGCCAAGCCCTCACCTCTTTTGCCTCCCTCCTTGTCCTTTCTGAAACATCTGAAGCCTGGCACTTGAAGTAGTCACTCCTGCCTCTGCACCATTCATTCAAGTGTCTGTATGGTCACAACATCATAGCTCCAAGTGGTGATCCACGCTCTAAGCTCATCCACTTTATTCATAATACTCCTCGCAATAAAATAGACACATCTCAAACCATTGGTCTGAGTGCGTCCCTTCTCTATCACCTGCCTATCCTCCCTTTCGCACTGTCTCCAAGCTTTCTCTATTTATGAGCCAACCTCTCTTTCCTCCGTCACTTCAGTTCGGTTCCCACCCCCCATCAATTCTAGTTTAAACTCTCCCCAATAGCCTTAGCAAACCTTCCTGCCAGGCTATTGGTTCCCCTTGGAGTCAAGTGCAACCCATCCTTTTTGTACAGGTCACACCTGGCCCAGAAGAGGTCCCAATGATCCAGAAATCTGAATCCTTGCCTCTGCTCCAATCCCTCAGCCACGCATTTATCCTCCACCTCATTCTATTCCTCTAGTCACTGTCACGTGGCACAGGCAGTAATCCCGAGATTACTACCTTTGAGGTCCTGCTTCTCAACTTCCTTCCTAACTCCCTGTAGTCTGTTTTCAGGACCTCCTCCCTTTTCCTACCTATGTCGTTGGTACCAATATGTACCACGACCTCTGGCTGTTCTCCTTCCCACTTCAAGATATTGTGGATGCGATCAGAAACATCCTGGACCTTGGCACCTGGGAGGCAAACTACCATCTGAGTTTCTTTCCTGCGTCCACAGAATTGCGTGTCTGACCCCCTAACTATAGAGTGCTTGTAGAATCCATTGGGGCTTTCTTTAATTCTGCTCACCAAGGCCTTCTCATGGCCCGATCTAGCTCTCCTAATTTCATTCTTCAGCTCCTTCCTGGCACACTTGTAATTTTTTAGAGCTCTAAAATCACCTAGTTTCTTGAACCTTTTGTAAGCTTTTCCTTCTTCTTAATTAGATTCTCTACACTCTTTGTACACCATGGTTCTTTTACCCTGCCATCCTTTCCCAGCCTCAATGGAACATACCCCTGCAGAATGCCATGTAAACGCTCCTTGAACATTTGCCACATTTCTGCCAAGTTCCTGCCTGAGAGCATCATATTTTCCACACCCCAATTAATTTTTTTCCCAAATTGTCTGCTTTCATCCCTCTCCAGTGCTATGGTAAAGGCGATAGAGTTGTGATCACTACCTCCAAAATGCTCTCCCCCCGAGAGATATGTCACCTGACCAGGTTCATTTCCCAATACCAGATCAAGTACAGCCTCTCCTCTAGTTGGCTTATCTACATATTGCATCAGGAAACTTTCCTGAACTCACCTAACAAACTCCACCCCATCTAAACCCTTTGCTCTAAGGAGATTCCAGTCAATATTAGGGAAGTTAAAATCACCCATTGCAACAGCCCTACCACTATTGCACCGTTCCAGAATCTGCTCCTCGATGTCTCTGTTACTATTTGGAGGAGTCTGTAAAAAACACCCATTAGAGTTACAGACCCTTCCAATTTCTGACTTCTAGCCACAATGACTCAGTAGACAACCCGTCCATGACTTTTTCCTTTTCTGCAGTCGTGACACTATCACTGATCAGCAATGCCACTCCCCACCTCTTTTGCCTCGCTCCCTGTCCTTTTTGAAACATCTAAAGCCTGGCACACTCAGCAGCCTGCCCGAGACATCCAAGTCTCTGTAATGGCCACAACATCATAGAACCACAGAACACTACAGTGCAGAAAACAGGCCATTCAGCCCTTCTAGACTGTGCCAAAACTTTATTTCACTAGTCCCATTGACCTGCACCTAGTCCATAACCCTCCAGACCTCTCCCATCCATGTACCTATCCAATTTATTCTTAAAACTTAAGAGTGAGCCCGCAATTACCACGTCAGGTGGCAGCTCATTCCACACTCCCGCCACTCTCTGAGTGAAGAGGTTCCCCCTAATGTTCCCCCTAAACCTTTTCCCTTTCACCCTAAAGCCACGTCCTCTCGTATTTATCTCTCCTAATCTAAGTGTAAAGAGCCTACTTGCATTTACTCTGTCTATACCCCTCATAATTTTGTAAACCTCTATCAAATCTCCCCTCATTCTTCTACGCTCTAAGGAATAAAGTCCTAACCTAACCCTAACCCTAACCCTGTAACTCAACTCCTGAAGACCCGGCAACATCCTAGTAAATCTCCTCTGCACTCTTTCAATCTTACTGATATCCTTCCTATAGTTAGGTGACCAGAATCATAGTTCCACGTATCGATCCACACTCTATATTCATTCACCTTCCTTCTGATAGTCCTTGCATTAAAATAGACACATATCAAACCATCTTTGTTCTATCATCTGCTTATCCTTCCTCACAAACTCCCTATAAACTGTGTCTATTTGTGCTGCCTCTTCAATTCGGTTCTCATCCCCCTGCATGGTTTCTGCCCTTTACAGAAACCATGACGACTCTGATTTATTTTATCAATAGCCTCCAAGCACCCTGAAACCTCATCCTTAAAACACAGATTCCAACACTTTCCTAATCACTGAGGTTAGGCTAACCAGCTTATAACTTCCTTTCTTTTGCCTTCCTCCCTTCTTAAAGAATGGAGTGACATTTGCAATCTTCCCTTCCTCCAGAACCATGCCAGAATCAGGTGATTCTTGAAAGATCATGAACAATACATCCATTATCTCTTCAGCAACCTCTCTCACTTTAGAATGTAGTCCATCTGGTCCAGGTGACTTATCCACCTTAAGATCTTTCAAGTTTGCCTAGCACTTTTTCCTTTGTAATAACAATGGCACTCACTCCTGCACCCTGAAACTCACGGACCTCTGGCATACTGTTGGTGTCTTCACTGCGAAGACGGATGTATAGTACCCATCAGAGTTCATCTGCCATTTCTGTGCCCCCTATTACTACATCACCAGCATAATTTTCCAGTGGTCCAATATCAACTCTCACCTCCCTTTTACTCTTTATATAACTGAGAAAACTTTTGGTATCCTTCTTTATATTATTGGCTAGTTCGCCTCGTACTTCATCTTTTTAGTTGCCTTTTGTTGGATTTTAAAAGCTTCCCAACTTCCCACTCACTTTTGCTACCTTATATGCTCTTCCCTTGACTTTTATGCAGTCCTTAATTTCCTTTGTCATCCACTGTTGCCTGCCCCTGCCATTTGAGAAGTTCTTCCTCTGTGGGACATATCTATCCTGCGCCTTCCCAGAAACTTCAGCCATCTCTGCTCTGCCATCATCGCTGTCAGTATCCTCCTCCAGTTATGGACTAGGTGCAGGTCAATGGGACTAGTGAAATAAAGTTTTGGCACAGTCTAGAAGGTGCAAGCTCGTCTCTCACACCTCTGTAATACCCTTTATTCCATTGTGATACTGATACATGTGAGTTATGCTTCTTCCTCTCAAACTGCAGTATGAATTCAACCATATTACAGTCACTGCCTCCAAAGGGTTCCTTTACGTTAAGCTCCCTAATAAGGTCTGGGTATTGCACAACACCCAATCTAAGATAGCCTTTCCCCGAGTAGGCCCAAACACAAGCTGCTCTAAAAACCATCTCATAGGCATTCAACAAATTACCTCTCTTGCAATCTGACACCAACCTGATTTTCCCAATACCCTTGCTTATTGAAGTCCCCCATTGCAATTGTGTCATTACTTTTATTACATGCCTTTTCCAGCTCCCTTTCTTGGCTAATATTTTGTGGACTATATATCATTCCCATAATTTTTTTTTAAAGAGAAGTTTAAAAGAAGTTTGGATGATTACAGGGATAGTTAAAGGGAAGCAGTGGAGGCTACCTCAGCAAGTATATTTAAGACAAGGTTGGATAGATTTTTGCATAGAAGGGGAATTAAAGGTTATGGGGAAAAGGGAGGTAGGTGGAGATGAATCCATAGTCAGATCAGCAATGATATTATTGAATGGTGGAGCAGACTCGATGGGCCAGATGGCCGACTCCTGCTGTAATTTCATATGTCCTTCGCAGGGACATGGGGGGCTATGGTCTCAGTGTAGGTCTTTGAGAATAGGCAGTTTACATTGTTTTCGGCATGAACTAGATGGGCTGAAGGGTGTGCTTTTGTGATGTACTTCTCTATGACTCAATACTAGAATCTAGAGGAACCCAGCGAGTTCGGCAGAATTTGTGGAGGGAAATAGAGAGCTGAAACTTTAGGCTGAAACCCTTCATCTGGATTGGTTAATTCTGTGGAATGCTTATAATGTAGATAAAATGAAGCTGCAGTTGGCAGTGCAAAGGTTGAAAAGTACAGTAAGGTCAGGGGCAGCACGGTGGCACTGTAGTTAGCACAAAGCTTAACACCATCAGTGACCCAGGTCAATCCCCGCCACTGTCGGTAAGGAGTTCTTCCAATGACCGTGTGGGTTTCCTCTCACAATCTAAAGACATACCATTTGGTCATTGTAAATTGTCCCATGATTAGGGATAAATCAGTGAGTTTCAGGGCAGCACAGCTCGTTGGCCGGAAATGCATGTTCCACACTGTATCTCAATGAACGAATAAATAAATAAATAAATAAATAAATAAATAAATAAATAAATAACTAACTAACTAACTAACTAACTAACTAACATGAAAGTTACTCAAAAGTATAGTGTAGGAGGGAGGAGTATCTGTGAAAAGCTGAAGCAAATGCAAGGAAGTAGTATTGGTCAAACTGAATGGTGACCTATTCCTGCTCCTAGTTTCTTGTGTTCCTCTCAAACAACCAATACCACAGTCCCGATGTTCACAAAACAATGGAAGAACCACTACAAAGCTGGAAAATGGCAAGTACCTCTTCCTCGCCCTTCTACTCTTTGCCTGCAGCTTGCTGCCATGTGTCTCTCTCTTCCTCTATCTCAATCAATAGCCTTTTAAATCCAGATGAGAACGAATAACGTTTTCATCAGTTTCTGCTGAGTTACCATGATTTCTGGCCACCTATTTCATAACCCTCAAAGTCAGGTTATAAACAAGGGCTTGGTCTTCCTTTTCCTCGAGGAAATTTGGATAATTCAAATGTCAGATAGGCAGATTGTGTGATTCTGCCTGCTGTTTACCCCTTTACTTTTAACAACCATGTACCTGATACAACTTGTGTGGGGTTCACTGTAGTCACTGTGACATTTCCCTGTTGGAGTGCTGTAGCTGGAACCACAATTCCCTGGGGACTGATTGTGCCAGGTAGAGTGCTGATAGTTGTATTCTGAACAGGAAGCTGCTGGGCAAGAATTTTTTTATAAAAGATGCATAAAAAAGATTAATCATACAGTTTTTAAATTATCTCGATAAACAACAGAATGTCATTTTATTACATTCATCATGCTTATTCATTTCAGAACTCTGTCCCTTTGTAACTTAGCCATTTATGAATATCACTGTAATACTGAAGTTACTGAGCATTCAAATTTGATCATTATTTATTTGAATTTAACACAGGAAGCATACACAGGAAGGTACTGTATATGAAGTAAAATCAGACATGACTCTTGAGAGTAATAAGGTAGTCAGGAAGAAGCTTAGGGAATAATAGCAGGGATATTTCTTCTTACCTGAGTTTGAACAGAAGCATAAGGTCCACCAGGGTCAGAACTCAGTAGGTTTTCACTGTTCATTTTCGTCTTCAAACAAGCAATGTAACGGTTACAGAAATCTTTGCACAAGTCGTTAACCTTCTCTAGCTCCAACAGATGAATACGCAGCACTTGGATTGCTTTGACCATCTTCCAAAGCATGGAAAAGTAAGATAAAGTTAACAGGAGCAGGGACAAAGAAACTAAGCTACTTGATTTGACCATGAAGTTAATGAATAACAACTGCAGTAATTTCTGGAGATTTACCAGACAACAACACCCTCAATGAACACAAAAAAACTGGTCAAGGACTTCAGGAAGGAGGTTGGTGCAAATGCTCTATCTACATCAATGACAGGGTGGACAGCTTCATGTTGCTAGGTGTGCACACCACCAATATCCCACCCTGGTCCAACCATGTTATGTCACAGCCAAGAAAGCTCAGCAACACCTCCCCAACATGGACCACACTTACAAGGAGTACTGCCACAAGAAAGTAGCTTGCATTACCAACAACCCGCCATCAAGACCCATGCTCTCTTTTCACTGCTGCCATTGGGAAGGAGGTACCTTAGAAGGTCCCACACCACCAGGTTCAGGAACAGTTATTACTCTACAACCATCAGGCTCCTGAACCGGCTAGATAACTCACCCCAACTCTAAACTGATTCTACAACCTACAGCATCACTTTTAACGATTATACAACTCATGGTCTCAGTATTTTTATTTGCACCATTCGTTTTCTTTTGCACATTGGCTGTTTGTCAGTCTTTATTTCTCTAGTTTTTTTTTCATAAATTCTATTGTACTTTTTTTATTTTCTTGGAAATGCCTGCAAGAAAATGAATCCTAAGGTAGTATATGATGATATATACACACTTTCATAATATCCTGAAGAACTGCAACCTGGACGACATCTTGCTGGACATGTGTAATACGGCACTGGTGAAAGGCAACAAACCGGAACAGTGGTCACTCTCAAACATTATCCCAGTCCCCAAGTCTGGATCCCTCACGAAGACAGATAACTACCACGGTATCAGCTTGACCTGCATCTTAGCAAAGCTATACACTCAGATGATCTTGAACAGGATTCGCACCACCATTGACCCTAAGCTAAGATTCAATCATAATGGTCTTTGGCAGAAACGCATAACAGTAATGCAAATACTTGCTCTCCGTAGAATCATTGAGGAAGTCAAGAACAACCTACCAGCTGTGCTTACTTACATCGATTTTTGCAAAGCTTTTGACTCCATTCACCGAGGCAAAATGCTGAAGATCCTGAAAGCTTACGGAGTGCAGGACCACCTACTGAGAGCAATAGAGTCCAGGGGAACGTCAAACCCCTCCCTCCCCAATAGAGTCCAACTACACCAAAACCATGGCGAAAGTTGTATCACCAGATGGAGAAACAGCAGTGTTCGAGCTCCTAGCTGGTGTGCTGCAAGGAGACACTCTAGCACCCTACATCTTTATAATCATCCTTGGTTACGCTCTATGTTAAGCTACCAAAGATCATGACAAACTTGGTTTTACCATAAAACCAGGACGAACCAAAAAGCTCAGAACAGTTGCGCTCACAGATCTCGATTTTGCAGATGACATGGGCCTGCTATCTGACCAGATGGAAGAAGCACAGCAGCTACTGACAAAAGTGGAAATTGAGTGCAATAAAGTTGGACTTCACCTAAACACTAAAATGACAGAGTACATGGCGTATAACTGCGACGAAGGTGCTCTCAAGACCGTAAAGAATGATATCATTAAGAAAGTCTTTGACTATAAGTGTTACGTACCCTGTAACGGGTTAAAAGAACCAGCAGAAATGGAACACACCTGGAGTCTGGTTTTGCTGTTATCTAATTCTATTTTATTAGTAACTACGTAATAAAGTAACATAAAACCAGATAAATTAAACAGGTTAGAGAGTTTATGCATATATAGGTATGGAAATATAAAACCCAAACTTCTTCAAGCCTAGGTGGTAATTGATACAGTCTTATGATGGTATGTGAGCGAAGTCAGTTCACATGCACAGGTTGGTTAATGTGAGATGTTTGTAATCCAAAGGCTAATGTTGTGAGAAGACAATTACGTCGATATTCCACAGATTCCATGACAGCAATACAAAACAACAATAGTAGTAGGTTTTATCTCCAAAGTTGTTTCACTCCACACATGAAATATCACCGACGGTGATCTTCAACGAATATCCTTTCAACACAGGTGGTACCACACCCGAATTCAGCTACGGGACATCTCAACGTGATGGCCACAGGATACTCCAAAAGAATCCACGTAAGGATTATCACCAACAGTAGCTTATCACAAAGGGGACCCTCTTCAAGGAACCACCACCCAGGCAAGGGTCAACTCACCGGTAGATTCCACAAGGTTACCCTACACAGACAACGTGATAGTCACTTATCCAGTTCCACGACATACGAAATAACCTGTGATTTGCCACAGGGGTGCCTTTCTTCAGTGAACTACCACACTCAGATTAAGGGTAAATACACACGTGGTATTCACAAAGGTTTTCCCCTCACCAGAGAACCCACTTCTGTGGATTAACTAAGTGACAATCACACTTTTGTAGTCGAATAGAAACAAACTCACGCTCACAGGCTACTTAGAGAGAGAGTCCAAACAGTGATCTCTTTGTCACTAGGTTTCTTCTGTTTCAAACTTATCTCTCCTCTTTTCTCTTCCTGCAAACTTGTTCTAGTTGCAGAAAACTTGTGAGAGTCATTTATCAATACTCAGGATCGATCTCAACTCACCCCTTTTGGGCTACAAAAAGTTTAAACCAGCGTCTTCCATTGACCGAATCCACCTTGACTCTAACTGTGTGTGTCTGTGTGTCCTTGTATATTCAAAACAAGCTGCAGCGAAACCATAAGTTGTCCATCAAATAACTCTACCTCTCTCTCTCTCTCCCTTTTTAAAAGGCACAGTCCATAGAAGATATGAACCCTAGGGATACATTACAACAAGTACCTCAGGTCAAGAATGATGAGTTCGGAGAGGGACATAAAGATATAGAAGGCGCTGGCGTGGAGGTCTATGAAAGACATGAAGGAAATCTGGAAGTCGAACCTGATCATCATCATCATCAGGTGCCGTGCCCAGTTCGAGCTTTGACTGCCATGGCTTACACACTCCTGTTTCGGGCCAAGTGGATCAATTCATTGGTATTCATTTCCAATTCTCTGGCTGCTGTCTCCATCATCATTTGTCTTTGTCTTCCACTTGCTTTCTTCCCTTCAATCTTTCCCATAATTACCATGCATTCTAACTCCTCTTTCCTAATCACATGTCCAATGAAGTTACAACAACACACATCAAAGTTGCTGGTAAACGCAGCAGGCCAGGCAGCATCTATTGGAAGAGTTTCAGTCGACGTTTCAGGCCGAGACCCTTCGTCAGGACTAACTGAAGTAAGAGTTAGTAAGAGATTTGAAAGTGAGAGGGGGAGGGGGAGATCCAAAATGATAGGAGAAGACAGGAGGGGGAGGGATGGAGCCAAGAGTTGGACAGGTGATTGGCAAAGGGGATATGAGAGGATTATGGGACAGGAGATCCGGGGAGAAAGATGGGGGTGGGGGGAACAGAGGATGGGCAAGGGGTATAGTCAGAGGGACACAGGGTGAAAAAGGAGAGTGAGAGAAAGAATGTATGTATAAAAATAACAGATGGGGTACTAGGGGGAGGTGGGGCACTAGCAGAAGTTAGAGAAGTCAATGTTCATGCCATCAGGTTGGAGGCTACCCAGACGGAATATAAGATGTTGTTCCTCCAACCTGAGTGTGGCTTCATCTTTACAGTAGTGGATGGACATGTCAGAATGGGAATGGGACGTGGAATTAAAATGTGTGGCCACTGGGAGATCCTGCTTTCTCTGGCGGACAGAGCGTAGGTGTTCAGCAAAGTGGTCTCCCAGTCTGCGTCGGGTCTCACCAATATGTAGAAGGCCACATCGGGAGCACCGGACGCAGTATATCACCCCAGCCGACTCACAGGTGAAGTGTCGCCTCACCTGGAAGGACTGTCTGGGGCCCTGAATGGTGGTAAGGGAGGAAGTGTAGGGGCATGTGTAGCACTTGTTCCGCTTACAAGGGTAAGTGCCAAGAGGGAGATCAGTGGGGAGGGATGGGGGGGACGAATGGACAAGGGAGTCGCGTAGGGAGCGATCCCTGCGGAAAGCAGAGGGGGGGGAGGGAAAGATGTGCTTAGTGGTGGGATCCCATTGGAGGTGGTAGAAGTTACAAATGAAGTTACGTTGCCTTTCAATGATTTCATACATTATTCCTCTTTTTGTGTTTGCTCTGTTCATGACATCCTCGTTAGATATTCATTTCGTCCATGATATTCTTTGCATCCTCCTCAAAAACCACATTTCTGCTGCTACAATTAGTTTCCTCATGTTACTAGATGTTGTCTAACATTCTGAGCCATATAACATAACTGGATAAACGTAGCATTTCAGTACTCTGAGGCGGGTTGTCATGCCTAGTTTAGTATTGGTCAGTATATATATATATATATATATATATATATATATATATCTCGAACCTGACTAGCGGGCTTAAAAACTTTACAGTGCCAGCTTCAAGATCATCACTGTCCGTAAGGAGTTTGCACGTTCCTCCCTTTACTACAGTGGTTTCTTCCAGGTGCTCCAGTTTCCTCCCACATTCCAAAAATGTATGGGTTAGGATTAAAAAGTTGTGGGCATGCAACAGTTGTGGAATGCCCCCAGCACATCCTCTATCTGCGTTGGTCATTGATGCAAAACAATGTATGTTCCAATGTTTCAATATACATAATAAAACTAAAAAAACTAATCTTTTAAAACATACAGGATCAGAATAAGAATTAGATTCTGGTTTATTATCACTGACATATCTTGTGACAATTGTTGTTTTGCGGCAGCAGTACAGTGCAAAAGATGAATAATGAGGTACTGTAGATGAGCTCATGGGCCATTCAAAAATCTGATGGAGAGGAAGAAGCCGTTCTTAAAAACGATGAGAGTGTGTCTTCAGGCTCCCGTACCTCCACCCTGATGGTAGTAATGAGAAGAGGGCAAATCCCAGATGGTGTATATCATTAATGATTGACTCTGCTTTCTTGAAGAACCGCCTTTTGAACATGCCTTCAATGGTGAAGAGGACTATGTTAGTGAACTTGGCTGATCAATGGCCTGTAGCCTCTTGTGATCTTGTGCCTTGGAGGCTCCATACCAGGTTGTTATACAACTTTTGTTATACCATAGGATTGAGTTCAAGAGCTGTGAGGTAATGTTAGAGCAATATAGGACCTTAGTTAGAACCCACATGGAGTAGTGTATTCAGTTCTGCCTTCTCCCCATATCTGCAAAAACTTCCACAGATTTACCTCTCTCTGGCTGAAGAACTTCCTAATCACTTCTGTTCCAAAAGAATGCCCCTCTATTCTGAGGCTATGTCCTCCGGTCTTAGACTCTCCTACCATAGGAAACATCCTCTCCACATCCACTTCCACCATCCGATAGGTTTCAAAGACGTCACCTCTCATTCTTCTGATTTCTAGTAAATACAGACCCAGTGGCATCAGACGCTCTTCATATGACACCATTCAGCCCTGGAATCATTTTTGTGAACTTCCTTTGAACCCTCTCCAGTTTCTGCACATCCTTACTAAGATGCAGTAAGGGGATCAATACCTGCTCACAATACTCCAAGTGAGACCTCACCAGTGTTTTATAAAGTTACAACATTACATCCCTGCTTTTATATTCTAGTCCTCTTGAAATGAGTACTCACATTGCATTTGCCTTCCTCACCAAAGACTCAACTGCAAATTAACCTTTTGGGAATCCAAATTGAATAATTACTTTGGTTCTGTCTTCACTAAGGAGGACATAAATAATCTTCCGGAAATAGTAGGGGACAGAGGGTCCAGTGAGATGGAGGAACTGAGGGAAATACATGTTAGTAGGGAAGTGGTGTTAGGTAAATTGAAGGGATTAAAGGCGGATAAATCCCCAGGGCCAGATGGTTTGCATCCCAGAGTGCTTAAGGAAGTAGCCCAAGAAATAGTGGATACATTAGTGATAATTTTTCAAAACTCTTTAGATTCTGGACTAGTTCCTGAGGATTGGAGGGTGGCTAATGTAACCCCACTTTTTAAAAAAGAAGGGCGAGAGAAACCAGGGAATTATAGACCGGCTGGCCTAACATCGGTGGTGGGGAAACTGCTAGAGTCAGTTATCAAAGATGTGATAACAGCACATTTGGAAAGCGGTGATATCATCGGACAAAGTCAGCATGGATTTGTGAAAGGAAAATCATGTCTGACGAATCTCATAGAATTTTTTGAGGATGTAACTAGTAGGGTAGATAGGGGAGAACCAGTGGATGTGGTATATTTGGATTTTCAAAAGGCTTTTGACAAGGTCCCACACAGGAGATTAGTGTGCAAACTTAAAGCACACGGTATTGGGGGTAAGGTATTGATGTGGATAGAGAATTGGTTGGCAGACAGGAAGCAAAGAGTGGGAATAAACGGGACCTTTTCAGAATGGCAGGCAGTGACTCGTGGGGTACCGCAAGGCTCAGTGCTGGGACACCAGTTGTTTACAATATATATTAATGACTTGGATGAGGGAATTAAATGCAGCATCTCCAAGTTTGCGGACGACACGAAGCTGGGTGGCAGTGTTAGCTGTGAGGAGGATGCTAAGAGGATGCAGGGTGACTTGGATAGGTTAGGTGAGTGGGCAAATTCATGGCAGATGCAATTTAATGTGGATAAATGTGAAGTTATCCACTTTGGTGGCAAAAATAGGAAAGCAGATTATTATCTGAATGGTGGCTAATTAGGAAAAGGGGAGGTGCAACGAGACCTAGGTGTCATTATACACCAGTCATTGAAAGTGGGCATGCAGGTACAGCAGGCGGTGAAAAAGGCAGATGGTATGCTGGCATTTATAGCAAGAGGATTCAAGTACAGGAGCAGGGAGGTACTACTGCAGTCGTACAAGGCCTTGGTAAGACCACACCTGGAGTATTGTGTGCAGTTTTGGTCCCCTAATCTGAGGAAAGACATCCTTGCCATAGAGGGAGTACAAAGAAGGTTCACCAAATTGATTCCTGGGATGGCAGGACTTTCATATGATGAAAGACTGGATGAACTAGGCTTATACTCGTTGGAACTTAGAAGATTGAGAGGGGATCTGATTGAAACGTATAAAATCCTAAAGGGGTTGGACAGGCTAGATGGAGGAAGATAGTTCCCAATGTTGGGGAAGTCCAGAACGAGGGGTCACAGTTTGAGGATAAAGGGGAAGCCTTTTAGGACCGAGATTAGGAAAAACTTCTTCACACAGAGAGTGGTGAATCTGTGGAATTCTCTGCCACAGGAAACAGTTGAGGCCAGTTCATTGGCTATATTTAAGAGGGAGTTAGATATGGCCCTTGTGGCTAAAGGGATCAGGGGGTATGGAGGGAAGGCTGGTGCAGGGTTCTGAATTGGATGATCAGCCATGATCATACTGAATGGCGGTGCAGGTTCGAAGGGCCGAATGGCCTACTCCTGCACCTATTTTCTATGTTTCTATGTTTCCTGCACAAAGACTCCCAAGTCCCTTTGTGTCTCAGATTTTTGTATTTTCGCTCAATTTAGAAAATAGTCAACCCTTTCCTTTTTTTCTACCAAAGTGAATAACCATACATTTCCCGACTGTATTCCATCTGCCATTTCATTGCACTCTCTTTGACTTTTATGTTGGCTTTCACTTCTTTTGTTAGCCACGAACATAGAAATCAACTGTACATTACAGATCATTCGGCCCACAAAGCTATGCCAACCATGTAACCTACTCTAGAAACTGTCTAGGATTATCCTACCACATAGCACTCTGTTTTTCTAAGCCCCATGTAATTATCTAAGAGTCTCTTAAAAGAACCAGTTGTATCCGACTCTACCACTGTTCCAGGAGGGCATTCCATGCACCCATTACTCTCTGCATGAAAAAGGTACCCCTCTGTACCGACTTCCAAGCACCTTAAAACTATGCTCCCTCATGTTAGCCATTTCAGCCCTGGGGAAACACCCTTGGCTATCCACATGATCAATGCCTCTCATCATCTTATACACCTCTATCAGGTCACCTCTCATCCTCCGTCACTCCAAGGAGAAAAGGCCAAGTTCACTCAACTTATTCTCATCAGGCATCCGTGCCAATCCAGACAACATCCTTATAAATCTCCTCTGCACTCTCTCTATAGTATCCACATTCTTCCTGTAGTGACGTGACCAGAACTGAACATAGTACTCCAAGTGGGATTTGACCAAGATCTTATATAGCTGTAACATTACCTCTCGGCTCTTGAACTCAGTCTCACGGTTGATGAATGCCAGCACACCATACACTTCCTTAACAACACTGTCAACCTATGCAGCAGTTTGAGTGTCAATAGACAATAGACAATAGGTGCAGGAGTAGACCACTCGGACCTTCAAGCCAGCACCGCCATTCACTGTGATCATGGCTGATCTTCCACAATCAGTACCCCATTCCTGCCTTCTCCCCATATCCCTTGACTCCACTATCTTTAAGAGCTCTATCTAACTCTTTCTTTAAAGCATCCAGAGAATTGGCCTCCACTGCCTTCTGAGGCAGAGCATTCCACAGATCCAAAGCTCTCTGGGTGAAAAAGTTTTTACTCAACTCCGTTCTAAATGGCCTACCCCTTATTCTTAAACTGTGGCCTCTGGTTCTAGACTCCCCCAACATCAGGAACATGCTTCCTGCCTCTAGCGTGTCCAATCCCTTAATAATCTTATATGTTTCAATCAGATCCCCTCCCATTCTTCTAAATTCCAGTGTATACAAGCCCAGTCGCTCCAATCTTTCAACATATGACAGTCCCGCCATCCCGGGAGTTAACCTCGTGAACCTACGCTGCACTCTCTCAATAGCAAGAATGTCCTTCCTCAAATTTGGAGACCAAAACTGCACACAATACTCCAGGTGTGGTCTCACCAGGGCCCTGTACAACTGCAGAAGGACCTCTTTGGTCCTATACTCAACTCCCCTTGTTATGAAGGCCAACATGCCATTAGCTTTCTTCACTGCCTGCTGTACCTGCATGCTTACTTTCAGTGACTGATGAACAAGGACACCTAGATCTTGTTGTACTTCCCCTTTTCCTAACTGGAGACCATTCAGATAGTAATCTGCCTTCCTGTTCTTGCCACCAAAGTGGATAACCTCACATTTATCCACATTAAACTGCATCTGCCTACTCACCCAGCCTGTCCAAGTCACCCTGCATTCTCACATCATCTTCCTCACATTTCACACTGCCACCCAGCTTTGTGTCATCTGCAAATTTGCTAATGTTACTTTTAATCCCTTCATCTAAATCATTAATGTATATTGTAAATAGCTGTGGCCCCAGCACCGAGCCTTGTACCCCACGAGTCACTGCCTGCCATTCCGAAAGGGACCCGTTAATCCCTACTCTTTGTTTCCTGTCTGCCAACCAATTTTCTATCCATGTCAGTACCCTACTCCCAATACCATGTGCTCCAATTTTGCCCACTAATCTCCTATGTGGGACCTTATCAAAGGCTTTCTGAAAGTTCAGGTTCACTACATCCGCTGCTACTGTGAGATCGACAATCCCCGGAGGGGAAGGCCCCAAATCCTTGGCTTTGCCTATTGCCTGTTGCCAGGGCCAAGGTCGAAGCGCTTGGCAGAGATGGTGCTCGGTGTCGGAGAGCTGGTCGGGGGCTCGGAGTTTTCCGGAGTCAGACTGTGGTTGGATGCTTCCAGGATGCTGCATCGGCAAGTTTGTGGCGCTGGAGGTTCACCATCTGCGTGAGATGATGGGACCTTCAAGAGAGTTTTGAGACTTTTTTACCGTGCCCATGGTCTGTTCTTTATCAAATTACGGTATTGCTTTGCACTGTCGTAACTATATGTTATAATTATGTGGTTTTTGTCAGTTTTTCAGTTGGTTTGTCATGTGTTTCTGTGATATCATTCTGGAGAAACATTGTATCATTTCTTAACGCATGCATTACTAAATGACAATAAAAGAGGACTGCGTGTCCTCAGAATCTAAATCTAAAAAAAAGATACAACGTTCCTCCAGAATGATATCACAAGAAAACACAGGACAAACCAAGACTAAAACTGACAAAACCACATAATTATAACATACAGTTACAACAGTGCAAAGCAATACTGTAATTTGATAAAGAGCAGACCATGGGCACGGTAAAAAAAAACTCTCAAAGTCCCGATAGACTCATCATCCCACACAGGCAGCAGAAGGGAGGAACTCTCCCCGCCTTGACTCTCTAAGCGCCGCTAACTCACCGATACAGCACCATTGGAAGCACCCGACCGCAGCAGACTCTGAGGTGTATAAGATGATGAGGGGCATTGACTGTGCGGATAGGCAGAGGATTTTTTCCAGAGCGGAAATGGTTAACATGAGGGGGCATAGTTTTAAGGTGCTTGGAAATAGGTACCGAGGGATGTCAGGGGTAAGTTTTTCACACAGAGAGTGGTGGGTGTGTGGACTGCACTGCTGGCGGCGATGGTGCAATCGGATACAATAGGCTAACTTTGAGGAGATGAGAAAGGATTTAGAAGGAGTGGATTGGGGCAATTTATTTCATGGGAAGAATATAATAGAGAAATGGAGGTTATTTAAAGGTGAAATTTTGAGGGTACAAAATCTTTATGTTCCTGTTAGGTTGAAAGGAAAGGTTAAAAGTTTGATAGAGCCATGGTTTTCAAGGGATATTGGAAACTTGGTTCGGAAAAAGAGAGATATCTACAATAAATATAGGCAGCATGGAGTAAATGAGGTGCTCAAGGAATATAAAGAATGTAAAAGGAATCTTAAGAAGGAAATTAGAAAAGCTAAAAGAAGATACGAGGTTGCTTTGGCAAGTAATGTGAAAATAAATCCCAAGGGGTTCTACAGTCATATTAATAGCAAAAGGATAGTGAGGGATAAAATTGGTCCCTTAGAGAATCAGGGTGGACAGCAATGTGTGGGGCCAAAAGAGATGGGGGAGATTCTGAACAATTTCTTTTCTTCGGTGTTCACTGAGGAGAAGGATACTGAATTCTGTAAGATAAGGGAAACAGGTAGGGAAGTTATGGAAACTATGATGATTAAAGAAGAGGAAGTACTGGCGCTTTTAAAGAATATAAAAGTGGATAAGTCTCCGGGTCCTGACAGGATATTCCCTAGGACCTTGAGGGAGGTTAGTGTGGAAAAAGCAGGAGCTCTGACAGAAATATTTCAAATGTCATCAGAAACGAGGATGGTGCTGGAGAATTGGCGTATTGCTCATGTTGTTCCATTGTTTAAAAAGGGTTCTTAGAGTAAACCTAGCAATTATCCGCCTGTGAGTTTGATGTCAGTGGTGGGTAAATTGATGGAAAGTATTCTTACAGATGGTATATATAATTATCTGGATAGACAGGGACTGATTAGGAACAGTCAACATGAATTTGTGTGTGGAAGGTCATGTTCGACAAATCCTATTGAATTTTTTGAAGCGGTTACTAGGAAAGTTGACGAGGGTAAAGCGGTGGATGTTGTCTATGTGGACTTCAGTAAGGCCTTTGACAAAGTTCCAAACGGAAGGTTAGTTAGGAAGGTTCAATCATTAGGTATTAATATTGAAGTAGTAAAATGGATTCAGCAGTGGCTGGATGGGAGACGCCAGAGAGTAGTGGTGGATAACTGTTTGTCAGATTTGAGGCTGGTGACTAGTGGTGTGCCTCAGGGATCTGTACTGGGTCCAATGTTGTTTGTCATGTACATTAATGATCTGGATAATGGGGTGGTAAATTGGATGAGTAAGTATGTAGATGATTCTAAGATAGGTGGAGTTGTGGATAATGAAGTAGATTTTCAAAGCTTGCAGAGAGATTTAGGCCAGTTAGAAGAGTGGGCTGAAAGATGGCAGATGGAGTTTAATGCTGATAAATGTGAGGTGCTACATTTTGGTAGGATAATCAAAATAGGACATATATGGTAAATGGTAGGGCAATGAAGAATGCAGTGGAACAGAGTGATCTAGGAATAATGGTTCTTAGTTCCCTGAAGGTGGAATCTCATGTGGATAGGGTGGTAAAGAAAGCTTTTGGCATGCTGGCCTTTATAAATCAGAGCATTGAGTATAGGAGTTGGGATGTAATGTTGAAATTGTACAAGGCATTGGTAAGGCCAAATTTGGAGTATTGTGTACATTTTTGGTCACCGAATTATAGGAAAGATGTCAACAAAATAGAGAGAGTACAAAGAAGATTTACTAGAATGTTACCTGGGTTTCATCACTTAAGTTACAGAGAAAGGTTGAACAAGTTGGGTCTTTATTCTTTGGAGCATAGAAGGTTGAGGGGGGACTTGATAGAGGTATTTGAAATCATGAGGTGGGTAGATAGAGCTGACGTGGATAGGCTTTTTCCATTGAGAGTGGGGGAGATTCAAACAAAAGGACATGAGTGGAGAGTTAAAGTGCAAAAATTTAGGGGTAACATGAGGGGGAACTTCTTTACTCAGAGAGTGGTAGCTGTGTGGAACGAGCTTCCAGCATAAGTGGTTGAGGCAGGTTCGATGTTGTCGTTTAAAGTTAAATTGGACAGCTATATGGACAGGAAAGGAATGGAGGGTTATGGGCTGAGTGCAGGTCAGTGGGACTAGGTGAGAGTAAAAGTTCGGCACGGACTAGAAGGGCTGAGATGGCCTGTTTCCATGCTGTAATTATTATATGGTTATATATCTGATCCCTGCAGAAAGCAGAGAGGGGTGGAGAGGGAAAGATCGGTCCCTCCGCGACTCCCTTATCCACACATCCATCCCCAAGGATCTCCCATCCGGCACTTATCCCTGTAAGCATAAGTGCTACACTTGTCCCTACACCTCCTCTCTTGCCACCATTCAGGGCCCAAAACAGTCCTTCCAGGTGAGGCAACACTTCACTTGTGAGTCTGTTGGGGTCATCTATTGCATCCGGTGCTTCCGGTGTGGCCTCCTCTACGTCGGTGAAACCCGACGCAGATTGGGGGACTGCTTCGTCGAGCACCTCCACTCCGTTCGCCACAACAGACAGGATCTCCCGGTAGCCACCCACTTCAACTCTGCTTCCCATTCCCATTCAGATATGTCCATACATGGCCTCCTCTACTGCCATGATAAGGCTAAACTCAGGTTGGAGGAGCAACACCTCATATACCGTCTAGGTTATCTCCAGCCCCTTGGTATGAACATAGAATTCTCCAACTTCCGGTAATTCCCTCCCCCTCCCTTCCTCTATCCCTATTTCACTCTGTCCCCTCTCCCAGCTGCCTATCACCTCCCTCATGGTTCCGCCTCCTTCTTCTACTACCCATTGTTTTCCTACCTATGACGTCCTTCCTTCCCCTCCCCCACCCCTTTGTCTTTCAAATTACTGGTCTTTCAACTGAACCTACAAGCATTCTTCAAATCCTTCCCCCTCCTTCTTTGCTTAGTCCTGACGAAGGGTTCCGTCCCGAAACATCAACTGATCGTTTCAACTGATGTTGCCCGACCTGATGAGGTCCTCCAGCGTGCTGCGAGTGTTACATCCATCATCTACTTGTAAAGCTGCTGGCTTATCCTCAGCTCCATCATCCTGGTTCCCAACCCCCTGCCATATTAGCGTAAACCATTCTTAACAGTTCTAGTAAAGATGCGCGGAAGAATATTTGTCCCCCTCGGATTCAAGTGCCTTTCGTACAAGTCCCATCTGCTCAGAAGAGGTCCCAGTTATCTGGAAATCTGAATTCCCTGCCCCCTGCTCCAATTATTTAGCCACACATTTATCTGCCACCTTATTCTGTTCCATAGTGGAAACCATAGAAAGGGTGTAGAGGAGATTTACAAGGATGTTGCCTGGATTGGGGAGCATGCCTTGTGAGAAAAGGTTGAGCGAACTCGGCCTTTTCTCCTTGGAGTGACGGAGGATGAGAGGTGACCTGAGAGAGGTGTATAAGATGATGAGAAGCATTGATTGTGTGGATAGTCAGAGGCCTTTTCCCAGGGCTGAGATGGCTAGCACGAGAGGGCACAGTTTGAAGGTGCTTGGAAGTAGTTACAGAGGAGATATCAGGTTAAGTTTTTTTACGCAGAGTGGTGAGTGCATAAAAAATGGGCTGCCGGTGACGGTGGTGGAGGTGGAAACGATAGGGTCTTTTAAGAGACTCCTGGACAGGTACATGGAGCTCAGAAAAATAGAGGGCTATGGGTAACCCTGGGTAATTTCCAAGATAAGGACATGTTCGGCACAGCTTTGTGGGCTGAAGCGCCTGTATTGTGCTGTAGGTTTTCATTGTTTCTATGTTTCTGTTTCCTATCCTCACTGTTGCTTGGCACGGGAAGCAATCCCGAAATTACTACCTTTGAAGTCCTGCTTCTCAGCTTCCTGTATTCTTTTTTTCAGGGCCTCCTCCCTTTTTCTTCCTATGTCATTAGTACCAATATGTACTACGACTTCTGGCTGCTCATCCTCTCTTTTCAGGGTATTGTGGACGCCTCCAGAAACATCTCGGACCCTGGCACCTGGGAGGCAAACTACCATCTGTGTTTCCTTTTCGTGTCCACACAATCGCCTATCTGCTCTTCTGACTATAGTCAGTGCCAGAGGCATAGCTGCTGTTGCTTCCCCCGGGTAGGTCATCCCACCCAATAGTACTCAAAATGGAGTACTTATTGTTGAGGGAGACAGCCATAGAAACCATAGAAACTACAGCACAGAAACAGGCCTTTTGGCCCTTCTTGGCTGTGCTGAACCATTTTCTGCCTAGTCCCACTGACCTGCACACGGACCATATCCCTCCATACACCTCCCATCCAAGTATCTGTCCAATTTATTCTTAAATGTTAATAAAGAACCCGCATTTACCACCTCATCTGGCAGCTCATTCCATACTCCCACCACTCTCTGTGTGAAGAAGCCCCCACTAATGTTCCCTTTAAACTTTTCCCCCCTCACCCTTAACCCCTATCCTCTGTTTTTTTTCTCCCCTTGCCTCAGTGGAAAAAGCCTGCTTGCATTCTCTCTATCTATACCCATTATAATTTTATATACCTCTATCAAATCTCCCCTCATTCTTCTACGCTCCAGGGAATAAAGTCCTAACCTATTCAACCTTTCTCTGTAACTGAGTTTCTCAAGTCCCAGCAACAACCTTGTAAAACTTCTCTGCACTCTTTCAACCTTATTAATATCCTTCCTGTAATTTGGTGACCAAAACTGAACACAATACTCCAGATTCGGCCTCACCAATGCCTTATACAACCTCATCATAACATTCCAGCTCTTATACTCAATACTTTGATTAATAAAGGCCAATGTACCAAAAGCTCAATGTACCAAAAGCACTCTTTACAACCCTATCTACCTGTGATGCTACTTTTAGGGAATTTTGTATCTGTATTCCCAGATCCCCCTGTTCCACTGCATCTCTCAGTACCTTACCATTAACCCTGTATGTTCTACCTTGGTTTGTCCTTCCAACATGCAATACCTCACACTTGTCTGTATTAAACTCCATCTGCCATTTTCAGCCCATTTTTCCAGCTGGTCCAAGTCCCTCTGCAGGCTCTGAAAACTTTCCTCACTATCTACTCCACAGGGGTGCTCTCCACTATCTGACATTTCCCTTTCCCTCTCCTTTAGCCTTGGGGTGACTACCTCACTGTAGTTCTTGTCTATCACTGCTTCACTTTCTTTAACAAGCTGAAGGTCATTAAGCTGCAGCTCAAGTTCCCGAACATGGACTCTAAGGCACTACATCTCGATGCACCTGGCGCAGATGTGGCCACTGGGGAGCCTGGAAGTCTCCTGGAAATGCCACATTTGACACTCAGAACAGAACATTGGCTCTGTAGACATTACCCTATTCTCTCTAGAGTTAATTCAGAATAAGAAATAAGGAATGAACTTACCTAGCCTTCGCCTGTTATTGCTAAACCCTTACTACTCTGACTCAAGACTACTCTGACTATGCCTGCTGCCATGATGACCGTTCCGCTAGGCGGTACCTCTCTTTTATAGAGACTGGGTTTTTTAAAGCTTTTTGTCGGACCTGCGTGGGAATGCTCCTGTTGCATCTGTGCAGTACTCCAATCAACTTTCAATACAAAGTATATCCTTTGATGTTAAACTCCCAACCAAGACCTTATTTCAGTCATGACTCAGTGGTGCCCACGTCATACCAATCTGTAATTACGCCAGAGTTTGTCCACCTTATTCCAAATGCTATGCACATTTAAATACAGCCGCTTCAGTCCCGCAATCTTTGCCCTTATGAATTTTGCTATACAGATCACACATTTGCTGGAACAGAACCGAATGATCTAAAAATATGAAGCCCACCCTCATGTACCGACCATTTATCCAAGTGTTAAACTGTATGATATTCCTATTTCTGCACACATTTGCACTTGGCATGGTAGCAATCCTGAGATCACAACCCTGGAAGTTCTGTGCCTAACTTAGCACCTAACTCCCTGAACTCATTTTGCAGGACCTCACCACCTATCCTCCCTATGTCATTGGTACCTACATGGACCTCTGACTGCTCACCTTTCCACTTAAGAATGTTGTGGACTCTATCTGAGATGTCTCTGATCTTGGTTGACAACAAACCATCCAGTTATCTTGTTCTCATCCGCAGAAGCTCCTTTCTGTTCCCCTAACCAACGAATCCCTTATTACTACAGGTTGACTCTTCTACCCACTTCCTTTCTGAGACACCTGACAGCTGTGACTTTCCTCTGCTAGGTCATTGTCCCCTAACAGTACCTAAAGTGGTATGCCTGTTTTGAGGGGATCAGCCACAGGAGTACTCTGCACTGGCTGCCTAAGCCCTTTCCCCTTCCTGATGATTACCCAATTACCTGCGTCCTGCACCTTCGGTGTAACTACAGTGGCATGAAAAAGTTTGGGCACCCCTGGTCAATAGCTAAGCTAGTAAAAGATTACCTGATTTCCAAAAGGCATAACGTTAACGATGACACATTTCTCTACTATTTTAAGCAAGATTACTTTTTTATTTCCATCTTACAGTTTCAAAATAACAAAAAAGGAAAAGGGACCGAAGCAAAAGTTTGGGCACCTTGCATGGTCAGTACTTAGTAACACACCCTTTGGCAAGTATCACAGCTTGTAAACGTGTTCTGTAGCCAGTTAAGAGTCTTTCAATTCTTGTTTGGGGGATTTTTTGCCCATTCTTCCTTGCAAAAAGCTTCTGTAAGATTCTTGGGCCATCTTGTATGCACTGCTCTTTTGAGGTCTATCCACAGATTTTCGATGTTTAGGTCGGGGGACTGTGATGGCCATGGCAAAACCTTCAGCTTGTGCCTCTTGAGGTAGTCCATTGTGGATTTTGAGGTGTGCTTAGGATCATTACCCTGTTGTAGAAGCCATCCTCTTTTCATCTTCAGCTTTTTTACAGACGGTGTGATGTTTGCTTCCAGAATTTGCTGGTATTTAATTGAGTTCATTCTTCCCTCTACCAGTGAAATGTTCCCCATGCTACTGGCTGCAATACAAGCCCAAAGCATGATTGATCCACCCCCATGCTTAACAGTTGGAGAGGTGTTCTTTTCATGAAATTCTGAACCTTTTTTTCTCCAAACATACCTTTGCTCATTGCGACCAAAAAGTTCTATTTAAACTTCATCAGTCCACAGGACTTGTTTCCAAAATGCATCAGGCTTGTTTAGATGTTCCTTTGCAAACTTCTGACGCTGAATTTTGTGGTTAGGATGCAGGGAAGGTTTTCTTCTGATGACTCTTCCATGAAGGTAATGTTTGTGCAGGTGTTGCTGCACAGTAGAAGAGTTCACCACCACTCCAGAGTCTGCTAAATCTTCCTGAAGGTCTTTTGCAGTCAAACGGGGGTTTTGATTTGCCTTTCTAGCAATCCTACAAGCAGTTCTCTTGGAAAGTTTTCTTGGTCTACCAGACCTCAACTTGACCTCCACCGTTCCTGTTAACTGCCATTTCTTAATTACATTACGAACTGAGGAAACGGCTACCTGAAAATGCTTTGTTATCTTCTTATAGCCTTCTCCTACTTTGTGGGCATCATTTATTTTAATTTTCAGGGTGCTAGGCAGCTACTTAAAGGAGCCCATGGCTGCTGATTGTTGGGACAAGGTTTGAGGAGTCAGGGTATTTATAAAGCTTTGAAATTTGCATCACCTGGTCTTTCCTAATGATGACTGTGAACAAGCCATAGCCCTAACAAGCTAATTAAGGTCTGAGACCTTGGTAAAACTTATCTGAGAGCTCAGATCTCTTGGGGAGCCCGAACTTTTGCATGGTGCTCTTTTCCTTTTTTTCACTCTAAAATTGTACAAAACAAAAATAATACACTAATCTTGCTTAAGATGTTGAAAAGAATGTTTCATCTTTAACTTCATGACTTTTGGAGACCAGTTCATCTTCTACTCACTTAACTATTCATAGTAACAGAAATTTTTACCGGGGTGCCCAAACTTTTGCATACCCCTGTATATATCCTGTCTATCAGCCCCTCAGCCTCCCAAATGCCCAAAGTTCATTTAGTTCCAGCTCTAACTCCTTAACATGGTCTGTTAGAAGCTGCAGCTGGATATACTTGTTGCAGGTGTATTCGTCAGGGAGACTGGAGCTTTCTCTGCCTTCCCACATCCCACAAGAGGAGCAGTCCAGCATCGTGTCTGGAATTCCCCACAGTGTGTAATAAGAAACACACTTCAATTCACCTCAAATGTGTAATTCACTTCAAGGTTGTGCGTTTAGATGTTCTTCTGCACACCACTGTTGTATCGTGTGATTATACTGTATGAGCTACGGTCACCTTGAACCAGTCTGATCATTCTCCTCTGACGTCTCTCATCAACAAGGCATTTTTGCTCAGAACTCCCGCTCACTGGATGGTGCTGGTGTACACCAGCAACTCTCTGAGGACTACAGGAATTTGTATCAGTTTTCCTTTGAACTTTTTTTGGCACCATTTTCTGTAAACTCTAGAGACTGATGTGCATGGAAATCCCGGTAGATCAGCAGTTTTTGAGATATTCAAACCACCCCATCTGACACCAACAATCATTCCATGGTCAAAGTCACTTAGATCACATTTCTTCCCCCATTCTGATACTTGGTCTGAACAACAACTGAATTTCTTGACCATGCCTGCACACTTCTATGCATTGAGCTGCTGCCACATGATTGGCTAATTAGATATGTGCATTAATAAGCACATGTATAGGTATAACTAATACAGTGACCACTGCCTGCATATAAATGACTTGCATGAATTTGCGGATGGGTGGGTTAGCAAGTTTGCAGATGATACAGAGAATTGTTCTATTGTGAATGGTGTGGAAGATTGGCAAAGGATACAGTAGGGTGAAGCTTAGTTGCAGATAGGAATAGAGCAATTGCAGCTGGAATTTAATCCAAACAAATATGAGGTGTTGCATTTTGGGAGGTCAAATGTAAAGGTAATATCCTTATCAGTGTTGGTGCACAGAGGGATCTTGGGCTCCAAGTCCATAACGCTCTGAAAGTGGCTCTACAGTTTGATGGGGTAAAGAAGACATATATCATGCTTGCCTTCATTAGTTGAGGCACTGAGTTTACGAGTCAGGAAGTTATGATGCAGGTTCATAAAACTCTGGTTAGGTCGCATTTGGAGTACTGCACTCAATTCTGTTTGCTCCACTATACAAAGGATATTCAGTCTTTGAAGAGGGTGCAAAGGAGGTTTACCAAAATGCTGCCTGGAATGGAGGGCATGTGGTAAGTGGAGAGGTTGGACAAATTTGGGTGTTTTCATTGGAGCTGTAGAGGTTGAGAGAAGACCTGATAGAAGTTTCTAAGATAATGAAGGCACAGATAGACAACTGATATCTCTTTCCTATGGCTGAAATGTTCATTAAGGTGAGAAGGGGATAGGTTCACAGGAATATTGCAGGACAAGTTTTGTTTTTACACAGAGAGTGTTGGTTGACTGGAATGTACTATAAGACCATGAGACATAGGCGCAGAATTAAGCCATTCAGTCCATTGAGTCTGTTCTGGCATTATTTATTATTGCTCTCAACCCTTTTCTTCTGCCTTCTCCCAGTAACCTTTGATGCCCTTATTAATCAAGAACCGATCAACCTCCATTTTAAATATATCCATGTACTGCCAGGAATACGCCTTCTTTATCATCCTATCAAATTGTACAGCCATTTTCAGTGAGGTATGAACTTGGAAACCAAGATCCCTCTGTATATCAGCACTGTTATGGGTTCTACCACCAACTTTACAGAAACGGGCATGAGTAATGTCATGAAACAAAGTCTGTTGCACATATCTCACAAAAATACAGGTGTAACTTGGACCCATATTGCTACACCTTTAGTCAGAACTCAGATTTCTGCAGTCTGATGGTTCTGATCTATATTTATGGAGATCCCCAATCAATGTTTGTAGATAAAGCACCTTAATAACTTCAAGGCATCCGTTAGTCTTGCAAGACCACGGATCTGCGCCTGGAAAGTCTTCACTCTCCAGGGCGCAGGCCTGGGCAAGGTTGTATGAAAGACCAGCAGTTGCCCATGCTGCAAGTCTCCCCTCTCCACGACACCAGTGTTGTCCAAGGGAAGGGCATTAGGACCCATACAGCTTGGCACCAGTGTCGTCGCAGAGCAATGTGTGATTAAGTGCCTTGCTCAAGGACACAACACATGTTGCCTTGGCTGGGGTTTGAACTCACGACCTTCAGGTCGCTAGTCCAATGACTTAACCACTTGGCCATGTGCCCACGTGGCCACCTTAATAACTAGCAGAAACCTAACACCACCAACACCAGTTAGCCTCTTCCTCCAGGCACAGCACCACCTAATTCTTTACAAGTGAATATGTTGGAAGACTTTCTGAAAAGTACAGTAGAGGTAATGACAGAAATTAATTATAAGCAGATGCTATTGTACCACATCTCACCAGATTATCAATCTCTGGGTCTTCACTGAAAAACGGCTTCCCTTCCTTTTCCTGTTTGCGAACAAAGTTTTCAATGTCCACATCAAAGCTTGCCGAGGTGATACATTCAGAACCTTGGGTCGACTGCTCACATTTTTCAAAAAGAAGAGCCAAGAGTGGGAACAGAGGATGTCTGCAAAGAAATAGAGTAAACATCAGCTGCGACAGCTAACCTGATGAAGGATCTCAGCCCAAAACATCAGCTGTTTATCCCTTTCCATAGATGCTTCCTGACCTGCTGAGTTCCTCCAGCATCTTGTAGATGGAATTTAATACAGGCAAATGTGAGGTAATGCAGTTTGGGAGAATTTACAAGGCAAGGATATGCATCATGAATGGTAGGGTCCTAAAGAGTATTGAGGGACAGAGGGACCTTGATGTACAAGTCCTTAGATCACCTATTCAGTTTCTATTTCCCTGCCAAACTAGTTCAAACACACTCCAACAGCACAAGCAGAATGTTTGACTGATGTGCTGAAGTATATTAAAGTAATGTAGAATAGCAGTGGAAAACCAGAGATGTGGTGTATTTGGATTTTCATAAGGCTTTTGACTGGAATTTGGTGTACAGAGCACGAGGGCAATATCCAGCTATAACATCAGAACTAATTGTGTGACAGGGAGTAAAGAGTGGGAATAAACAGGTCAAAGCTTGTGGCAAGTTACCACAGGGTCCCAGGCATTTTCACAATTTATGATCAAGCTAAATGGATGAACTGTGATATTTCCAAGTGTGCTGTTGATACAAACCTAGAGGGATTGTCAGCTGGGAAGAGGATGTAAAGAGGGTTCAAATGTATATTGACAAACCAATTGAGAAGGCAAAACCATGATAGCTATGGGAGAATGTAAAATCGTCCACTTGAGTACACAAGGCAGAACATAAGATAGTGCAGCAGAGGATTGGGTCCTAGAGCTCATCACATTTGCACTAACCACGGTGTAAATATAAACTAATTGTATCTTTATGCACATGGTCTTTATCCCTGGATTTCCTACTTGTTTATGTGTCTTTTTAACTGCTACTATCACATCTATAATGCTTTGAAAAAGTATTCGGCCCCAACCCTTTGTTCACGTAAAAGTATAGTACAACCAGGGATTTTGATCAATTTAACAGAGAATTTTTATTTGTGAATCACATGCTTTTTCACAGTAGAGCCCAAAAAATTGGGAAAATTGTAAAGCATGAAAAACTAAGAATCCAAATACTGAAATGTCAGCAGTTCAAAAGTATTCATCCCTCTTTGCTCAGTACTTAATTGAACCATCTCTCGCAGCTATTACAGCAAGCAGTCTTTTTGGATAAGTCTCTATTAGCTTTACACAGAGTGATGGAGCAAGATTTGCCCATTCTTCCTTGTAAAATTGCTCAAGCTGTGCCAGGTTAGTTGGGAAGCGGCAGTGGACACCATTCTTGAGGTCTTGCCAGAGGTGCTTGATCGAGTTAAGATCAGGAATCTGAATGGGCCACTCAAGGACATCAATTTTTTTCATTTGAAGCCACTCTATGGTTGCTCTAGCAGTGTGCTTTGGGTTCTTGTCCAACTGAAAGACGAACTTGAATTGAATTGAATTGACTTTATTTCTTAGATCCTTCACATACTTTACGTTATGTCTCCGTCAAAATGTACAATGTGCAGTATGCAATTTATAGTAATTTGTAATAAATAGTATGTACAACAGGACAGTCAATAAAGCATAGAAATACAATTGTATCAGCGTGAGTTCATCAGTCTGATGGCCTGGTGGAAGAAGCTGTCCCAGAGCCTGTTGGTCCTGGCTTTTATGCTGCGGTACTGTTTCCCGGATGGTAGCAGCTGGAACAGTTTGCAGTTGGGGTGACTCAGGTTCCCAAGATCCTTTGGGCCCTTTTTACACACCTGTCTCTGTAAATGTCCTGACAGTGGGAAGTTCACATCTACAGATGCACTGGGTTGTCTGCACCACTCTCTGCAGAGTCCTGTGATTGAGGAAAGTAGAGTTCCCATACCAGGCAGTGAAGCAGCCAGTCAGGATGCTCTCAGTTGTGCCCCTGTAGAAACTTTCTCACCGGTTTAAGCTTTCTCGGAGAGGCTACCAGGGGGATTCCATACTCAGGGGAACAGACAGGAGATTCTGTGAGCCTGACAGAGATACCCGCATGGTGTGTTGCCTCCCAGGTGCCAGGGTACGGGATGTCTCGGATCGGGTCCTGAATATTCTGAAGGGGGAGGGTGAGCAGCCAGTTGTCTTGGTACATGTTGGTCCCAATGACATAGATAGGATAAAGGAGGAGGTCCTGAAGAGAGATTTCCAGGAGTTAGGAAGGAAGCTGAGAAGCAGGACCTCCAGGGTAGTAATCTCGGGATTGCTACCTGTGCCACGTGCTAGCGAGGGCAAGAATAGTCGGATCATTCAGATGAATGCGTGGCTGAGAGACTGGTGTAGGGGGCAGGGCTTCAGATTCTTGGATAATTGGGATCTCTTCTGGGGGAAGTATGACCTGTTCAAAACGGACAGGTTACACCTGAACCCGAAGGGGACCAATATCCTGGTGGGAAAGTTTAATAGAGCTGTTAGGGAGGGTTTAAACTAATTTGGCAGGGGGATGGGAACCGGAATGATAGAGCGGAGGAAGGGGAAAACAGAAATAAATCTAAGATGGTGAGCGGTAAAGATGTCAGGAAAGACAGGAAGGTGATGGGGCAAATTTGTAGCCATTGGGATGAGTTGCAGTGCAATAAAGTTGCAGTGAAATCAAAGCAAAAAGTATCAAATACTGGTTTTAAGGTGTTGTACTTAAATGCACGCAGCATAAGGAATAAGGCAGATGATCTTGTTGTACAGCTACAGATTGGCAGGTATGATATTGTGGCCATCACTGAGACCTGGCTAAAGGATGCATGTCCCTGGGAGCTGAACGTCCAAGGATACACGGTGTATCGGAAGGATAGGAAGGTAGGCAGAGGGGGAGGCGTGGCTTTATTGGTAAGAAATGATATTAGAAAGAGGTGATATAGGATCGGAAGGTGCAGAATCTTTATGGGTTGAGCTAAGAAATAGCAGGGGTAAAAGGACCCTGATGGCAGTTATTTATAGGCCTCCAAACAGCTGCAGGGATGTGAACTACAAATTACAACTGGAAATAGAAAAGGCTTGTCAGAAGGGCAGTGTTATGATAATTGTGGGAGATTTTAACATGCGAGTAGATTGGGAAAATCAGGTCAGCACTGGATCTCAAGAGAGAGAATTTGTAGAATGTCTGTGAAATGGCTTTTTAGAACAGCTTGTTGTTGAGCCTGCTAGGGGATCGGCTGTACTGGATTGGGTATTGTGTAATGAACCGGAGGTGATTGGAGAGATTGAGGTGAAGGAACCCTTAGGAGACAGTGATCATAACATGATTGAGTTCACTGTGAAATTAGAAAAAGAGAAGCCGAAATCTGATGTGTCGGTATTTCAGTGGAGTAAAGGAAATTACAGTGGCATGAGAAAGGAACTGGCCAAAGATGACTGGAAAGAGACACTGGTGGGAAAGACAGCAGAGCAGCAGTGGCTGGAGTTTATGCAAGAAATGAGGAATGTGCAAGACAGGTATATTCCAAAAAAGAAGAAATTTTCGAGTAGAAAAAGGATGCAACCGTGGTTGACAAGAGAAGTCAAAGCCAAAGTTAAAGCAAAAGAGAGGGCATACAAGGAAGCAAAAATTAGTGGGAAGAGAGAGGATTGGGAAGTTTTTGAAACCTTACAAAAGGAAACCAAGAAGGTCATTAAGAGAGAAAAGATTAACTATGAAAGGAAGCTAGCAAATAATATCGAAGAGGATACTAAAAGCTTTTTCAAGTATATAAAGAGTAAAAGACAGGTGAGAGTAGATATAGGACCGATAGAAAATGATGCTGGAGAAATTGTAATGGGAGATGAGGAGATGGCAGAGGAACTGAACAAGTATTTTGCATCAGTCTTCACTGAGGAAGACAGCAGGATACCGGACACTCAAGGGTGGCAGGGAAGAGAAGTGTGCGCAGTCACAATTACGACAGAGAAAGTACTCAGGAAGCTGAATAGGCTAAAGGTAGATAAATCTCCTGGACCAGATGGAATGCACCCTCGTGTTCTGAAGGAAGCAGCTGTGGAGATTGCGGAGGCATTAGCGATGATCTTTCAAAAGTCGATAGATTCTGGCATGGTTCCGGAAGACTGGAAGATTGCAAATGTCACTCCGCTATTTAAGAAGGGGGCAAGGAAGCAAAAAGGAAATTATAGACCTGTTAGCTTGACATCTGTGGTTGGGAAGTTGTTGGAGTCGATTGTCAAGGATGAGGTTACAGAGTACCTGGAGGCATATGACAAGATAGGCAGCACTCAGCATGGAAGATCCTGCCTGACAAACCTATTACAATTTTTTGAGGAAATTACCAGTAGGCTGGACAAGGGAGATACATTGGATGTTGTATATTTGGATTTTCAGAAGGCCTTTGACAAGGTGCCACACATGAGGCTACTTAACAAGATAAGAGCCCATGGAATTACGGGAAAGTTACATACGTGGATAGAGCGTTGGCTGATTGGCAGGAAACAGAGAGTGGGAATAAAGGGATCCTATTCTGGTTGGCTGCCGGTTACCAGTGGTGCTCTGCAGGGATCAGTGTTGGGGCCACTTCTTTTTACATTGTACATCAACGATTTAGATTATGGAATAGATGGCTTGGTGGCTAAGTTTGCTTAAGTTTGCGAAGATAGGTGGAGGGGCCGGTAGTGCTGAGGAAACAGAGAGTCTGCAGAGAGACTTGGATCGATTGGAAGAATGGGCAAAGAAGTGGCAAATGAAGTACAATGTTGGAAAGTGTATGGTTATGCACTTTGGCAGGAAAAATAAACAGGCAGACTATTATTTAAATGGGGAAAGAATTCAAAGTTCTGAGATGCAATGGGACTTGGGAGTCCTCGTACAGGATACCCTTAAAGTTAACCTCCAGGTTGAGTCAGTAGTGAAGAAGGTGAATGCAATGTTGGCATTCATTTCTAGAGGAATAGAGTATAGGAGCAGGGATGTGATGTTGAGGCTCTATAAGGCACTGGTGAGATCTCACTTGGAGTACTCTGGGCAGCTTTAGTCTCCTTATTTAAGAAGGGATGTGCTGACGTTGGAGAGGGTACAGAGAAGATTCACTAGAATGATTCCGGGAATGAGAGGGTTAACATATGAGGAACGTTTGTCCGCTCTTGGACTGTATTCCTTGGAGTTTAGAAGAATGAGGGGAGACCTCATAGAAACATTTCGAATGTTAAAAGGCATGGACAGAGTGGATGTGGCAAAGTTGTTTCCCATGATAGGGGAGTCTAGTACGAGACTTAGGGATTGAAGGGCGCCCTTTCAGAACAGAAATGCGAAGAAATTTTTTTAGTCAGAGGGTGGTGAATCTATGGAATTTGTTGCCATGGGCAGCAGTGGAGGCCAAGTCATTGGGTGTATTTAAGGCAGAGATTGATAGGTGTCTGAGTAGCCAGGGCGTCAAAGGTTATGGTGAGAAGGCAGGGGAGTGGGACTAAATAGGAGAAAATGGATCAGCTCATGATAAAATGGCAGAGCAGACTCGATGGGCCGAATGGCCTACTTCTGCTCCTTTGTCTTATGGTCTTATGGCTTTTATTCAGGATCTCTCTGTATTTAGCAGAATTCATCTTCCTATCAAACCTGACCAGATTTCCAGTCCTGATGCTGAAAAGCATCCCCATAGCATGATGCTATCTCCACCATAATTTACAGTAGGGATAGTGTTACCTGGCTGATGTGCAGTATTACATTTACACTACATGTACCACTTAGTTTGAGGCTAAAAAATTCCACTTCAGTTTCATCCAACCACAAGACTTCGTCCACATCTTTACAGTATTTTATAATTGATGCTTGCAAAGATTTGCAGGCAAGGATATGGTTTTTTTTAGCCCGAGTTTCTTCCTTGCCACTCTTCCATAAATACCCATTTTGTGCAAGACCTTAGAGAATGTGGAGCTATGAAGTTCATCTCCTGTTGCAGCCGCTACTTTCTGCAGCTCACTCCAAACTGACTGTTGGTGTCAAAGCCATGTAATTTCACCACTTCACCTGGCAACACACATAATATGTTGGAGGAACTCACAGTCAGGTAGTATCTATGGAAATGATTTGGGCCAAGGCACTTCTTCAGGACTGAGAAGGAAGGGGAAAGATGGCAGAAAAAAAAGGTGGGCGTAGAGCAGGGGTCCCCAACCTTTCTCGCACTGCGGACTGGTTTAATATTGACAATATCCTTGTGGACCGGCCGACCGGGGGGGGTAGGGTTGCCAACGGACAAGTGTAGCAGTCAAATACGTTGAGTTTACCCTGAAAAGACTACAATGACCATGAAGCCTTGAGCGGGCACCAGTGCGCATGAGTGACCTGCCGACTCCCCCCCCCCCACGAATCGTTTTCGGCGATTCTGTTCGGGGCGGGGTGGGGGGCATTAATCACGACCACAATATAGGTGATAAGTGGCTAATACACTCAATTTCGTTTCTAAAAGGGTTTATCTAACGAATTTAATATTTAACACACAGCGCACATTCTCCTCGCATGAATATAGTGATAAGTCAATTATCAGGGAGGACAGGGGAACTTGAAGTAAGTATTGAACGAACTTCCAGTAGAAGTGGCAGAAGCAGGTTCGATATTATCATTTAAAGAAAAATTGTATAGGTATATGGACAGGAAAGGAATGGAGGGTTATGGGCTGAGTTCAGGTCGGTGGGACTAGGTGAGAGTAGCGTTCGGCACAGACTAGAAGGGCAGAGATGGCCTGTTTCTGTACTGTAATTATTATATGGTTATATAAGTAAGTCAATAGCATCATAACATTTTAAGAAACGTTTGGATATTAAACACAGCACTTACTTTCCCCATATGAACATATAAAATCATTGCAACACACCAATATCGCTGAATCAGTGGGAGCCCTGGGCTTGTTTCCCTGCAACAAGACAGTTCTATCGAGGAGTGACGGGAGACAGCGATACTTGAATGGGGTTCCTTATGTCCAGTCTATTCCACAATTTAGTTTTCGTTGCATTCAATGCAGAAAACTCCACTTCGCAGAAAAATGTTGGAAATGGAAGCAACGTTTTCAGTGCTTTAGCGGCTATCTCAGGATATTCAGCCTTGACTTTGATCCAGAATGCCGGCAGAGATGTTATGTCAAACATACTTTTCAGCCCGCCGTCAGTTGCAAGCTCGAGGAGTTGATCTTTTTCCCACGCTGACATGGATGACGTGCGGGTAATGACCTCACATGCATTCAAGCTCAGCAGTGGGCATGACAAGGAATGAGAAAAGGTGCAGCTGACTCCTATTGCCAAATCATATCGTTTCCTCGCGGCCCGGTGGTTGGGGACCGCTGGCGTAGAGGAAGGAGGCTAGCTGGAATTGATACGTGAAGCCAGGTGGGTGGGAAAGCTCAAGGGCTGAAGAAGGAATATGATAGGAGAGAAGAGCAGTCTCACACTCACATTTCATGCAATATCTTCAGATCAGACATTTCTTACAAGAATATTTAAGCAATTTTCCATATATACAAGATTCTGACATGTTAGACATTATTTTAAAAATGAATCGTTTAGTGAAAGGTTTTATTGGGAAAATTTATAATTTACTATTACAACAGTATAATTATCCTTTACTTAAGATTAAGCAAGATTGGGAAAGAGAGCTTAACATGACCTTGATAAGAGGATTGGTTCCGAATTTTGAAGTTGGTTAACTCTTCTTCGATTTGTGCCAGTCACTCTCTAATTCAATTTAAAATTGCACATCATTACTATTTGACAAAGGAGAGACTGTCTAAAATATGTCCTAATGTTGATAGTCAGTGTGATAGATGTAAAACTGAGACAGCTACATTCACATATATGTTTTGGCTGTGTTCTGTACTGAAACAGTTTTGGAAATCTATTTTCTCTATAATTTCTAAAGCTTTAAAAATTAATTTACAACCTAATAAATTGACAGTTTTGTTCGGTATAATTCCTCAATATATTCACAGTATTTCTATATCAGACCAACATGTAATTGCATTTGTCACATTATTGGCCAGAAGGGCTATTTTATTGAAATGGAAAGACGCCTCTGCTCCCACTTTGATACAATGGTTCTCTCAGGTGATGTTATGTCTTAGTTTGGAGAAAATTAGAAGTCAAACTTTTGATCTTTGATTTGACTTTGAGAAGAGGTGGGGTTCTTTTGCCCGCTACTACCATTTGATCTGAGTTAATTAAGGTGGTCCTCTTCTGTTTCTTGTGTAATTGGTTTTGGTTGGTGGATTGATGTTTTTCTTTTATGGAAGCTTGTGTGGCATATAGCTCCGGGGTTGTGCTCCCAACGTGTTTTTTTTTCTCTTTTTTTGGTTAGTAGGGGTGTTTTTTCGTTTTAGTTAGTGGGGTTCTTTTTTCTTTTCTTTCTTTTTTCAAAAAAAAAATAATAGTTTTAACATTTTGTCTTTTCTTATTATTATTGGTATACTGTTTAGCTTGGTTAATCAATTATTTGATAGTTTAACTCTTATTGTATATATTGATATGTTGATTTGTCTACTTTAATGTACTTTTTGTTAATTTTCAATAATAATTAATAAAAAGATTTAAAAAAAGAGGAGCAGACCATAGGAGAAAGGGAAAGAGGAAGGGACCCAGGTGAGAAGAGGTAAAAAGAGGGAATAAGGGAAGGAAGGGGGAATTTATTTACCGGAAGGATAATTCGATATTCGTGCCATTAAGTTGGAGGCTACATAGATAGGATACAAGGAGTTTCTCCTCCAAACAGAGGGTGGCCTCACCTTGACACAAGGAGAAGCCATGGACAGACAGGTCAGAATGGGAATGAGAATGGGAATTAAAATGTTTGGCCACCGGGAAGTCTTGCTTGTGGCAGATGGTGCTGAGGTGCTCAATGAAGCGATCCTCCAACTTACAATGCCTCTCACTATAGTACAGGACTGTGTGCGTTGGGAGAACTGGACAGAATAGATGCTGGGGAGGGGACAGGAGGACAACGAAATGGCGGACGAACTGAATAAATATTTTGCATCAGTGGAAGTTCCAAGTGTCAGGGGAGTTCCAGGTGTCAGGGATCATGAAGTTTGTGAAGTTACCATTACTAGAGAGCCAGTTCTTGGGAAACGAAAGGTCTGAAGGTAGATAAGTTACCTGGACCAGATGGCGTGCACCACAGGATTCTGAAAGAGGAAGCTGAAGAGATAGTGGAGGCATTAGTTATGATCTTTTGAGAACCACTAGATTCTGGAATGGTTCCGGAAGACTGGAAAATTGCAAATGTCACTCCACTCTTCAAGAAGGGAGAGAGGCAGAAGGAAGGAAACTATAGGCCAGTTAATTTGATCTCAGTGGTCACGAAGATGTTGGAGTTGATTATTAAGGATGAGGGCTTGGGGTATTTGGAGGCACATGATAACATAGGCTGTGGTCAACATGGTTTCCTCAAGCAAAAATCTTGCCTAACAGAAGAAACAACAAGCAGGATAGACAAACGAGAAAAGGTGCCACACATGAGGCTGCTTAACAAGCTACAAATCCATGGTATTACAGGTAAGATTTCAGCATGGATAAAGCAGTGCCTGATTAGTAGGAAACAAAGAGTGGGAATAAAGGGAGTCTTTTCTGGCTGGCTACTGGTGATTAGTGCTGTTCCTCAGGGGTCTGTGTTGAGACCCCTTCTTTTTACGTTATATGTCAATGAGTTAGATGATGGAATTGATGGCCTTGTTACTGAGTTTGCAGACGATATGAAGATAGGTGGAGGGGCAAATGGTTTTGAGGAAATAGAGAGGCTACTGAAGGATTTAGACAGATTAAGAGAATGGGCAAAAGAAAGACAGATGGAATAGAGTGTCAGAAAGTGTGTTGTCATGCAGTTTCGTAGAAGAAATGAAAAGGTTGACTATTTTCTAAATGGAAAAAAAATACAAAGTAACTGAGTTGCAAAGGGACTTGGGAGTCCTTGTGCAGGATTCCCTAAAGGTTACTTTGCAGATTGAGTCTGCGGTGAGGAAGGCAAATGCGGTATTACTATCTATTTCAGGAAGACTGGAATATAAAAGCAAGAATGTAATGTTGAGACTATATCAAGCACTGGTGAGGCCGCACTTGAAGTATTATGAGCAGTTTTGGGCCCCATATCTCAGAAAGGATGTGCTGGAAATGGAAAGGGTTCAAAGGAGGTTGACAAAAATGGTTCCAGGATTAAATAGCTTGTCATATGAAGAGCATTTGATGCATTTGGGCCTGTATTCACCAGCATTCACTAGACAGGATGTGGAGAGAATGTTTCCTTTGGTGGGAGATTCTAAGACCAGAGGACACAGCCTCAGAATAGCGGGACGTCCTTTCAGAATGGAGATGAGGAGGAATTTCTTTAGCCAGAGAGTGGCAAATCTGTGGAATTCTTTGCCACAGGCAGCCCTGGAGGCAAAATATGTATATTTAAGGCCGTGGTTAATAAATTCTTGATTGGTCAGGGCATAAGACCATAAGACAAAGGAGCAGAAGTCGGCTATTCAGCCCATCGAGTCCGCTCCGCCATTTTATCATGAGCTGATCCATTCTCCCATTTAGTCCCATTCCCCCGCCTTCTCACCATAACCTTTGATGCCCTGGCTACTCGGATATCTATCTATCTCTGTCTTAAATACACCCAATGACTTGGCCTCCACTGTCGCCCATGGCAACAAATTCTACAGATTCACCACCCTCTGGCTAAAAAAATTTCTTCGCATCTCTGTTCTGAATGGGTGCTCTTCAATCCTTAAGTTGTGCCCTCTCGTACTAGACTCCCCCACCATGGGAAACAATTTTTCCACATCCAGTCTGTCCATGCCTTTCAACATTCAAAATGTTTCTATGAGGTCCTCCCTCATTCTTCTAAACTCCAAGGACTACAGTCCGAGAGCGGACAAACGTTCCTCATATGTTAACCCTTTCATTCCTAGAATCATTCCAGTGAATCTTCTCTGGACCCTCTCCAACGTCAGCACATCCTTTCTTAAATAAGGAGCCCAAAACTGCACACAGTACTCCAAGTGAGGTCTTACCAGTGCCTTATGGAGCCTCAATATCACATCCCTGCTCCTATACTCTATTCCTCTAGAAATGAATGCCAACATTGCATTCAACACACATCAAAGTTGCTGGTGAACGCAGCAGGCCAGGCAGCATCTCTAGGAAGAGGTACAGTCGACGTTTCGGGCCGAGACCCTTCGTCAGGACTAACTGAAAAAAGAGCTAGTAAGAGATTTGAAAGTGGGAGGGGGAGGGGAGATCCAAAATGATAGAAGATAGGAGGGGGAGGGAAGGAGTCAAGAGCTGGACAGTTGATTGGCAAAAGTGATATGAGAAGATCATGGGACAGAAGGCCCAGGGAGAAAGAAAAGGGGGAGGGGGGGAAAAACCCAGAGGATAGGAAAGGGGTATAGTGAGAGGGACAAAGGGAGAAAAAGGAGAGAGAGAAAAAGAATGTGTGTATATAAATAAATAACGGATGAGGTACGAAGGGAAGGTGGGGCATTAGCGGAATTTTGAGAAGTCAATGTTCATGCCATCAGGTTGGAGGCTACCCAGACGGAATATAAGGTATTATTCCTCCAACCTGAGTGTGGCTTCATCTTTACAGTAGAGGAGGCCATGGATAGACATATCAGAATGGGAATGGGACGTGGAATTAAAATGTGTGGCCACTGGAAGATCCTGCTTTCTCTGGCAGACAGAGCGTAGGTGTTCAGCGAAACGATCTCCCAGTTTGTGTTGGGTCTCGCCAATATATAGAAGGCCACATCGGGAGCACCGGACGCAGAATATCACCCCAGCTGACTCACAGGCGAAGTGTCGACTCACCTGGAAGGACTGTCTAGGTCCCTAAATGGTGGTAAGGGAGGAAGTGTAAGGGCATGTGTAGCACTTGTTCCACTTACACAGATAAGTGCCAGGAGGGAGATCGGTGGGGAGGGATGGCGGGGACGAATTGACAAGGCCTTCTACACCACCGACTCAACCTGGAGGTTAACCTTAAGGGTATCCTGCACGAGGACTCCCAAGTCCCGTTGCATCTCAGAACTTTGAATTCTCTCCCCATTTGAATAATAGTTTGCCCGTTTATTTCTTCTGCCAGAGTGCATAACCATACACTTTCCAACATTGTATTTCATTTGCCGCTTCTTTGCCCATTCTCCCAATCTCTCCAAGTCTCTCTGTAGACTCTCTGTTTCCTCAGCTCTACCGGCCCCTCCATCTATCTTTGTATCATCAGCAAACTTAGCCACAAAGCCATCTATTCCATAATCCAAATCGTTGATGTACAATGTAAAAACAAAGTGGCCCCAACATGGACCCCTGTGGAACACCACTGGTAACCAGCAACCAACCAGAATGGGATCCCTTTATTCCCACTCTCTGATTCCTGCCAATCAGCCAGAGCCCTATCCACGTATGTAACTTTCCCGTAATTCCATGGGCTCTTATCTTGTTTAGCAGCCTCATGTGCAGCACCTTGTCAAAGGTCTTCTGAAAATCCAAATATACAACATCCATTGCATCTCCCTTGTCTAACCTGATTGTAATTTCCTCAAAAAATTGCAATAGATTTGTTAGGTAGGATTTTCCTTTAAGGAAACCAGGCTGAGTTCTGCCTATCTTGTCATATGCCTCCAGGTACTCTGTAACCTCATCCTTGACAATCTATTCCAACAACTTCCCAACCACCGATGTCAATCTAACAGGTCTATAATTTCCTTTTTGCTTCCTTGCCCCCTTCTTAAATAGCGGAGTGACATTTGCAATCTTCCAGTTCTCCAGAACCATGCCAGAATCTATTCACTTTTGAAAGATTATTGCTAATGCCTCCGCAATCTCCACAGCTACTTCCTTCAGAACACAAGGGTGCATTCCATCTGGTCCGGGAGATTTATCTACCTTTAGACTATTCAGCTTCCTGAGTACTTTCTCTGTCATAATTGTGGCTGCGCACACTTCTCTTCCCTGCCACCCTCGAGTGTCTGGTATACTGCTGATGGCTTCCTCAGTGAAGACTGATGCAAAATACTCGTTCAGTTCCTCTGCCATCTCCTTATCTCCCATTACAATTTCTCTAGCATCATTTTCTATCGGTACTATATCTATTCTCACCTGTCTTTTACTCTTTATATACTTGAAAAAGCTTTGGCATGAAGGGCATGAAGTGATATGGGGAGAAGGCAGGAGACTGAGGCTGAGAGGAAAATTGAATCAGTCATGATGAAATGGTGGAGCAGATTTGATGGGCAAAATAGCCTATCTCTGCTCTTATATCTAATGGTCTTATGGAATAGGCGACCTTAGCAGATTCGTAGGTGAAGTGTTGCCTCACCTGGATGGAATGCCTGGGGCCCTGAATGGAGACGAGGGAGGTGGTGTCTGGGCAGGTATCAGCACTTAGGCCGCTTGCACTTGTAAGTACTGGGAAGGACGAACAGACAAGGGAACTGTGGAGGGAGCAATCCCTATGGAAAGCGGAGAGGGAGGGAAGATAAAGATATGTTTCCTGCTAGGATCCCTTTGGAAATGCTAGAAGGTAACAACCAGAGAAACTTTATCACTAGTAAGGCAGCAGGAAAATAGGGTGACCACAGATGTAATGGAAATGGGGAATATGCGGATGCGGGCAGCATCAATAGTGGAGGGAGGGAAACCCCGTTCTTGAAAGAAGGAGGAAATTTCTGATCTCATGAAACGGAAAGCCACATCCTGGGAACAGACTGGGCAGAGGCAAAGACACTGTGAAAAGGAAATAGGACTTTTACAGGAGACTGGGTAGGAGGTATGGTCAAAATAACCGTGGGATCCGTAGCTTTATAGAAATATAGATAAACCTACAGCACAATACAGGCCCTTTAGCCCACAAAGTTCTGCCGAGCATGTACTTACTTTAGAAATTACCTAGGTTTAGCCAGAACCCCTCTATTTTTTGAAGCACAATGTACATATCCAGGAGTCTCTTAAAAGACCCTATGGTATCTGCCTCCATCACCGTCACCGGTAGCCCATTCCACACACTCACCACTCTATGCATAAAAAACTTATCCCTGACATCTCCTCTCTGTACCTCCTTCCAAGCACCTTAAAACTGTGCCATTTCGTGTTAGCCATTTCAACCCACCTCTGATAATCTACACGATCAATACCTCTCATCGTCTTATGCACCTCTATCAGGTCACCTCTCATCCTCCGTCGCTCAACCTATTCTCATAAGGCATGCTCCCCAATCCAGGCAACATTCTTGTAAATCTCCTCTGCATCCTTTCTATAGATTCCACAGCCTTCCTATAGTGAGGTGACCAGAACTGAGCACAGTACTCCAAGTGGGGTCTGACCAGGGTCCTATATAGCTGTAACATTACCTCACAGCTCTTAAACTCAATCTTACAGTTGATGAAGGCCAATACACCGTATGCTTTCTTAACCACAGAGTCAACCTGTGCAGCAGTTATGAGCGCCCTATGGACTCGGACCCCAAGATCCTTCTGATCCTCCACACTTCCAAGAGTCTGACCATTAATACTATATTCTGCCATCATATTTGACCTACCAAAATGAACCACCTTACATTTATCTGGGTTGAACTCCATCTACCACTTGCCAGGCCAGTTTTGCATCCTATAGATGACTCGCTGTAACCTCTGACGGTCCTGAACACTATCCACAACACCCCCAACCTTCGTGTCATGAGTAAATTTACTAACCCATCCTTCTATTTCCTCATCCAGGTTATTTATAAAAATCACGAAGAGTAAGGGTCCCAGAACAGATCCTCACTTCCACAGCCTCCAGGCACATCTTCCCACCTTTATCTCTAATCGGTCCTACCTTCCTTCACTCCTGTCATCCTTTTTTTCCTCACATAACTGAAGAATGCCTTGGAGTTTTCCTTTACCCTACTCGCCAAGGCCTTCTCATGCCCCCTTCTTCCTCTTCTCAGCCCCTTCTTAAGCTCCTTTCTTGCTTCCCTATATTCCTCAATAGACCCAGCTGATCCTTGCTTCCTAAACCTCATGTATGCCGCCTTCTTCCACCTGACTAGATTTTCCACCTCACTTGTCACCCATGGTTCCTTCACCTTACCATTCTTTACCTTCCTCAACGGGACAAATTTATCCCTAACATCCTGCAAGAGATCCCTAAACATCTACCATATGTCCATAGTACATTACCCTGCAAAAACATCATCCCAATTCACACCCGCAAGTTCTAGCCTTACAGCCTCATAATTTGCCTTTCCCCAATTAAAAGTTTTCCTGTCCTCTCTGATTCTATCCTTTTCCATGATAATGCTAAAGGCCAGGGAGCGGTGGTCACTGTCCCTCAGATGCTCACACACTGAGAGATCTGTGACCTGACCCGGTCCATTACCTAGCACTAGATCTAGTATGGCATTCCCCCTGGTCAGCCTGTCCACATACTGTGACAGGAATCCATCCTGGACACACTTAACAAACTCTGCCCCATCTAAACCCTTGGAACTAATCAGGTGCCAATCAATATTAGGGAAGTTAAGTCACCATGATAACAACCCTGTTATTTTTGCACCTTTCCAAAATCTGCCTCCCAATCTGCTCCTCTGTATCTCTGCTGCTACCAGGGGACCTATAGAATACCCCCAATAGAGTAACTGCTCCCTTCCTGTTCCTGACTTCCACCCATATTGACTCAAAAGAGGATCCTGCTACATTACCCACCCTTTCTGTAGCTGTAATAGTATCCTTGACCAGTAATGCTACCCCTCCTCCCCTTTTTCCCTCCTCTCTATCCCTTTTAAATCACTGAAATCCAGGAATATTGAGAATCCATTCCTGCCCTGGTGCCAGCCAAGTTTCTGTAATGGCCACTACATCATAACTCCATGTATGTATCCAAGCTCTCAGTTCATCACCTTTGTTCCTGATGCTTCTTACATTGAGGTACACACATTTCAGCCCTTCTACCTTACTGTCTTTACACCGGTTATTCTGCTTCTCTTTCCTCAAAGCCTCTCTGTATGTTAGATCTGGCTTTACTCCATGCACTTCTTTCACTGCTCTATCGCTCTGGGTCCCATCCCCCTCGCAAATTAGTTTAAACCCTCCCGAATCATGCTAGCAAACCTACCTGCAAGGATATTGTTCCCCCTCGAGTTCAGATGCAACCCATCCAATCTGTACAGGTCCCACCTTCCCCAGAAGAGATCCCAATGATCTAAAAATCTAAAACCCTGCTCCCTGCACCAACTCCTCAGCCACGTATTCAACTGTCATCTCCTCCAATTCTTACCATCACTGTCACGTAGCACTGGCAGCAATCCTGAGGACGCCACCCTTGAGGTCCTGTTCTTCAGCCTTCTGCCTATTTCCTGAAACTCACACTTCAGGACCTCATCCCTCTTCCTGCCGATGTCATTGGTCTCAACATGTATCACAACTTCTGGTTGCTTTCCCTCTCGTACCAGGATGTCGTGCACCCGGTCAGAGACATCCCGGACCCTGGCACCCCGGAAGCAACAAACCATGCGGTTTGAATACTTCTCTTCGGTATTCACCAATGAGAGGGAACTTAATGATGGTAAGGACAATATGAGTGAGGTTGATGTTCTGGAGCATGTAGATATTAAGGGAGAGGAGGTGTTGGAGTTGTTAAAATACATTAGGACGGATAAGTTCCCGGGGCCTGACGGAATATTCCCCAGGCTGCTCCACGAGGCGAGGGAACAGAATGCTGAGCCTCTGGCTAGGATCTTTATGTCCTCGTTGCCCACGGGAATGGTACCGGAGGATTGGAGGGAGGCGAATGTTGTCCCCTTGTTCAAAAAAGGTAGTAGGGATAGTCCAGGTGATTATAGACCAGTGAGCCTTATGTCTGTGGTGGGAAAGCTGTTGGAAAAGATTCTTAGAGATAGGATCTATGGGCATTTAGAGAATCATGGTCTGATCAAGGACAGTCAGCATGGCTTTGTGAAGGGCAGATCCTGTCTAACAAGCCTGATAAAGTTCTTTGAGGAGGTGACCAGGCATATAGATAAGGGTAGTGCAGTGGATGTGATCTATATGGATTTTAGTAAGGCATTTGACAAGGCTCCACACAGTAGACTTATTCAGAAAGTTAGAAGGCATGGGATCCAGGGAAGTTTGGCCAGGTGGATTCAGAATTGGCTTGCCTGCAGAAGGCAGAGGGTCGTGGTGGAGGGAGTACATTCAGATTGGAGGATTGTGACTAGTGGTGTCCCACAAGGATCTGTTCTGGGACCTCTACTTTTCGTGATTTTTATTAACGGCCTGGATGTCGGGGTAGAAGGGTGGGTTTGCAAGTTTGCAGACGACACAAAGGTTGGTTGGTTGTGGATAGTGTAGAAGATTGTCGAAGATTGCAGAGAGACATTGATAGGGTGCAGAAGTGAGCTGAGAAATGGCAGATGGAGTTCAACCTGGAGAAGTGTGAGGTGGTACACTTTGGAAGGACAAACTCTAAGACAGAGTACAAAGTAAATGGCAGGATACTTGGTAGTGTGGAGGAGCAGAGGGATCTGGGGATACATGTCCACAGATCCCTGAAAGTTGCCTCACAGGTTGATAGGGTAGTTAAGAAAGCTTATGGGGTGTTAGCTTTCGTAAGTCGAGGGATAGAGTTTAAGAGTCGCGATGTAATGATGCAGTTCTATAAAACTCTGGTTAGGCCACACTTGGAGTAATGTGTCCAGTTCTGGTCGCCTCACTATAGGAAGGATGTGGAAGCATTGGAAAGGGTACAGAGGAGATTTACCAGGATGCTGCCTGGTTTAGAGAGTATGTATTATGATCAGAGATTAAGGGAGCTAGGGTTTACTCTTTGGAGAGAAGGAAGATGAGAGGAGACATGATAGAGGTGTACAAGATAATAAGAGGAATAGATAGAGTGGATAGCCAGCGCCTCTTCCCTAGGGCACCACTGCTCAATACAAGAGGATTGGCTTTAAGGTAAGGGGTGGGAAGTTCAAGGGGGATATTAGAGGAAGGTTTTTTACTCAGAGAGTGGTTGATGTTGGAATGCACTGCCTGAGTCAGTGGTGGAGGCAGATACACTAGTGAAATTTAAGAGATTACTAGACAGGTATATGGAGGAATTTAAGGTGGGGGGTTATATGGGAGGCAGGGTCTGAGGGTCGGCAGAACATTGTGGGCCAAAGGGCCTGTACTGTGCTGTACTATTCTATGTTCTATTATGTTCTGTGACTGGGACTCCCATTCAGCAAAAGAGCTGGATGGGAAAGAGTTTGTGAAATGTGTTCAGGAAAGCTTCCATAATCAGAACATCGAGGTCCCAAATAGGGTGAGTGCAATACCAGATCTCCAACTAGGGAATGAGCCAGGGCAGGTGACATAAGCTTGTGTAGGGGAACACTTTGCATCTAGTGATCATAATGCCATTAGTTTCAAGGTAATTATAGAAAAGGGCAGGTTGGGTTGAGATTCTGAATTGGAGAAATGCTAATTTTGATGGGCTCAGAAAGAACCTGGTAAGTATGGATTGGGACAAGTTGTTTTCTGGCAAAGGTGTACTTGGTACATGGGAAGCCTTCAAAAGTGAAATTTTGGAAGTATAAAGTTATAAGTTCCTGTCAGAATAAAAGGCAAGATAAAAGAAAATCGGGAGGGCTAAAAGAAGACGTGAGATTGCTCTAGTGGATGAAATGAAGGAGAATCCTAAGGGTTTCTACAGATATAATAAGAGTGAAAGGATAGCAAGGGATAAAAATGGTTCTCTGGAAGATCATTACAGTAATCTTACGTACACTGCCCTGGTCCTCCTCTTCCTGGACACTCCACCCTGGTCTTCTGCCTGCTCTGGACCGGTATATTGCCAACTGCCAATGGGACATTAACCATCAGGACTTCAACACTCCTCTCTCTTATTCCAACCTCACTCCTTCTGAATGCTCGGCTCTCCACCCTCTCTGCATCAATCCTAACTTCACCATCAAACCTGCAGGGAGAAGGGAGATGCTGTAGTAGTCTGGTGTACTGACCTCTACCTTGCTGAAGCCCAGCACCAACTCTCAGACACCTCCTCTTACTTACCCCTCAAATAGGAACACCAGGCCATTGTCTCCCACACCATTACAAACCTTATTGACTCTGAGAATCTCCCATCCACCGCCACCAACATCATAGTTCCTGCATCCCACACCTCCTGTTTCTACCTCCTACCCAAGATCTACAAACCCGTTTGTCCAGGTAGACTCATTCTTTCAGCTTGTTCCTGTCCCACTGAATACATATTGGCAGACACCAACAGAATCAACAAACTCATTCGTAAGGCCAGTGATGTTGTGGGGATGGAACTGGACTCTCTGATGGTGGTGTCTGAAAAGAGGATGCTGTCCAAGTTGCATGCCATCTTGGTCAATGTCTCCCATCCACTACATAATGTACTGGTTGGGCACAGGAGTACATTCAGCCAGAGACTCATTCCACCGAGATGCAACACAGAGCGTCATAGGAAGTCATTCCTGCCTGTGGCCATCAAACTTTACAACTCCTTCCTTGGAGGGTCAGACACCCTGAGCCAATAGGCTGGTCCTGGACTTATTTCCTGGCATAATTTACATATTACTATTTAACTATTTATGGTTTTATTACTATTTATTATTCATGATGCAACTGTAACGAAAACCAATTTCCCCCGGGATCAATAAAGTATGACTATGACTATTATCTTGACCCTGTTTTATTCCCCCCAGTTCAGTCCCTTCCGACCTATATCTGTGACACTTCATATGCTCTGGATCGTTGCAATAATTGCAAGTTCCCTGGCCCCAATCATCTCATTTTTATGATGGATGTCCAGTCCCTACACACCTCCATCCCACACCAGGAAGGCCTCCAAGCTCTCCATCTTTTTTTCTGGACACCAGATCTAACCAGTTCCCCTCCACCACCACTCTTCTCCGCCTAGCGGAACTTGTCATCACTCTAGATAATTTTTCCTTTGGCTCCTCCCACTTCCATCAAACACAAGGTGTAGCAGTGGGCACTTGTATGGGTTCCAGCAATGCCCGCCCATTTGTCAGCTACGTGGAACAGTCTATGAAAGATGCCAGCATAGTCCACATCTACAAGAGGAAAGGCAACCGCCAGTCTTTCGACAACCACCGAGGCATCTCCCTCTTGTCCACTGCAGGGAAGATTCTGGCCCGCGTCCTGCTCAACCGCCTTCTCCAACATCTTGAGCAAGGTCTGCTCCCAGAAAGCCAGTGCGGCTTCCGTGCTGAACGTGGGACCGCGGAAATGATTTTTGCTGCACGCCAACTCCAGGAAAAATGCCAGGAGGAACACAGCGACCTCTTCATGACCTTTGTCAATCTAACCAAGGCTTTCGATACGGTCAGCAGAGAAGGCTTGTGGAAGATCATGGAGAAATTTGGCTGCCCCAGCAAGTTCATCACAATCGTCCGGCAGTCCCACGACGGTATGATGGTGAAAGTTCTGGATGACGGCGACGAGTTGGAGGCCTTCCCAGTGACAAATGGCGTCAAACAAGGCTGCGTTCTTGCCCCAACTCTGTTCAGTATGGTATTCTCTGCCATGCTGACAGATGCCTTCCGTAACTATGAAGAAGGAATCCACGTCAGGTCCAGGACTGACGGCAGGTTGTTCAACCTTAGGCGCCTGCAGGCAGTTACGAAGGTGCAAGAGACTGTCACCAGAGACTTCTTGTTTGCTGATGACTGCGCACTCAACGCCAGCACAGAGCAGGAGATGCAGCGTGAAATGGACTGCTTCTCACAAGCCTGCGACAACTTCGGACTCACTATCAGCACCAAAAAGACCAAAGTTATGTACCAGCCTGCCCCAGGAAAGCCATACCAGGAGCCGCGCATCACGGTGAAGGGCCAGAACCTCCAGGCAGTCGACAACTTCACCTACCTGGGCAGCATACTCTCTCGCGCAGTGAATATAGACGCTGAGGTCAACAACAGGATTGCCAAAGCCAGCCTTTGGGAGACTCTGTGAGAATGTCTGGGAGCGGAGAGGACTCAGCCTTACCACCAAGCTGAAGGTCTACTGTGCAGTGGTCCTTACCACCCTCCTTTACGCCAGCGAGACCTGGACTGTCTACAGCAGACACGCCAAACAGCTCAACCACTTTCACCTGAGCTGTCTCCGCAGACTCCTCCACATCAGGTGGCAGGACAAAGTCCCCGACACGGAAATCCTGGAACGAGCTGGGCTCTGCAGCGTCTACACCCTCCTGCTGAAAGCCCAAGCCAGGTGGGCTGGACATGTGGTCAGAATGCCAGACAGCCGATTGCCTAAGCAGCTGCTGTACGGAGAACTGTGTCAGGGCAAGCGCTCAGTCGGGGGGCAGAAGAAACGTTACAAAGACTGCCTCAAAGCGTCCCTCAAAGGCCTGGGTGTCGACATCAACACGTGGGAGACGCTTTCCCTCGACTGTCCAGCTTGGCGCAGCAAGATCACCACAGGAGCCCGTGCAGCTGAAGTCAGGCGCATCATCGAGGCGCAACGAAAGCATGCTGTGCGCAAGGCCCGAGCAGCATCCACTGCCATGACAGCACCCACCCACTTGTGTCCCACATGTGGGCGAGCCTTCAGGGCCCGGATTGGCCTCATCAGTCACCTCCGGACCCACAGCCACCAATCTCCCATTTGACTTTGAAGCCATGGTCATCTTCGACTACGAAGGACGAACAACAACAACAAAATGTTCCAAGCCTACACTGGTGACTGTTCCGCACTTTTTCTACACTACATCGACTACTGCGTTGGTGCTGCTTCTTGTACCCATGCTGAACTCGACTTCATCCAGTTAGCCTCCAACTTCCAAAGCAAGATGTTATGGATGCGATGGGAAGTGAGGACTTTCATACAAAAGCTACCACTGAGCGAACTTGTGGGCCTGAAAATAGATAAGTCCCCTGGTCCTGATGGGATGCATCCCAGGGTACTGAGAGAAATGGCAGAAGTTATAGTGGAGGCTTTGGTGATAATTTACCAAAATTCTCTGGACTCTGGGCAGGTCTCGGTGGATTGGACGATGGTGAATGTCACACCACTGTTCAAAAAAGGATTTAGGCAAAAGGAAGATAACTATTGGCCAGTTAACATCTGTAGTTGGGAAAATGTTTGAAGCTATCATTAAAGAAGAAATAGTGAGGCATCTGGAAAGAAATGGATCCATCAGGCAGACACAGCATGGATTCAACAAAGTTAGGTCCTGTTTGACAAACTTACTGGAGTTCTTTAGAGGATATAAGAAGTACAGTAGATAGAGGGGATCAGAAGGACATTATTTACTTGGATTTCCGGAAGGTCTTCAATAAGGTGCCGCCTAATAGACTTATCCATAAGATAAGGTTGCATAGAGTTGGGGTGATGTATCAGCATGGAAAGAGGATTGGTAACTAATAGAAAGCAGAATGTTGGGATACATGGGTGTTACTCTGGTTGGCAATCAGTGGTGAGCGGTGTGCCACAAGGGTCGGTGCTGGGCCCACAACTGTTCACGATATACATTAACAATCTGAAAGAAGGGACCGAGTGTAGTGTATCTTGGTTTGCTGATGATACTAAATTGAATGGAAAAATAAATTGTGCAGAAAATACAGAGAGTCTGCAGAGAGATATAGGTTAAATGAGTGGGCAAGGGTCTGGAAGGTGGAGTACAATTTTGGTAAATCCAAGGTCACCCACTTTGGAAGGAAAAATGGAAAATCAGATTATTAATTAACTGGTAAAAAAATTGCAGCATGCTTCTGTGAAGAGGGACTTGTGTGTGCTTGTGCATGAATCACAAAACGTTGCTTTGCAGGTGCAGCAGGCTATCAAGAAGAAAAATAGAGGGCTATGGGTAATCCAAGGTAATTTCTAAAGTAATTACTATGTTTGACACAGCATTGTAGGCCGAAGAGCCTGTATTGTGCTGTAGGCTTTCTGTTTCTATGTAAGACAAATGGAATGCTGGCCTTCATTGCTAGAGGGATTGAATTTAAGAACAGGGAGGTCATGCTGCAACTGTACAGGGTACTGGTGAGGCCACACCTGGAGTTCTGCGTGCAGTTCTGGTCTCCTCACTTGAGAAAGGATATACTGGCTTTGGAGGCGGTGCAGAGGAGGTTCACCAGGTTGATTCCAGAGATGAGGGGGTTAGACTATGAGGAGAGATTGAGTTGCCTAGGACTGTACTCGCTGGAATTCCGAGGAATGAGAGGATATCTTATAGAAGCATTATGAAAGGGATAGATAAGATAGAGGCAGGAAAGTTGTTTCCACTGGTAGGTAAGACGAGAACTAGGGGACATTGCCTCAAGATTCGGGGGAATAGATTTATGACAGATATGAGGAAGAACTGCTTTTCCCAAAGAACGGTGAATCTGTGGAAATCTCTGCCCAATGAAGCAGTGGAGGCTACCTCAGTAAACATATTTAAGACAATGCTGGATAGATTTAAGGGGAATTAAGGGTTATAGGGAAAAGGCAAGTAGGTGGAGATGGGTCCATGAGCAGATCAGCTATGAGCTTATTGAATGGCAGAGCAGGTTCAATAGGCCAGATGGCTGACTCCTGCTCCTATTTCTTGTGTTCTTATGTTCCTCCCTGCCCTCAAATTTACCTGGTCCATTTCCCACACCTCTCTCCCCTTTCTTGATCTCACTGTCCCTATCTCCGGAGACAGCTTATTCATCGATGTCCATTATACCCATGGACTCACAGCTGCCTGGATTACACCTCATCCCACCCTGTTACTTGTAAAAACATCATGCCCTTCTCTCAATTCCTCTGTCGCCACCACATCTGCTCTCAGGATGAGGCTTTTCATTCTAGAATGAAGGAAATGACCTTTTTCAAAGAAAGGGGCTTCTCTTCCTCCACCATCAATGCTACCCTCAACTGTAACTCTTCCATTTCACACACTTCTGCTCTTACCACATCCTCCCACCACCCTACTAGGGATAGGGTTCCTCTTGTCTTCATCTACCACCCCACCAGCCTCTGTGCTCAGCATATAATTCTTTGAAACTTCTGCCATCTCCAACAGGATCCCTCCACCAAGTACATCTTTCCCTCCCCGCCTTTCTGCATTCTGCAGGGATCGCTCACCATGCAACTCCATTGTCCATTCGTCCCTCCCCACTGATCTCCCTCCTGGCACTTATCCTTGCAGGCAGAACAAGTGCTACGTCTGTCCCTACACCTACACCTCCTCCCTCACTGCCATTCAGGGCCCTAAACAGACACTTCTCCCATGAGTCTGTTGGTGCTCCCAGTGTGGCCTCTTGTATATCAGTGTGACCCAGCTTAGACTGAGAGACTGCTTTGCTGAACACCTATACTCCGTCCGCCAGAACATGCGGGATCTCCCAGTGGTCACCTATTTTAATTCCACTTCCCATTCCCAGTCTGTTATCTCCATCCATGGCCTCCTCCACTGTTGTGATGAGGCCATATTTAGGTTGGAGGAACAACCTAAGAGAGACATTGATCATGTGGATAGTCAGAGGCTTTTTCCCAGGGCTGAAATGGTTGCCACAAGAGGACACAGGTTTAAGGTGCTTGGAAGTAGGTACAGAGGAGATGTTAGGGGTAAGTTCTTTACTCAGAGAGTGGTGAGTGTGTGGAATGGGCTGCCAGCAACGGTGGTGGAGGCAGATACAATAGGGTCTTTAAAGAGACTCCTGGACAGGAGCTTCGAAAAATAGAGGGCTATGGGTAATCTAGTCTAAACTTCTAAGGTAGGGACATGTTCGGCACAACCTTAAGGGCCGAAGGGCCTGTATTGTTCTGTAAATTTTCTATGTTTCTATGTTTTAACACCTTATATTCCATTTGAGTAGCCTACAACCCAATGGCATGAACATTGACTTCTCAGACTTCCGGTAATACCCCTCCAAACCCCTCCCTCACTATTTCCCATCACCTTTTCCCTCTTTGACTTCATCTCCTTCCCTGCCCATCACCTCTCTCTGGTGCTCCTCCACCCTTTTCTTTCTTCCGTGGCCTTCTGTCTCTTTCACCAATCAAATTCCCAGCTCTTTACTTCATTCCTCCCCCTTCCATATTTCACCTATCACCTCGTGTTTCTCTCTCCCATCCCCTCACCTTTTAAATCTAACCCTCAGTTTCTTTTCCCCCAGTTCTGCCGAAAGGTTTCGGCCAGAAACGTCAACTGTAATTCTTTCCATAGATGCTGCCTGGCCTGCTGAGTTCCTCCAGCATTTTGTGTGTTTTGTTCGGATTTTCAGCATCTGCAGATTTTCTCTTATTTATGTACCCCTCATAATTTTGTGTACCTCTATCAAACAGGTTAGACATTGGTTTTGTGGGATTGGAGAACCTGAGTTATAAGGAAAGGTTAAATAGCTTATAACTTTATTCCCCAGAACGTAGAAGATTGAGGGGAGAATTTGTAGGGGAATACAAAATTATGAGGTGGATGGATGGGGTAAATGCAAGACAGTTTTTTCCTCTGGGGATGGGTGAGACTAGAACTAGAAGTCATGGATTAAGGGCCGGCTGGTGGCACAGTGACATCGGCGCCAGACCCAGGAGTGGAGGTTCCTGGATTCGAAACCAGTCGTGTCCGCTCCCGAGTACGCTTTCCATCCGTGCCGGGTCGAAAGTGAGATCGCAACTCGACCTTATAAAATAAAGGGAAAATACTGCAAAAATGTCTGTGTGAGGAGTGGCGCGCCACAGAGTCTCTCTCTCTCGTTCCGCACCTTGTAAAAAGCCATGGAAAAGACATCATCACGGACACATGCAAGCACACGCAGACGCACATGCACAGATGCGCACGCACGCAGGCACACGTCAAAAAAAAGTCATGGATTAAGAGTGAAAGCTGAAAAGTTTAAGGGGAACGTGAGGGGAAACTTCATCACTCAGAGGGTGGTGTGAGTGTGGCATGAGCTGCCAGTGCAATTGGTGGATGTGGCTTTGGTTTCAATATTTAAGAGAAATTTGAATAGGTAGATGGATGAGAGTGGTATGGAGGGCTATGGTCCAGGTGCAGGTCAACAAGACTATGCAAGTTCATAAACGCAAACACGAGGAAATCAGCAGATGCTGGAAATTCAGCAACTTTGATGTGTGTTGTATGCAAATTCATAGTTTGGCACGGACTTGATGGGCTGAAAAGCTGTAGTGTTCTATGACTCTCTGAGGGACATAGGAATAAAGCAGGTAAATATAGCTGAGGTTGAAAATCAGCCATGCATCGATCACTAATAGTTAATATACAGGTACAGCAAACATTAAGGGAGGCAATCAATATGTTGATCTTTCATAACAAAATAATTTGACTACAATAGTAAATATTTTTTTACTAGAATTAATGAGGGTCATAATCAGACTACATCTGGAATAACATGTACCAAAAGAAAGATGCACTTGAGATCAAACATTCACAGAACAAACAGACTACTTTTTGTTGGTTCAGGTATGCAAACAGTTCTTTCCTGCCACGTGTGCTTAGGTTATTTATAGAACATAGAACAGTATGGGAACTTCAGCACGTGATGTTTAAACCTACTCCACAATCAATCTAATCCTTCTCTCCTGCACAGTCTACAATCCATTTCTCCCTTCATGCATGTGAATATTTGAGTCACTTAAATGTCCCTATTGTATTAGCCTCTACTACCAACCCTGGCACCCACCACTCTGCATAAAAGGCATACCTCTAACATCCCTCCTAAACTTTCCTCTACTCACTTTAAAAGTATGTTTTTCTCATATTGACCATTGCTGCCCTGGGAAAAAAGTGCTGGATGTCCACTCTATCTAAGTCTCTCATAAACTTATACACCTCTATCAAGTCATCCTCCTTCACTTCAAAAAGAAAAGCCCGAGCTCGTTCAACCTTTCCTTATAAGACATGATCCCTAGTCCAGGCAACATCCTAGTAAATCTCCTCTGCACCCTCTCTAAAACTTCCATATCTTTCCTGTACTGAGGTAATCACAACTGAACACAATACTTAAGTTCAAAGTAAACTTATTATCAAAGTACATATATGTCACTATATACAACCCTGAGATTAACTTTCCTATGGGCATTCACAGCAAGTACACAGAAACACAACAGAATCAGTGAAAAACTGTACATGACAAGATGAATAAAAGTCAATGTGTAAAAGACAAGCTGTGTTTGAGTACAAAAAGATGGAAACAGTTCAGTGTTCGGGTGAGTGAAGTTATCCCCTCTGGTTCAAGAGCCTGATGGTGTGGGTCCTGAGGCTCTTGTACCTCCTTCCTGATGGCAGGAGTAAGAAGGGAGCATGACTTGGATGGTGAAGGTCCTTGATGACAACATTCTTGGTTAGGTGTGCCCAATGGTGGGGAGGGCTTTACCTATGATGAACCGAGCTGTATCCACTACTTTTAGAAACATAGAACACCTACAGCACATTACAGACCCTTTCGGCCCACAAAGCTGTGCCGAACATGTTCTACCTAGGGTTACCCATAGCCCTCTATTTTTCTGAGCTCCATGTACCTGTCCAGGAGTCTTTTAAAAGACTCTATCGTATCCACTTCCACCATTGCCGCTGGGCTGAGAAGTGGCAGATGGAGTTCAACCCAGATAAGTGTGAAGTGGTTCATTTTGGTAGGTCAAATATGATGGCAGAATATAGTATTACTAGTAAAGGCTGATTTATACTTGTGCGTCAAATCGACGCCGTACGTATGGTGTAGCTGCGAACCCTACGCAGTGCCTACGCGGATCCCTACGCCGTAGCCTGACGCGCACCTCTCCCAAAATGTAACTACGCGTCGTGGCAATGCAGACTGCAACAACTGTGATTGGCCCGCTTGGTAGTGTCGTATTTCCTCTTACGCTGCAATAGCTTCCCATTGGGCAACTGAAGGGCAGGGAAGGAACTCTGGCTGCAATGCTTTCCATAAAGCTTTCCAGACCTCTGAAATTTCGCTTTTACGAAAAAAGACGCTCGCTTTAAACTTGTGTACTCTGACAAAGACTACCATGACCATGAAGCCTTGCACGGGCAGGTGTGTGCACATGCGTGACGTGTGCGAATTCCAGAGCGACGCAGACACACCAATGCACAAGTATAAATGCTCACAATGGCGTAGCCCACTTGCGTAGGCTACGGCGTAAGCTGGTACTCACAACTATAAATCAGCTTTAAGACTCTTTGCAGTGTGGAGGATCAGAGGGATCTTGGGGTCTGAGTCCAAAGGACACCCAAAGCTACAGCACAGGTTGACTCTGTGGTTAAGAAAGCATATGGTGCAATGGCCTTCATCAATCGTGGGATTGAGTTTAGGAGCCGAGAGGTAATGTTGCAGCTATGTAGGACCCTGGTCAGACCCCACTTGGAGTACTGTGCTCATTTCTGGTCGCCTCACTACAGGAAGGATGTGGAAACCATAGAAAGGGTGCAGAGGAGATTTACAAGGATGTTGCCTAGATTGGGCAGCATGCCTTATGAGAGTTGGTTGAGTGAACTCGGCCTTTTTTCCTTGGAGCGACGGAGGATGAGAGGTGACTTGATAGAGACGTATAAGATGATGAGAGGCATTGATCGTGTGGATAGTCAGAGCTTTTTCCCAGGGCTGAAATGGCCAGCATGAGAGGGCACAGTTTTAAGGTGCTTGGAAGTAGGTACAGAGGAGATGTCAGGGTTACGTTTTTTTACACAGAGAGTGGTGAGTGCGTGGAATGGGCTGCCTGCAATGGTGGTGGAGTCGGATATAATAGGGTCTTTTAAGAGACTCCTGGACAGGTATATGGAGATCAGAAAAATAGAGGGCTATGGGTAATCCTAGGTAATTTCTAAGATAAGGACATGTTCAGCACAGCTTTGTGGGCCAAAGGGACTGTATTGTGCTGTAGGTTTTCTATGTTTCTAACTTACCAACCATTGAAGTAAGACTCACTGGTCTATAATTTCCTGGGCTATCTCTATTCCCTTTCTTGAATAAAGGAACAACATCCGCAACCCTCCAATCCTCCGGAATCTCTCCAGTCCCCATTGATGACGCAAAGATCATTGCCAGAGGCTCAGCAATCTCCTCCCTCACCTCCCACAGTAGCCTGGGGTATATCTCATCCGGTCCAGGTGACTTATCCAACTTGATGCTTTCCAAAAGCTGCAGCACATCCTCTTTCTTAACGTCTACATGCTCAAGCTTTTCAGTCCGCTATAAGTGATTCCTACAATCGCCAAGATCCTTTTCCATAGTGAATACTGAAGTAAAGTATTCATTAAGTACCTCTGCTATCTCCTCTGGTTCCATACACACTTTTCAACTGTCACACTTTATTCGTCCTATTCTCTCACGTCTTATCCTGTTGCTCTTCACATACTTGTAGAATGCCTTGGGGTTTTCCTTAATCCTGTTCACCAAGGCCTTCTCATGGCCCCTGCTGGCTCTCCTAATTCCATTCTTAAACTCCTTCCTGCTAGCCTTATAATCTTCTAGATCTGTTCAAGGCTATTAGTAATTCCATACTAGGCCATGATGCAATCAGTCTATATGCTCTCTACAGCATATTGTCAAAGTTTTAGATGACATGCCAAATCTATGCAAACTGCAAAGAATGTAGAGGTGCTGCTGTGCTTTCTTGGTAATTGCTGAACCCAGGACAGAGCCTCTGAAATTATAACACTGAGGAATTTAAAGTTGCTGACTTTCTCCACGTCGGATCCTCCAATGAGGACTGGCTCATGGACCTCTGATTTCCTCCTCCTAAGGTCAATAATCAGCTCCATGGTCTTGATGATGTTGAGTAAGAGGTTGTTGTTGTGGCAACATGCAGCCAGATTTTCAATCTCCCTCCTATATGACGATTTGTCACCACCATTGATTTGGCCTACAACAGTGGTGTTGTTAGTAAACTTAAATATGGCATTGGAGCTGTGCTTAGCCACACAGCTATAAGAGTAAAGTGACAAGAAGTATAAAGTCTCCGAGATGGCACTGGTGAAACACAGAGACATTTTGCAGGCAGCTTACAAAACCTCTAAATGTACTTTTCTGAACCACTCTAACAAGTTTCATAGAGCTTTTGAATTCAAAACCCCTCCCCTAACTAATGAAGCCCAACACACTATATGCCATCTTAAACACCCTATCAACTTGCATGGCAACTTTGAGGAGTCCAGAGATGTGGACTCCAAGACCCCTCTGTTTCTCCACACTGCTAAGAATCCGGCAACTAATCTTATACTCTTCAAGTTTGATCTTCGAAAGTGTATTATTTCATGCTTTTCTGGATTGAACTTGATAAGAGGAGGGTAGTTGTGATAGGGGACTCAATAGTAAGGGGGTCAGGTAGGCGATTCTGTGGACACAGTCCAGAGACCCGGATGGTAGTTTGCCTCCCTGGTGCCAGGGTCCGGGATATTTCTGATCGCGTCCAAGATATCCTGAAGTGGGAGGGTGAGGAGCCAGAGGTCGTGGTACATATAGGTACCAATGACATAGGTAGGAAAAGGGATGAGGTCCTGAAAGGAGAATATAGGGAGCTAGGAAGGGAGTTGAGAAAAAGGACCGCAAAGGTAGTAATCTCGGGATTACTGCCTGTGTCATGCGACAGTGAGAGTAGGAATGCGATGAGGTGGAGGATAAATGCATGGCTGAGGGATTGGAGCAGGGGGCAGGGATTCAAGTTTTTGGATCATTGGGACCTCTTTTGGCGCAGGCATGACCTGTACAAAAAGGACGGGTTACACTTGAATCCTAGGGGGACCAATATCCTGGCAGGGAGATTAGCAAGGGCTACTGAGGTGACTTTAAACTAGAATGGTTGGGGGGTGGGGATCAAATTAAAGAGGCTAGGTAAGAGGAGGTTAGTTCACAACAGGGGGATGGGAACCAGTGCAGAGAGACAGAGGGAAATGAGGGTAGAAGCAAAAAGTACTAAGGAGAAAAGTAAAAGTGGCAGGCTGACAAATCCAGAGCAAGCATTAAAAAGGGCCACTTTTCGACATAACTGTATAAGGGCTAAGAGAGTTGTAAAAGAGCGCCTGAAGGCTTTGTGTGTCAATGCAAGGAGCATTCGTAATAAGGTGGATGAATTGAAAGTGCAGATTGTTATTAATAATTATGATATAGTTGGGATCACAGAGACATGGCTCCAGGGTGACCAAGGATGGGAGCTCAACGTTCAGGGATATTCAATATTCAGGAGGGATAGACATGAAGGAAGGGGAGGTGGGGTGGCGTAGCTGGTTAAAGAAGAGATTAACGCAATAGAAAGGAAGGACATAAGCCGGGAAGATGTGGAATCGATATGGGTAGAGCTGCGTAACACTAAGGGGCAGAAGACGGTGGTGGGAGTTGTGTACAGGCCACCTAACAGTAGTAGTGAGGTCGGAGATGGTATTAAACAGGAAATTAGAAATGTGTGCAATAAAGGAACAGCAGTTATAATGGGTGACTTCAATTTACATGTAGATTGGGTGAACCAAATTGGTAAAGGTGCTGAGGAAGAGGATTTCTTGGAATGTATGCGGGATGGTTTTTTGAACCAACATGTCGAGGAACCAACTAGAGAGCAGGCTATTCTGGACTGGGTTTTGAGCAACGAGGAAGGGTTAATTAGCAATCTTGTCGTGAGAGGCCCCTTGGGTAAGAGTGACCATAATATGGTGGAACTCTTCATTAAGATGGAGAGTGACATAGTTAATTCAGAAACAAAGGTTCTGAACTTAAAGAGGGGTAACTTTGAAGGTATGAGACGTGAATTAGCTAAGATAGACTGGCAAATGACACTTAAAGGATTGACGGTGGATATGCAATGGCAAGCATTTAAAGGTTGCATGGATGAACTACAACAATTGTTCATCCCAGTTTGGCAAAAGAATAAATCAAGGAAGGTAGTGCACCCGTGGCTGACAAGAGAAATTAGGGATAGTATCAATTCCAAAGAAGAAGCATACAAATTAGCCAGAGAAAGTGGCTCACCTGAGGACTGGGAGAAATTCAGAGTTCAGCAGAGGAGGACAAAGGGCTTAATTAGGAAGGGGAAAAAAGATTATGGGAGAAAACTGGCAGGGAACATAAAAACTGACTGTAAAAGCTTTTATAGATATGTAAAAAGGAAAAGACTGGTAAAGACAAATGTAGGTCCCCTACAGACAGAAACAGGCGAATTGATTATGGGGAGCAAGGACATAGCAGACCAATTGAATAATTACTTTGGTTCTGTCTTCACTAAAGAGGACATAAATAATCTTCCAGAAATAGTAGGGGACAGAGGATCCAGTGAGATGGAGGAACTGAGCGAAATACATGTTAGTAGGGAAGTGGTGTTAGGTAAATTGAAGGGATTGAAGGCAGATAGATCCCCAGGGCCAGATGGTCTGCATCCTAGAGTGCTTAAGGAAGTAGCCCAAGAAATAGTGGATGCATTAGTGATAATTTTTCAAAACTCGTTAGATCCTGGACTAGTTCCTGAGGATTGGAGGGTGGCTAATGTAACCCCACTTTTTAAAAAAGGAGGGAGAGAGAAACCGGGGAATTATAGACCGGTTAGCCTAACGTCGGTGGTGGGGAAACTGCTGGAGTCAGTTATCAAAGATGTGATAACAGCACATTTGGAAAGCGGTGAATCATCAGACAAAGTCAGCATGGATTTGTGAAAGGAAAATCATGTCTGACGAATCTCATAGAATTTTTTGAGGATGTAACTAGTAGAGTGGATAGGGGAGAACCAGTGGATGTGGTATATTTGGATTTTGAAAAGGCTTTTGACAAGGTCCCACACAGGAGATTAGTGTGCAAACTTAAAGCACACGGTATTGGGAGTAAGGTATTGATGTGGATGGAGAATTGGTTAGCAGACAGGAAGCAAAGAGTGGGAATAAATGGGACCTTTTCAGAATGGCAGGCGGTGACTAGTGGGGTACCGCAAGGCTCAGTGCTGGGACCCCAG